>NW_028145638.1:2425000-2732500 GCF_977016875.1 Pavona decussata
GCGGGACTTTATTTTCAAGTCAAGCGTCTGTAATTTATTTTTGCCGGGGATTTAGCTGCTGTCTGTATTGTCAAGGTGTCCATAATAGTGGGGTGTCCGCAAGGCATGAGTTAACTCACTGTAGTTCCTGTCACATTTTGCTGCACAATACCTAAAAGGTAACACCAATAACACCAACAGTAACCATTTTGGATTTTTGCAGGCCAAGCATTACCAAATAATCCATACATTTGCCCACCCTCTCCTAAAAGGTACATATGACTTGTAATCACATATAATGGGCTCCTCTCTCCCACCCATGGGGTTTTCCTCACTGGCTTGATTTTTTAAAAATATAAAATCACCACGACTGCACCTCTTAATCTATATGTAATCAGATGGTCATAGGTTTGGCTCCTGATAGGAGTGCTCGGATTTTCTTTTTCTGAGTATGCCTTTGTCACTGACTGAAAAAAAATGTCATGTATCATGTAAGCATTGTTACCATGTTCAAGCTATTCAATCTTGTCCAAGAGGGGAAAGCAATGATATCACACAACTCACAAATGAATGTGCCTCTATCTGTCTAATTGCACCTTCACTACCTCTGTTATTAATATTATTAATAGAACTTTATTTATGTAGCTAGTGGACAGGCAGTTAAAAAGTTAAGCAGGAAGCACTTTTTAGATTGTAGAGATTCCTTGATCTGGAAGCAGGTGAGAGCAGGAAGTTTAGCCAACTTGTGTCCTAGAAGTGAGTTTCCAGAGCTTGATGTCAGTAGGAAATCATCAGAGTCTGGGAGAGATCATCCCAGCAGAGAGAAGAGCAAAATATTTATTAAAGATGATGATGTGGTTGAAGCACATGACTTTCAAAAATGTGAGTATCGCTAGAGAATAATGTGATATTTTAAGTATTTTTAGCTAGCTCATTAGCTGGGAAGGATGTACATTTGTACTTGTAGAAAGGTTGGTGAGATCTACATGTCAGTTACAGTCATGTATGTCGAATGTCCATTGTGATCTCAGAGTGCAAGTCATGGAAAAAAAATCTTTTTTGAGGAAACTTTTTCACAAAATGTGGTTTTTGAAAAGGACCTCAAAGATTAAGACTAGAATTTATACATAAAATTAAAAGAAAACAAAGAAAGATAAATAAATATATTCAGGTGTTTCTTAAGCAGGAACATTTGAGTTACATCAGTGTTTTAAAAGTGCATAACTGTGTTAATTACATCTAAAGTGGAAAAAATATATTATATTTTTAATTTTAAGAAAAACACGACACTCCTGAGTTTTACAGACATGTTTCGGCAGTTGCCTCTGCCATCTTCAGTGTGAAATGAACAACAATCTTCAGTGAAATATAAATGCCAGAGAAATTACAATAATAATAGCAATATTATTATTGTAATTTCTCTAGCATTTACCAGTATTTATTTCCTTTGACTAACAAATTCACTTGGAAACTGTGACTAGTTTTTTTTATTTTGCCCCAAATTTGTACCTGTTACTCCACACAAAATGGTCCCGGTATTGTTTGACTTCATTAGCCTGGGATCAAAATATTTTAACGGACGTCTCCTTTGTACACTGTGTACCTATCATGTCCTAAATTATGTGAGGTTACTTGCATTAGGTACTATCCCACGTTTCCTTATAATAATCCAGTACATGTATGTGTGACGCAAGTGGGGGGGGGGGGGGGGGGGACAGAAACTTAAACCGTATCAGCTGCTAATTTCATGGGTATTAAATTAAATATTGAGCGTACGTATTTTTTAGCATCAGTAGGTGAACAATTTAGACAGAAGCCTAATCAGGTTGATGATGCAGATGATTATAGAGATGAATCATCTTTAGTTAGAGTACAGCAGGCAGAAAGAAGCCACTTAGCCAACCATAGCTGCAGTTATGATTTTCCTGAGGTCAGAACTAAGACTTCAGAGGTTGAGAATAGTAAGTTAAGGAAGGAACTGCAGGAAAGATCCCAACAGAGAACCACAAAGGAGCGAGTGAAGAAATGTAAGTATAAGGAGACAGGAATAATTACTAATCCTAAGGGCACATGCTTCCATCTATCAGAATTGGCTGGCCAAACGGATCAGTTTACAGGTAAATGAGACACACCATTGTGAAGGGTTGGTTCTACATGTTTCTTCAAAATGGCACATTCAGACATTGCTACAATGTGCCATAGGAATAGGAATTGTTTGGTATATACATGTAGCCATTTCTTCAGATTGGTGTACTTGTTGTCTATTGTGAAATGACTGATCTGGCCAGCCAGTTCTGATAAGTGGAAAGAGCTTTGTATTGAATTGAGTCGATTTGTTGACAGAAATTATTTTTTTTTGTTTTTATTGATAAGATACATGGATTTGTCTAGGGTCATCCAACTGCTTAACACGTAGCGTGTGTTTATACCCAGTAAAGTCATGTTTAAAACACGAGCAGCAGTGTTTTATTGGGATTTAAAACCGTGAGGTGCAGCCAAGTGGTTTTAGACCGGATAAAACATGTGCTGCAAGGTTTTGAATGGCTTCAAAAACATTCCTGGAAAAGCATGTGTCAAGAGAGTTCATAACAATGATGCTTTTATGAATGTTGGAAATTAGCATACGAGAAAAACATTAAACACCGCATACCAATAAGGAGGAGGTTTTATTGGGTTAATTAAAACCACTGCACGTGATGTTTTATCGACCATTTGATTGGTCAATGGGCTTATGAATTATTAATGAGTTTTTGAAGCCTGGTTCTCATGTGCAACACAAATACAAGCACAGGTGCAAATGCCTGTGCAAGTATGTGTGAACATCCAAAATGCTGATGCAAACTCAAGCTCAAGAAAAAGGAATTAGGACAAATAATTTATTGTAACCACAAACCAATGGGAGCTAACCTGTCCCAGTCCTTCTCAGCAATCATGATGGTGGCCCGCAATGGAGATGAGAAACTAGCTGAAGCTGTAGAAAAGTTTCTAGACACAAATAGAAAGAGCCTTATCGAGGTAGGGGAACTTGGACGCACATAAAATAGAAAGAAAGACACTGTTCAAGTCAGAGACATGTATTATTAGGTGATGTAAGGCAAAATTGTAATTGCTATTGTAAGCTTTAAATTCCCCACCATTTCAGGGAGCAATTCTTTAGCACAGAGACAAGAAGAGGCAGGAAGTTTAGCTAACTTTTATCCTAGTATTGAGTTTGGATTTGATGTGGAGAGGAGAAGAAAGGAAACGAAAGGTATTTATATTAATGTACAGCAAGATGATGGAAACACCCATTGGCAACCTTTTTATTACTTGCACATGTAACTGTCATTGTGTGTGCACTCTGTAATTTGCATCAAAGTGTGGTCCAGTCATTAGGAAGAATGGTTGATGTTGGCTGAATGATGATGGTGATGATGATGATGATGATGATGTTGCGTACGGATGGGAAAAATGTTCACTTGGCAATATTAATTATATAGTGGTGGCAAGCCAGATCACCTGTCAGTCAGTAGTCGAGGAATAACATTTGGAAATGTTGGAAATGCTGGGATGATAGAGTGCAGTTAAGGACGGTGCCTCCTAATACAGAAGTATTGTTGTGCAGTTTATGACTATGCGGGAAACGTAGGTCTTTTAGCAAGAGCCATTGGAATCCAAGAAAATAGCTAGGGGTAGTGGTGTGTTTTTGGAGATGATTTTAGTAAGCTAAAAAGCTGTCAAAATTAATGTATGGCATTTTTTTTTTCAAATTGAATCTCAGTTACCTCCCAAAAAAGCATAGTTACACGTACCCCAATTTTCTTTTCGGATACCAATTACCTTTGACAAGATGTGCTTTTCCTGCATAGTTATGAACCACACAAAAATATCCCTGTATTTCAAGGAGCTGCCCATATGAAATCCAAGTTTCTTGGACCATCCCTAGATGCACAGGATATATGTGCAGTGTAGCACAGGAGGCACTGTCTTTAACTCTGGCGAGGAGTGATAGTGCTGACACCACTGTATCGGCATTGTTACTTCAATCTACTTCTCGCTATTAAAGTAGTTATAATTGTCTAATGTTAACTCACATGAATGAATGATTTGGGAGGTGAAAAATCATAATGATTGAAATTAAAAAATTAATCACTTAGTTGCATGTAAGTGTTAAATAAATTTATTTAGCACAGAGCACTGCTTAGGGACACATTCCAGATCAAATAAATTAATTACTGGAAGTCGGAAATGTTGGTTTTTGAGGGGAAAACTGGGGTAACCACAGAAAAACTTCTTGCAGCAGGGATAAGAACCATTGGCAAACTCAATTAACACACATGTATGACATGAGTCCAGGAATCGAGCCTGGGCCACATAATATTTGGTGTGGGGGGAGTGCTCTTGCCACTGCAGCACCCCTGCTTTCCCCAAGAAAAAAGCATTGCTGACATCAGGAACTACTGACAGTGGGTTGGGAAGGTTTCATGACTTAGTGAGGTGTATAATTATGGCTTTATTTTTCAGTTCAATTCAGCTAGTAAGAGGTATCAGGTATACATGCATGGCTCTATATTTCCCTCCATTTTAGCTAGAGAAGTAGCCAGGGATATGCTTGAAGAGCAGAAGAAGGCAGGAAGCTTAGCCAACTTTTTCCCCAGTATCTATGTGCATAGTGACTCTCCAATGGGAAAATTAAGGGGCAGAGACAAGAAGGGGCTTAAAAAAGAGGAAGAAGAGGATGAGGAGGTTATTTCAGTGTGTGAGTTACAAAAATCAGCAGAAACAATTTTGTTCTCAGTAGGTTATAACTTGAGTAATAAGTAAGTCATGAATGAGTGTAGTAGGGGTACGAGAGCCGGGGGTATTATAAAGGCAGCTTAAGCTCACTAGATAGAGGGTTGGAATCAGTACATATAGTCAAAGGTTTACATTGTATGGATGGGGTTCTTTGAAATAATATTATAATAGCAACGTTAGAAGGATTTTTTAATCAGGGAGCCCACTTGCCTTGGGGGTTCTCAGTGGGACCCTTTAAGACCCTTTAAAATTTATAGCAGGAAAATAGAATTATTCCAAGACTGGAAAGGCTTGGAAAGTGTTGGAAATCTGTGAATTTGTGCGTTCAATGTCTTAAATTTTTTGTGCACCAGTGTGAAACAGGCTAGTTGTTTGTGGAAGTATTTGAGTTTTTGCTTGGAAGCATTGTCATTGTACTACAAGTATTTTAAGCTAATTTGGAGTCCTGGAAAGTCTGCATGAGCTCTTGAAGAGTCCTTTTAAAAAAATAAATAATGTGTGTGACATAAAGTATGATCCCTGTGCTTAGTGAACTTGGTGAGTCAGTGATTATTGTTGCCTGGAATAGCCTGCCTTCCTGGTAGTTAATGGAGGGTCTGTTGTCAAGTTCCATGATAGCATTCCTTGCGTGCTTATGCTGGAGCGATACATCTAAGCTTAGTTTTGTGCAATATTCTTTGTTTTTGTTTCCATTTCACTCAGCTACCATTGCTAGTGGCAACCAGCTCCTCCCAAAATAGCTAAATATTACCCACAAAATAGAAGTTACATGTAATTTATTATTCCATACTTTATGGTACATGTAAGTCAGTACATAACTGTAGTCTGAAATGTTTTTATTAGGGGAGAACATGAACAAGCATGTCAGAGAGGAATATAGATCTCCTAATGAAGGACAGCAACATGCAGGAAAGTTAGCTGATAGTTTTCACGAGTTAGAAAGCACAGGGCTAGAACTAGAAAAGCATTACTCTGATGAGGTGCTAAGCTTTGAAGAACAGCAAGATGGATTCGTAGCAGACAGGCATATACAACCAAAGTTAAAAACTGACAGCCTTGATGGAATACAACCTGAGGCGTACTATACTCACAACAATCCAGTTGACCTAGATACAGAGAGTGACGAGTCTTTAATAGAACAGGAATTATTACAGCAGCCATGGCATGAAAGTACTCATGGCAGTTCCAGTTTTGTTAAGAAATGGGACACAAGTGAAATGAGAGTTAGTTATGATAGTGGCAGAAAGAATGAAGCAGCTACATTGGCATTTCACAGATGGAAAAACAGGAGAGACCTAGGTCACAGTAGGTGTTTAGAACAATAATTATTTACTCTTTAATCCCCCAATTGATCACCATCTAATGCTTATAATAATAAATGCTTTAGCGGACAGCATTACATAAACAGATAACAACAAATAGTCAAGAGGGTATTTTAATTGAGAAGGTGGATTGTCATAATGTTTCTTGTTTATTCAGCATCTCATTAATTGTGTTAGCTGAAAATGCCATGATATATGTATGGTGATGACGATTCCTACCTTTGTCTGAAGGGATCTGTCAACAAAAAAAGATCTTGATATAATTGTAATTTTCACATTTCATAAAATGGTATAATTGTAAGAATTCAAACAAGTTAATTAACAGCTAAGGAGAATTAACCTCCTGGCCTCAGTTTTCCTTAAAATCGTACATGTAAATGATGTGTTGGTCTTGTTTTCAAATGAGAAACATCTGACTGCGAGTTCTTTGCATGTTGCACTTATTTTGTGTTCAATCAATTTGAAAGAGTGACTCAAGGCTCACAGAATATGTCGTGCCTGATTGTCCACGGCAAGTGCATTTCACTGTTGTCCAGGGCCCAGCTGTTCAAAGCCTGATTAAGCTAATCCTGGGTTAAGGTGAACTTAATGATTTGAGTCTAATTACTAATTAGGAATAATTAAGTTTTGCCAAAAGATTTTCGTCCCTCAGTTTTGACGTTGACTTTTTTTTACCACTAGCTTAACATTAGAGTTTAAAAACAATTTTAACAAGTGAGCAGAAAACCTCTGGGAATTTTTAATCATGCATTAACATTAATCGGCTTTCGAACAAACGGGTCCAGGTTTTTTACATGCTCACTTGCCTGACAGCAAATCTGCCCTGTGACAGAATAACTTACTGTAAACTGACAACAATTACTGAGTTTAAGCACCAAAGCAAATCATGTTCTGTGGCTATGTGGCAAGCTGTAAATATTCTAATTTAGCCCTGCTGTTTCATTGAGCATTATTTGTGCCATCAGAACCTTTGAAGGAGAAAGATAACATCAAACCGCAGCTACTGCCAGTCCCTGGAGACCCTGGGCCAGGTCCTTCATCAGCATCAGATACCTCAACATTGGTGAAAACAGTGAGTGATCTCTGTGTATGTTGTTATTGTTCTGTTAATAGTACTACAATAGAAACTTTTAGAAAATAAAATTGGAAGTTAATGCAATTTATAAGTAAGGTATGGTTTGAAAAACGTATCCAAATAAACTTCCAGAATTGCCAATTTGCAAACTAATACTCTAGCAAACGTGTTGTGTTATTGGGTTCCACTGAAGGGTATTTATCTGGTTTATTGTCAGGATATTCAAACATTATCCATGCCAAATTCATTTTGTTCGTCTAGAGCACAATTTTAGGCTTTAATTGAGGTATCAAAATCTGGGTCTGAAACATATGGCACACTATGCAATAGAATACCTGGTTCAAGCTTTTGTTGCTTAAATTTCACAAAGGTGACATAATTTCAAATTTGTCATGTTGGCATTGAACTGTAGTCTGTGTAACTTGCAGTGCTGTTTCATGTATGCCCTCTTTCTCATAGATTCAAGAGTCTGCTCTTGGTTCTAATGTAAATAGTATACCCATCCAGCATCTGTGTGGAAGCTATCTAGCAAGGGAAGGATACTGTGAAGTTGCAGTTCTTGCTCATGGGGCAATAGGACTGCCGCTTAAATCAGATGGAAGGCTACCTCAGCCATACATTGCAGGGTACGAAGAAGTTGCATACCTGTGCTAGTATAATATGAAGACTTCACTGTAAATGTAAAAAATAATAAATGTGCTCTTAGATGAAGTTTATAGACATTGCACATAATTATTAGACTGGGCAAATCCTCCAAATTAAGATGTGGAGGGTTTTTTTTTTTGGAGGTAAAAAATCCTGTCTGATAGAAGGTAGACAAGCTGACATTTTACAAGTGTGGCCATATTACGTACTTATGTGGCCATATTGTAAACTATCACTTGCTCCAGTGATATTTGACATTTAATATGCAATCATGATGACTTCTCATGCTGAACCATAGCCCTTTAAGTACCCAGTCTTATGGATCTTTTTGTTGGCAAATAATGAAGTTGCAGAAATCAAGTTATAACACAGTGTTTCCAAGGAACATGAAAAGTGATGTTTGATTTCAGAAGTCTAAGGGCTGAGATAGTTACCTTACGTTTATAAACGTGTGAGATCTAGATCTCCGGGCTCTAATGCAATGCCTAATTATTTATTTGTTGGTCTCTTGTCTTTAGGAAATGTTGTGTATGCTGTGTGTGGGTGTGTAAATGTATTACGTTAAATTAATATGACTGGCAATCCATTCAGAAAAAGTCTGCTGATAAATGGTTAATGTGCATTTTACTGGATTTGTTTGACAGTTTTTCTACACCTTAGTAGTATAATGAGACACATGATATAACCACTTTGCAGGAAATCTGGAAAAGCAGAAGCTCAGAGGGTAAAGGGACAGTCAGTTACTCATGCTGCTATGCATCCAACACAGTCACCATCTTGGGATGAATTGCTGTTGATTGAGGTCAGGGAGGAGGAATCTAAGGATGAAGGTTAGTCAACAAGTGAATGGTTGATACATTTTTATATTATGGTTAGTTAAATTGAGGAAAGGCTGACAGTGTGCAAAAGCATTGGATATCTAGAAGGTTATCTTAGTAACTGGTGGTCTATCCATTCAAATCAAATCATTTAAATTTTTTTGTTCTGGATTGCCTAGCCTCATTGCAGTGGTCTCATTACAAGGCAACAACTGGCATTCTTTGCCTTTTTTTTTTGACAAGATTTGAACCTGTATACCCAGGTACTTGGTTAATCTTATGAAAAATTCTCCAAGCTACCATCTACTTAGTTAGGCCACTGTTAAACACCATGCAATTCCTATGTTGCTGATACATTTGTGGAACAACTGAAATGCATGGCAGACAACTCACTGTGTGTAACAAAAGAAGCTTTCCTCTTCTTTTTGGTTTTAAGTACTCCAGTCTGCCATTAACTACTTTTGAGTCAATGGAATCTGGTGTATAGAAGGAAAAGCTGTCATGAATACATGAGAGGGAAATACATGAAGTACTACATACATGAACTGCAGATAGCAGATTAAATACGCAAAAGACCATCAAAGTTATCAACCCAACTGGCAGAAGCAGATGCTAAACAAAAGCCTTATTGAATGTGATTCAATGGGATTCAAACCTATGACCCATGTGATACTACGTAGTGCAGTGACCATACCCCTGTAATACCAGTGCAGAGCACTGCACTAGTATCACAGCTCTAACATATGGGTTCAAATCCCATTCAATCATGAAGTTTTTGCGGCTTTCTTTTCCCAACTGCAGTGGTCTTTCATTTATCAAATGTTGTTGCTTAACAAAGCCATTTAGGTTTCTGAAATCTACGCAGAACCTAATATTAATTGTAGGTTTATGGGCAAGCACTATGTACAGGGATAGTCCATGGGCTGATGCTAATGGTTGAAGTGCAAATTACCAGAGATTTTTACAGTTGCTTTCTTGAAATCCACTGGTGCTGCATGCAAATGTCCTTCCTTGGTTAGAAAATGGAAATAATTTGACATTTTAGTTTTACAGAGATATATATATTTTTTAACTCCACATAAAATTGGCTTGGGCTATGTATGTGGGCTTGAACATTTGAAAAACATTGTCGCAAAAGCTAGATACATGTGGTAGATAAGTGTGATAACAAATTCATCTCCTGCAAAGAAGAAAATAAGCATTTATTGTGCTGGTGCCATTCCCATGTTAACAGCACTTATCAAGCAATGGTATCAGCAGAAGACTAGATAACATACATGAAAAAACTAATATAATTTGTTTTAATTTTTGATGTAAAATGTTTGTGTCTTCTTGGACAGTTGCTATCCTACTGGTAGCAGACCACCCCAGCAAAGAGTTACTTACAGAGTACACAGTGCCTCTTGGACATCTCAAGCCCTTCCATCAGTACCACGTGGAGTTAGTTCAGGTATTGTAATTGTAAATTGTTGGTAATAGTGCTACTGTTAAGTACCAACACTGAAAGCTGCCCATTACCCTACTCCCCTGCCTGCCAAAAAGGTACAGTTATAGTGTAATTTGTGAAATCAAAAAATAACAAAAAACATGTTCAATTAAATTTACCACCATTAGTACCCTCTCCTCTGAGGATTTTGGTCATCATCATCATCATCATCATCATCATCATCATCATCATCATCATCATCATCATCATCATCATCATCATCATCATCATCATCGCATAACGTTTAAGACCTGATAGCTTGTTTATAGTGATTATAGGTAGCAAAAGCACTCTGGCCTCAAGAAGTTAACTTGTTGATAACCTTCTCTCTCATTGTGATAGCCCAATTCAGAGCTCAGTGGAGACATCAGGCTGTACATCACATTGATGAAGAAAATGGACAAGTTACCTCTTTCTTCTGCTGGCTCAAAGATTTATGGTTTAGAGGTATGTAGAGGATTGAGATATGTTCCCAGCGATTTTTTCAAGGTTCATATGGTCATATTAGTCACAAAATCATGAAGGTTAAATTTCTTCAGCCCTTGCAATGTGATAGAAACTGAAACAGAAAATGCACACCGGGCCCCGGTTATTCAACGAGCGGATAACTTTATCCAGCTGATAAATGTACCTGAACTTATACATTTTATCTAGTGGATAGCAACTTGTCCACTGGATGAAGCTATCTACCCTTTGAACAACAGGGCCAAGCTATTTGTCTCTGTTCAACATAGTCTGGCGTAAAGAGACTCTGTGTTCAGCCAAGACTAAAACAATTTTACTGTAAATCAAATCAACCTCAATCTCCTTCCCAAGAATTTTGTGCAATAAACATCTTTCATCATATGTTCATTATGCTCATACTGGCCCACTGCTCGATGACATGTATTTTTGTGGTTGATATTTTTAATAGGTATTACTTCGTAGCTTGGAAGCACCAATCAGCAGCCAGATGGGACCCCTCATTGCCACTGGAAGAATTGTAGCTGACTGGAAAGAATACAAGTTAGGATAAATTTAATAAATCCTATTTTGCAGTATTAACTGTTGTTACACAGTTTAACCTCAAGGTATTCTCTGGCCATGAATCTGAAACTTTTGGTTAGAAGCTATACTTTTCTCTTAATTTTTTAATGCTACTTTTACTTTGTTGATCTATGCAATTAGGGTCATTTTACATCTTTCTGCTCTCATAACAGATACATTCTACTGCCCTCTGTTTCAATTAACAATTGTGGTGGCCTTATAAAGTTTACTAGATACATGCACATAGACACCACCTGACTAAGTTGGTTTGTATTTAATAACATTTTTTACAACTCTTTGACATCTTTTTGAAAATATCTCAATGATTTTGCCTTCAACTAGGCACTTAAAAAAATTGCTTCCCTAATGCTTTCCACACTTGTTACATTTCGGGGTTGTCCAGAAACTTGTCACAAATATCTTTGTTAAGTGCCTAGAACTGATGGCATGAAGCGCCATTTTTCTCTTTTTGAAGTGCTCAATGGCAGTGTGCTGTGTGTACAAATCATGGTAGCTTGGGATTTATTTCTTACTGGGAGCCCTCTTGTAATCACCAGAGAAACTGTGCTATCACAGCAGGCAAGACCCACAGGAGTAACAGTGACCACAATTCACTTCCCATCACCACACCCAACATCATTTGCTGTAGCTGGAGCGACGCCCACACATGGAGCTCCTCAAGTGACCACAGCTGGTGGGCCACAGGAGCAGCCAAAATGGAACCAGACTATGTTTTTCCTTGGTGATGAGTCTACTTTGTTTACTGCTGCATCAGCATTGGTTGTTGAATATTATCCTGCGGCACTTGGTAAGACATAAGGAACCTTAAATGAGAAGCATTAATCCTTGAAAGCCCAATACTGACCAGCATCTAATAGACCCTTCTCCAAAATGGCGGCAACAGATTTGAATAAGTTAAAATTGAACTGAATGAAAAACTGATACCAGCACTGAAAAGAGCACCTTTACTTTAGTAACCTTGCAAAGTTTCAGCATATTAGGTGTTATATCAGCTTAGGAAATGTAAGATGAAATTTGACAACTTTACAGATGTTTGCATGACTGGGTGTATACTCATACCCCCAGTCATACAAACTTCTGTAAATTTTTCATTTTTTAACTTACATTTTCTCAGCTGATATAACACCTGATATGCTGAAACTTTGCAGGGTTACTTAAGTAAAATTGCTCTTTCTATTGCTGGTATACGTTTTTAATTTTAACTTATTTGAATTTTCGGCCGCCATTTTGGAAGGGGGTCTATTTCTCCATAAAATGTCCCTACTTGATCAAACACACAGGTCATGACAATAAACAAAATTATCGCCAAAAGTGTGTTTTGATATCGAAAGAAATTCTCCCAACTAGTGCTATACAAAATACAAAGAAACAGTGAGGAGAATATACATACATTCATGCTGATATTGCGGCTTAAAGTGTAAATGGGACCTGACCTGGACTGGCCTTTCTCCCTTTTTGTTAGTCAAACATCCAGTAGTAAAAGGGTAAACTACTAGCATGACTGAAAGAGGTCTGCATTTGCATTTAAGACCCCAAAGTTTGTTTTTAAAATAAGGAGGAACCATTTTTCTCCTTTTAGAACTTCTTGTTTAAAGTGATTCCTTTGGATCGCACTGCACATCCTTATTGAACATAATTTCTCCCATCCGTGGCACACTCTTTGAGTGTGCATGTAGAATATTGAGGTTAAACCTGGAAAAAATTGTTTATCCTTTATTCCATGTAGTTACGAAAGTGCAACCCTCCAATATCACTTCTTGATATCACTCAAAAATCATTGTTACAGCCCGTTTTTAGGCATTTCAGTGGAATCATGCTTAAGTTCAAATTGCTCTGATATTTCATTAGTTCAATTTTTTTTGACAACTTTAGGGTATATTCTTTAACACTGTGCTATGGAGAGAATGATATCATAGTAGTTTGGTAGTCTGAATAATGGTGGCCTCTTGCTCAATGCTGGCTCTTTCAATATCCTGTTAAAGACTGCAATGAACTTTTACTAAGTGAACGTATTGAATGATTGTTTTCTAGCAATGACAAGAGATGGTTGGCAGCTAGCAAGTCCTGTTTGTTACTCTTTCCAAACCCTGGACCAGTTGCTTCTCTCAAGCTTGCAATGGGACAGTGCTAAACAGGGCCTGAAGCTAGACAATGTACCAGTTGAGGTTAGGCCATTAGAAAAGATAGTTGGGATGTGCCACTTGCTGGTGGTGGTGTACTTGTAGTTGTTAAGTGTGCTAGACATTACTCCTTCGTGAAAGCCCCTTTGGTCTCTACACTGTTGTTTCATTTGTTAGACAAAAAAATGTAAATGTCTCTCCCACCAGGGTATAAAGGGATTACTGGTGACAAAATGCTTAAGGAAAAGCATGTGAAGGACAAGCATTCAGTTCAGGGTGTGTGGTAATGCTCCTATTTGCTTCATGCTACAGACCAGGTTAAACTGTGGCTGTTTTGGGCCACCTAGGTCTGCAATGCGAATTCACAACACCTTGCAATGTGCCTTGCTCAAAATCTATGGAAGGTCCTCAAGGATCGTTACAGATCTGCACTTTTGTGTGGGAACACATTTGGAAGGGTTATGTTTTTGTATGGCAGTAATGTGTCATTGCTGGTCTTTGTCCATATTTTAGGGCTCCAATATGAGAACAGCTATAGGAACCAGCCCAACAGTTGGAATACTGCTCAGACTAGTCACCGAAGAGGTACTTATCGTCGGTGGTGTTTGTTCTAACTAGAAGATGACCATTTTAAGTTTTGCACTTTTTTAATCACTAACATCACTATTGGCATCTAAATCCACATAAGGTTTTTGTTTAAAGGGTGATTTACATGTAAGACTTTGTCGCATGTGACAAGCTTACAACAAGCCTACGACACAAATTGTTTCGTGTAAATCAAACCTACAACTCGCATATGACTGTCATGTGCATCACAATGTTGAATGATGAGAGTTGTGTGCAATTTTTTGCATGACGCGAGCAGCGCGCGCTCTTGAAATTGCGTGTGGCAGTCGTAAGCAAAAGTTGTACCATCTAAATCGGCCTTAAGATGGAGATGAGGAGGTCAGAGGACAGTGACATTGGTCAAACCTCAGTTATCCGTTCTCATTGAGCACAGTATCCAAATACAATTTATCGTAAAGACTCGAGTTACTGCTTGTGGTGGTTACCTCATTTTGTGAGTGAAAGGGAGAGAGCTAATAGGAGAGAGATTGGTTGTTAAGGACATAAACATGTGAATGTGCAGAAACACCCCATGAATAATTACACAAACTAAAACAGTAAGAATATTAACAATACGAGTTTAAAGTAGTCATTCTGTCCACAACTTTAATATCAACTGTGGGATACTTGTCAGAAAGGGGTTTTTAAACAGAACATACATGCTTTGTAGAGGTGCTTTAAAGATAGGATTGTGCTCATTAGAAAGGAAGTGCGAATGGGGTTTGTTACTGGAAGGAAGATGCTAAATGGAATTATTACAGTTCAGTGCACAGATTGCTAAAATAGCCAATGCTTGTTGTTGGTCCTGTTTTTAGTCAGTTTTCACTGAATAGCATAGAGTATTTGCAAATCCCTTTTAAAGTAATCACCACTGATAATTTCTTCGCTTCATGTTTCAACAAATGTTACTTGTTTTTAGAGAACAGTCCAGTTAATTGAAAAAGTCTCTGTAGTCATGACGAAGATAGCAGCATTTGACAGTGTTTGTACCATTTATGTTCCAGAGCCCCGACCAAGTTCTATCAGCAGCCCACCTACCATCCTTACCTACATTTAGGACAGGACCTCAGACAACACAGCCTGGACAACCCCCACATACTACTCATCATCAAGCTGACACGACACAACAGGTACTTCAGCTCTTTTACTCCCACAATCAATCATCATTAAAGTCAGTAAATGTTTTCATTTAGAGGCTTACAATGTGCCCATTCAAATTATAAAACAGACGAATGTTAAATAGACAAAGAATTGAAGTGGAAAGCCACACAGTGGCTCCTATATCTACCATACGATTTTACAATAAATTGGATTTTTTTAAATAAAAATAAAGGGAGAGCTCCTGGTGTGCACTTTCCTGCATTGATATGTTGATAAAATATGCAGTTTGTTGTGGTTCAAGAGTTCGAACCAGTTTTGAATGAAATTCTCTAGTCTGATCGCACAAATGAAATCAATTTAGAGTCGAACTTTGTATAGTGTTGTAATTAGACCTTTTATGATACTGGTTGACAATGTTAATTCCTGAGTCTTTGGTTTGAAATCTAAAATTCCATTCAAAGCTAAAAAGCTAGTTATTAGTATTAAAGGGATAAGTAGGTTAGTTCCTAAAGAAACTGCGGTGGGTGCTGTGTCGGTGGTGAGTAGAAACTAATGTTTGGTTTATCAACAGAATTGATAACTAAAGGTAAAAAGACATTCGAGTGCTGACGTTTCGAGTAGTAAAGTACTAATGATTAGTACTTTCTTGAATTGCCTCTAACTGTTCTGTGTGATGTGGTTCCAAGTAAGAAATTGTTTCAATGAAAGCTAATAACGAGTGCTTTCCTGCGGTGCAGTGTTCTACCACGTATCTGGATAAAATCTTGCTGTGGCCATTTGTCTGATGGTACGTATCAGTTTTACACAATGAGCAAAGGGTTCTGTGTATAAATGAACAACACTAAGCTATTCGTTTGAGAAAATGTTGATTGTTCGTTAAGAACGTGTTTTTTCGTATTTTAAGGTGCCTTATGGACTTCCTCCTATGGATGCTGTCAAAACTGTCCTGCCACAGTTTCACTCCTTATACACTGGACCAAGGACAGAACCAGTCAAGGAATATGTTCCATTGAATGTGTCATCTCCAGCAGAAAGAGGGTGAGTGAGCTGACATTTGCCTTGAGGACAAGAGATGTTAACTTCCAAAATCAATCAAACATTTTTTAACTTCAATAAACTGGCCTTCATGTCAACAGGAATCTCCACTGGTGAAATAATGTAAAACTGTGTATTGTGAGAGATACAAGATAATTTCAAGAATGATGTAAACTACAGCAATACTTATATTAAATTGCAAGCGTTGTGTGGTGTAACATGCTTCTTGTAACTTGTCTTGCAATACAACAACACACTGCTTTTAACCATTGCGAGAACATTTGCATGAAACATTGCCTAGTGCAACACCATGCACCTTGATCTCTTCATCACTGTTGTTGGTCTGGGGCCGTGGTGTACTGTGTAACCAACTCCTTTAACATTTGTCAATCCCTCGTTACTTTCTCACACCCTACCAGAGGTTGTTTCTTCATTTTGTATGGACCTTGTCTTTATCGTTAGAATTCTTTACTTGATTAGTTTAAAGTGAGCGTGGTTTACTAGTTTGATTCCCAGGGAAACAACCAAAATAACCGTCACTATAAGTTGTAACTCTTATATTGTATTTGTATGTTATAAATTATTGCTTTCACTCGTAGAACCTTGGATGCTACTGGAAGCAGTCAGATTCCTCCAGAAGTGAGTTATGTGCAACAGATTTTTTTTTGCACACATTATTTTGCTTCAGGAGCAGTGATGTACGCCAGGCTTGCGAATAAAATCAACTTGATGTGCTTTTTATTTCTTCTTAACCTTTTAAAGGCTACCTTAGCTAAATAAATGTCTTTTTCAGGTCAGAGGAAGCCTTGACGTCAGAAGTCTTGCTGTCATGGATTACCAAATGAAGGTGCATTTAATACTGTCAGCTTTTGAGTACATACATTTGCGAATTTTATAAATCTGTGATCAGCTTACCTCACCCTGCAATTTGTAAAGGTCAGCAGCCCTCCTTAGTCTGGTCTCTCTCAGTCGTCTTATCCAGCACGGTTAGGCGTACTAAGTTCCACAGTCAGGAAGTTGGAATCCGGCAGTCCCTGGCTAGTATTACTCTTGAGGTCATTGAGACACATGTCTCAGCGCCTCTATGAGGTAAAGGCCCCAGGAAATATAAGTTAAGTAAAGTTTGTTTTGGCTTACGAGGTGTAAGGGAGATTTCTTAGCTGAGTGGTTAGAGGTGGGAACTTGTAATCCAGATGCCCCAGGTTACGAACGTCCTTTCTGGCCATAGTAAATGGATAGTTAACGACACAGTTGTTCGTTTCTTAAGTCCTTGTCACCGCTTTTGGGATTTTCCAATATGTTATCCATGCTCTTTCCACTTATATTCAAAGTTATTAAAACAAGACTTCCATCCTTTATACTGTTGTAATGTGTAATTTGTGTTGGGTTCATAGGAAGTGGATCGTTACAGAACAGCCATGAGAAAGATGGCAACTGATCTGCTACATGTGCGAGAGGATTGCAAACGGCTTGAGGTGAAGCATTGAGATGCTTTCTATATTTGATGGCCCGAATACACACTGTCAAATTTTTCTCACTGCAGCCGCCTGTGAGATGAGTTTCCAAGGAATTTCATATTGATGCGATTTTCACAGTGTTTCTAATTTGTTCCTTATTTAATGCAAATTCATTGTTACCAGTCAGAGGTACATGTGACCGACTCTAGGCAGCATTTCCAACTGAGAAAGAATACCCAACGAGTGATATCTTTCTTTGGTTGCCTACGAATCTAGTGTAAATTTGAAGGGAATTGCGGTATAAAACAAGTGAATCTAAGCGGGAATGAAGTCATCTTCTTGTTCCAAACCACGTCCCAAAGCAATTTTGTGAAGCGTTGGTGCATTTTAGTTTATCTAGTATATTTCTCTCTTAGCTTCTTGTTTTGAAAAAATTCCATTAGACTTAACGCTTCATTTATTTAGCTGTTTTTTAAATGGATTCACTATTGTTAACTTTGAGATACATAAATGGGGAGAGAACTGATCGAGGTGATGGGGTGCTTCCCTAAGCTACATAGATGTGTGCCGTCGCAAGCGGTATGGTTTGTGGTCTGAAAACGAGTATAGTGTCTGAAAGTGTAAAAACTGATGTGGAGTTTAGAAGACAGGTCTGAAAACAGGTGTGGATTTAAATGACCGGGTCTGTTGAAGACGGGTATTGGAGAGTGACATGTTTTTTGGTCTGAAATAGGTTCAGGGTTTGGGAAAGCACGTACCCCCTCCCCGCAGCAAAAATTCTGAGGAATACCCTACGTTCTTGGGAGAACCGGACTATAACCGGACTGAATGTAATTTCATCTCCGCTAGGCTGCAGGTTTTATTAAGGCGTTGTTATGATTTGTTTAGTGGTTGAATTGTCATTCAATTTAAATTCTTCCAGGAAACTAACAGTAGACTAAGAAGAGAATTGGGTCAACATGACGAGATATCCAGGCTGATGGTCAGTTCAAAAGACCTGGATAACGTTACCCATTCTGAGCTGGTGCAGAAATTTGGTAAGACAATCGACACCTACAGGAAACGCTCTACGTCCTCGCTTAGTATAGTATGTGTGTGTTTCTATCTGCTGTGCAGTGACGAGTTCGCAAGAACGTTTTGTGTTAGTCCTTCAAATCTCTTTAAGATAGCGCGGACCATTTTTCAAGATTTTGCAGCACCATTCCTTCAAGATGACGCATGCGATTTACAGACTGGCCGGTCTGGCAAACGGAAAGCACTCTAAAAATGCGGTAATCTTCTAAAATACTTGAACGATTTTAACTTTTCTTGTCACTCCAAAATGTGATATCATTTGTATTCGGTCTCGTATACATAGTTTCCTCGTCTGTGGACCAGGCCTTGCAGAGCTCTCTTGAGGTCACTGTCTTGTCTACTTTTTCGTGTGATTAATTGTAAAGAGTATTTGGGGAAAATTATTTCTTGCTAAAGAGATGCTGCCAGTCCTCTTCCGCTACAAACGTTTTCTATTGTTTAATGTACAGTTCTCCTGAAAAAGAAACTAGCAGATGAATCTTCTAGCAAACAGGAACTACAATCGAGGCTTCAGCATCTTCAAAACGATCTCATCAAGGTAATGGTAACTAAACTGTCAGTATTTAGCTAACACTAAGTTACACTTTAAGAGCCTGTCTGAATTTGTTAAAAGCTACCTCCAGCTCCCTTGCTAACACCAGTCTTTATATAAAAGATTTTATGCATAGGACTGTCTGACAGTCGTAGGCTGTATTGAGTAAGGCCCGGGTCAATTCATAAGCTATCTTCGGGGTGGTGGCAAGGCAGGCTTTATAAAAAACAGATTTTATGCATAGGACTGTCTGACAGTCGTAGGCTGTATTGAGTAAGGCCCGGGTCAATTCATAAGCTATCTTCGGGGTGGTGGCAAGGCAGGCTTTATATAAAAGATTTTATGCATAGGACTGTCTGACAGTCGTAGGCTGTATTGAGTAAGGCCCGGGTCAATTCATAAGCTATCTTCGGGGTGGTGGCAAGGCAGGCTTTATATAAAAGATTTTATGCATAGGACTGTCTGACAGTCGTAGGCTGTATTGAGTAAGGCCCGGGTCAATTCATAAGCTATCTTCGGGGTGGTGGCAAGGCAGGCTTTATATAATAGATTTTATGCATAGGACTGTCTGACAGTCGTAGGCTGTATTGAGTAAGGCCCGGGTCAATTCATAAGCTATCTTCGGGGTGGTGGCAAGGCAGGCTTTATATAAAAGATTTTATGCATAGGACTGTCTGACAGTCGTAGGCTGTATTGAGTAAGGCCCGGGTCAATTCATAAGCTATCTTCGGGGTGGTGGCAAGGCAGGCTTTATATAATAGATTTTATGCATAGGACTGTCTGACAGTCGTAGGCTGTATTGAGTAAGGCCCGGGTCAATTCATAAGCTATCTTCGGGGTGGTGGCAAGGCAGGCTTTATATAAAAGATTTTATGCATAGGACTGTCTGACAGTCGTAGGCTGTATTGAGTAAGGCCCGGGTCAATTCATAAGCTATCTTCAGGGTGGTGGCAAGGCAGGCTTTATATAAAAGATTTTATGCATAGGACTGTCTGACAGTCGTAGGCTGTATTGAGTAAGGCCCGGGTCAATTCATAAGCTATCTTCGGGGTGGTGGCAAGGCAGGCTTTATATAATAGATTTTATGCATAGGACTGTCTGACAGTCGTAGGCTGTATTGAGTAAGGCCCGGGTCAATTCATAAGCTATCTTCGGGGTGGTGGCAAGACAGGCTTTATATAAAAGATTTTATGCATAGGACTGTCTGACAGTCGTAGGCTGTATTGAGTAAGGCCCGGGTCAATTCATAAGCTATCTTCGGGGTGGTGGCAAGACAGGCTTTATATAAAAGATTTTATGCATAGGACTGTCTGACAGTCGTAGGCTGTATTGAGTAAGGCCCGGGTCAATTCATAAGCTATCTTCGGGGTGGTGGCAAGGCAGGCTTTATATAAAAGATTTTATGCATAGGACTGTCTGGCAGTCGTAGACTGTATTGAGTAAGGCCCGGGTCAATTCATAAGCAGACTATCTTCGGGGTGGTGGCAAGGCAGGCGTTTAGTAATGTTTAATATACGAGCAGGAGTGTTTTATCGGGGTTAAACCCGTTTTAGACCCGATAAAACACGTGCTGAGAATTTTTTGAACGGCTTCAAAAACATTCCTGGAAAAGCGTGTGTCAGTAGAGTTCATAACAGTTATACTTTTGTGAACGTTGGAAATAAGTATAAGAGAAAAACACCGCATACTAATGAGGAGTGTTTTATCAGCTGGTAAAACACTGCATACTAATAAGGAGGAGGTTTGTCGATATAAAGTCACTGCACGTGATGTATTATCGACCATTTGATAGGTCAATGGGCTTATGAGTTATTAATAAGTTTTTGAAGTTTATAACCATGACGGTTTGATTAGTACTAAAGTCAAGCTTCCCCATATAGTCCGTATTTATATGGTTTTCCAAAACACAAGACACCATTCCTAAGTTAGAGAACTTCCTAAGCTTGTTCAAACTCTTCCTTTAGCCGTTAAATGCCTCTTGTGTCTCTCGCTTTAACACCATAAGGTAGTGTGGCCGTTGGTTATTTCTGTAGTAATATTTATTTAATTTAGTTTTCCTTGTCTTTGTATAATTGTAAGTAACTCTTCCTTTCATTGAAAGAGATACCAGATTTTAGATGTTTATGAGTCCTTAATCAATACAAGCATGAAAAAAAAAATAAACACATAAAAAAAAGTTAGGTTTCCCTTTTCACTGAATCTGTTTTAATTCTGCTGAGCTTGGCTGGTGTAAACTGGGTCAGAATACCTGTAGAAAACACAGAACATTGTTTCACCTTTTGGAAGGAAGACCTCTTGCCAGTGTAAAAGGGAAGTCTCAATTATAGGTTGTGGGAACGTTTTGTGAATATACATGTGCTGACCTAATTCGCCTTTTAACAGAAAAACGAAATGGAGAAGGACTTTTTGAAGCTCCAAGAAGCCCACGAAGGCCAACAGGCTCTTTTGCAAAAGTTACAGGTTAGTATACCAGTAAGACAGTTGTCATAAACTTCTGGCCCCAGTTGTTCAAAGGCCGGATAACTTTATCCGCTGGATAAGGCGCTATTCAGGGTCTGAAATATACTTCACGTAAAACCTTTTCCAATGTTTTCGTACACTCCCAAACTTAACTGAGGTTAGAGTGTGCATATTCGCTTGTACAAGAGGAAATACTGAAATCTTTGCACAGATTGGAACTGACGGATAGCGACTTATCCACTGGATAAAGTTATCCGGCCTTTGAACAAGTGGACCCTGGTTCCGCATTAATCAGCCCTCATAGCTCTTGGCTACTAGGGGAATTCTCAAGAGAACTGTCCTTTTGTTCATGTCCTAGCAGCCAGGAGCGATGAGAGGTAACTGTATTCAGTGTCCAGAGTAATTTCGCGTTTGCTTTGGTTTTCCTTTACTACGCATTGTGATTGGTTGGCAAAACTCGCGCCATTTTCTCAACCAATGAGAAGCAAAACCAAAACCAATCGTGCCTCGCTCGCACGAGTTTTCCCGCGCTTGGCGCCGGTTACATGTATTTGCTTTGAATTCTAATTGGCTTATTGCGCTGTTTACGTTTGTTGTGATTGGTCGGAGTCAATACTTTGGTTTTGACTTAACGACACTCAAATGAAAACCGCTGTTACATTTCAACTTATTAATTGATACACATTTGTTTGACAGATTTTTTCTGAGAATGTGATATTGCATCGAAACGATTCCACTTGAAGATTGTCTATCATTATCTATCAAGTATATAATTATAATTATACTTGAATGTTGTAGAACATTATTGAGAAGAACTTACGTGCTGAAAACTTTTTTTAAATCCTTTATTTAAACACGATGAGAATGAAAGCATTACATACTTGAGGGTCGTGTGTAACTAACTATTACCTAATTAACCTACAAAAAGAAATGCATGAAATACATCGAATGGATAATCAGACTTAAAGGGGAAGTATCACGAGAATTTGATGTCATTTGACAACCCAAAACTGCTGTATGTTCATTTGTTGAAATTAGGTTACGGCATGTAATGATTGCTCTAATTATCGCTAGTTTTAACCACGGAATAATTAGAATGTCACCCCCGAAATACGCGTTGCCCAGTTAGTCAATCAATTCGTGTGTTGCTTTTCTTCACATTATTTTTTTGTAGGTTAAAGTTCAAAAGACAAAGACTATTCAAGATACTTGCAAGAAGCAGGAAAAAGTAAGATATTAACCCTAATTAATGCAATAGGATAAACTTTGTGAAAGAATAGGTGAGCCACCGTACAGGTTCGAGTACTGACGTTTCTAGTAGATTCGCCCTGAAGAAGAGCTAACGGTCGAGACGTCAGCACTCAAATCTCTTTACGGTGGCCAATTTACCTTTAGTTATCAACTCTGTTGATGAACCAAACATTCGTTTCTACTCCCCACCGACGCAGCACCACACACCACAGTTTATCCCTTTGTAAAAGTATAGTTGGGCCTTAGCATTAGCGTTAGTGTTACATCTCAAGGATGAAAATGAACTTTTGTCCTTTAGGGTTTCTCTCGATCCAAGGCTGTAAGTGGTCTCAACTAACTTATCTTTTAAAAGACCTTCCATATTGTTGTGGTGACACCTATGATGGGCTCATACACCAACAAGCTGGGAGAGACTGTACACGAGTGCCAACCTGAAGAACATCTTGGTTGAGTGATAGACCTATTCCAATCTTTGAAAGTTTTACATTTTTTTGCACGATGCTCATTATTTCAGGTTATTGTGCAACTTGAACAGCTTTTGGCTAAACAAGGGAAGAAAGGACTGTATAACGGAGGTACGTTTAAAAGCGATATTGACGAAGACACATTTTTGGTAGCTTTGGAATTGACAGTGATGGTGCTTCTTATTTGTGATGGGTGTTACAGGTTCTACAGTGTATGAATTTCATGAAAAATATTTTTCAGTTTCTATTTTATGTGTGAGCTATTAGTATTCTGCGTGCTTAACGTTGTAGAAACAAGTGATACTTACAGAACTCTCAGCGAAGAGAACCTCAAGCTGCAAGCAGAAGTCATGCAGTACAAGGTAATGTAACTTCCATCTTTTAGAGGAGCAGGGATGACGCAGTGGTGAGAGCACTCACCTCCCATTTCGCACTCAGCGTCATATGTGGGTTGAGTTTGTTGCTGGTTCTCGTCCTTACTCGGAGAGGCTTTTCTCCGGGTACTCCAGTTTTCCCCTCTCCTAGAAACACAACATTTCCAAATTCCAATTCGGTCTGGAGAGTGTCCCCATACTGCAAAGCGCATTTGATCATCTCGTCATGGTATTATGTGCTTTATAAATTTTCAAATTTATTTATTTATCTATTTATCGTGGTTGCAACCAGCAAGCGATTTTTGTGCTATTTATGAAATAAACTGTTGTGTTATGAGAAATGTTATTAACTTACCAAAAGATATTATTCGACATCCGTTAAACGAGAAGAATAATTAGATCTGTGCTATTTTAATTTAAGTAATGTTTAAAACACGAGCAGCAGTTTTAGACCCAACAAAACACGTGCTGCGATTTTTTTGAACGGCTTCAAAAACATTCCTGGAAAAGCGTGTGTCAAGAGAGTTCATAACAATGATGCTTTTGTGAACGTTGGAAATTAGGAGGAGGTTTTATTGGATTTTAAAACCACTGCACGTGATGTTTTATCGACCATTTGATAGGTCAATGGGCTTATGAATTATTAATGATTTTTGAATTACGCTGTACGAAAGTCGGCCGTGCTAGTTAGGTGGCATTTCTCTACCGGCAATCACGCCATAACCATCACTGATATTCACCTCATGCTTGCTGGTCTTGGTGTATTGGACGCAGTTTCGCCTTCGGTTGAAAGATTGATTGTCCTCAACAAGAGAACGTTTCATTTTTAGGACAATCGTTCACCTCGGGTATCATCCTCCGATGTACCAGCCTCCTAAATGGGTTTATTTACTCGGTAAAAAGCCGGCTAGTACGGGGCCAACCAAATGAGTTCTTGCTTATGTCAGGAGGCCTGTCTGTGTGATAATAAAGTGTAGGGTTCAAATGAATTGTTGTACCGCTAGCAGTTAGGACATAAATGGCATAAATTGCTACGAAAGCGTGCGGCACCAGATTAAAATACACTCTGGGTTTACCTTCCTTGTTTGTCGTAGGACATGCTGAGAAAAGCTGAAGCGAAGCAAAATCTTCCAAGGTATTCACATCTGCCCTCTGTTTTACATCTATGGCCATGTATAGCCTTTCCCTCCCCCAAGTGAAATCTTTAGTCCTGTAACATTTGTGCCTCTAAAATTGTCTGGATTTTCTAGTACTGTTACACAACCGAATAATGAGGAAATTATAAATCCCCCAGTCACTGCTGACCATCATGCTATATACAGACATGAACGGTAGCTATTGAGCAATCCTTAACTGTAGCACAGTTTATTATGCTGTACAAGGTGGTTCTAACTTTAGAGTCTGTGAAGGAAACCCTTAACTGTGACCAATCAAATATCAACCATTCCGTAGGCTCAATTTCCACCACTCTCACCCTCTGCGTGGCAAGCGCAATCGGGGAGGGGGAGGGGAGGGAGTGGAGTGAGAGGAAGTGACGGGGGACCTCGCCCTCCCCCTCCCCCTCCCCGATTATGCCTGTCACACAGGCGACTCTCTCACGTTCGGGGGAGGAGAGTGGGCTCATTTCCACGAACAGCAGTGAGTATTGATGGTTTTGCAGAATCTAAATTATTAACAAGAAGTTGATTGTTTTTGTTGCAGATCGCCTCCTGATAAGCAAGCGGCTGGTGTAAGTAAATTGCGTAGTTTCTTTTCCGTGATGCAACCGTGTTGCAGAAAACAAGACTGATTTAAGGCTTGGACACACGGTGCAGCGTTATATGTAGTACTGCACGCCTACCCCTCACTCCTCTTCAAACTGTTGCCTGTAACAATTTCAGTGATGGATTCGCGGTGAAGATCACGAACGGTCCCTTTGCAGCAAACGGTCACATGGTACAAAATCCACCGTACTGAAGAGCAAGTTGCGCACTGGGACATCCCAAACAAAGAACATTCAAGTTTGACTCGATGAGGTCGCTTTGTTTTGGATGTCCCAGTGCGTAGCTTGCTCATCAGCATGGTGGATTTTGTACCATGTGACCGTTAGCTACAAAGGGCCCATTGTCTTGTATCAGTTTTGTCAGTTACTGTTAAGATTCGATGATACCCCTCGGGGCACTTAGCAGTGCAAGGAAAGACGCTTATTAAGTACAGGGCGCTTATTTCTTCTTGACATAAACATATGAGATTTAAAAAAAACCATCTGAAAAATAACAGAAACTAAAACATCCAGAGTAGTGCTAAGGCCATTTAAAATAGTCATTTCCGTCCATAGCTTCAATGTCACTCTCTTTGGCGGCACTTAGCAGGGTCGTGACCTTACGCAGTTGAAGCGCCTCCAAGATAGGGAGCACTTCGCGTAATGGGGCATTTATTACCACTCATTAAAAGTGGGTCGCTTGTTAGATAGCTTGCTGGAAGTAGGGCGCTAAATTGAATCATGACGGTATATGTTCCTTTAATAGAATGACCCAATGTCAGATGTGGAGCGCCTTGAACTGTATGAGAAACTGGAGAGATCAGAGGGCCGCATTGTGGCACTTGAAAAACAGGTAATGCTGTATTGTTTGTTTCAAAGTAGTTTTTATAAGATAAGGTGTTGCCTACTAATAAAGAAGAATTTTTGCGCAGTAGATCTTGGCAAGGACTATTGGAATCCAAACAGACAATTGGGGGGTAACCACGCATTTTTTTGTAGAGATAATTAAGCAACGATAACTCTAAAAAGCAGTAAAATGCAAAGCAATATTTGCCATTTTTTCCCAAATTGAAGCCTTATTATCTCTGAAAAATGCATGGTTACCCCCAATCTTTTTGGATACCAAGAGCACTTGCTAAGTTCTGCTTTCGCCGCATAGTTTTAAACCGCACAAAAATACCCCTGTATTACTAGGCTCCACCCATAGGAAACCCGAGTATCTCGAGACGCGCAGAACGTATGCGCAGTAACAAAAGTAGGCACCGTCCTTTAGGCTAATTTGCACGTACCCATATATCGGTCCGACTACTAGGTTTAATCGCATCCATGGTCCAATTAACACGTTACAATAGCCCATTTTACAGTTGTGTGCTAAGTGACCTGGTCTTTGATTCTAAGCGAGGCTGGGGGTGACCTTGTTTTGATACAAACCTCACTGCTTTTCATATGCAGATCAAACTGTTCTTATGCTAACTATTTGCATTTACATATGAAAAGCAGTGAGGTCTGTATCAAAAGAAGGTCAACCCCAGCCTCGCTTTCAATTCAAGACCAGGTCACTAAGCACACAACTGTAAAATGGCCTATTTGTCGGCTAATTTTTTTTCCGTTGGTGTAGTGTGGGGTAAAAGTCGGCTTGATTCAAAAAATCTGTACCCTTGCCAAAGTGTTTTTATAAATCGGGCCAATTTTCGTCAACTTGCTCATTTTCTTTGTCACAACAAAACAGACGCTTAAATCTAAGAAACAAGAGGATATATGAACTGCCACGATTTTACACAGAACACTTCAAACAATCTTTTATTCTGGCCATGTGTGGGCGAGCCAATAGCAACTTATGTAAATAGCAATCAGTCTTATACTCATTTTTATCGATTTTTTGATTCTTCCATTCTCCCAATTTTAAATATTTTCCCATTAGCTCTTATTTACTTTTTTTTATTATTATTAATAGGTTTGTAAATAGTTGATGGTGCTGAATTTTTAAATATTCCTAATATTTATGTAAATAATTATACAATTCAGCCATTTGGTTTCCATATGAGTATTCATATGATTGGCTGCCATATGATTATTCATTATAAACTATCTATCTTCTCAACTCTCTATCTATTTTCTTCTCATCTACTACTTGTATTCTTAATTTCTCTAGTTGGCAGATAATATAAGAAAGTGGGCGAAAGACAAAGCAGAATTGCAGGTGAATGACATTTTCTTTGTTTGGCTTCCCGTATTACTGATGGCTTCCCGTATTAAGAGTTCAAGGCATATTTAACACTTATTGATCGTTTTTATACTAGAGGATCCATTATCCGTCTGGACGAACTTGGGCAAACATTTGTCGTTCGTCTCTTTGCGCGTCCTCTAGTATAAAAACGGCCATTAAGTGAAACTTAGATCGTGCATGACTTGGTTACGTACCTACGTACGAGACTGAGTGAAATAAATAAAATAAAATAACAAAATTTGGCCACAATTCTTTGAATCGTATCCATTTAAAAAAGAAAACAGAAGAAAGTGTCGATTTAACTTAGCCGTATTTCAGTTTATGCTGCAAAAAGGTTGAATAAACGATTATTATTATTATTATTATTATTATTATTATTATTATTATTATTATTATTATTATTATTATTATTATTATTATTATTATTATTATTATTATTATTATTATTATAACGCGTATCAACAACACCAAGAAGACGTTTCAGTATAAAATGGGCCTGGCTACCGTCAGCAAATGACTGTCAAATGTTTTGTGTCTTTTCTCGGGAGACTTTCGTTGGAACGACGTTACAAACGTATCATAAGCTTTCAGGGCTTCGTAACTTAAGGATGTCAAAGATTACATTTCACATCCCATAGTTGTGAGGAGAAAGATATGCCTTCCATGTTAATTCTGCACTGTCTGTTTAAAATACCCTACAGATGAAGTTAAATGAAAGTACTTTGGCTCAGAAAACAGGATACAAGAATTCTTCGACTTCAATAGACATTCTGGACTGGGTTTGTATTGGTTGATTGATTAAATGTTAATCTACGGCATTGAGAACTGAAACCCCTTTCCTCATCAGTACAGCTAAAACCCTAACCTGCAACCAGGCTCAAATGTTTCCCATTGCTTTTGTCTACTCGAGTTGCTCAAAACCGTGTTACGTTTCCTGGATTAGGGAATTGCTTCCCAAGCGAAATGAAATAGAAATATCTGGCTTCATGTCTAAGATTACTAAAACCCACCAGTGTACTTCTTTCGTTTCAAAGGGGTCTTGACAATCTGCGAGCCAGCGAGCCATGCGAGGCAGACGTGCTAGGCACTCAGGTTAGCCTAAAAAAAACACTTCGGTTAGCCTAAAAAGCACTCCGGTTAGCCTAAATGGCACTCAGGTTAGCTTAAATAACTCCCCGGTTAGCTTGCCTCGCACGTTTGGCTCGCTGGCTTGCACATTGGCCACACTCGTTTTAAAGACGGTGTCTCCTAACACAGAAGTATTTTTGCGCGGTTTATGACTATGCGGGAAAAGTATATCTTAACAAGGACTACTGGAATCTAAAAAGAAAGTCGGGGGTAAGCACGAATTTTTCAGAGACAATTAAGCGACAATAATTCTCAAAGGCTTTAAAATACAAAACAAGGGGTGGCATTTTTCCCAAATTGAAGCTTTATTATCTCTGAAAAGTGCGTGGTTACCCTCAGTTTTCTTTACAGACTTCAATAGCCCTTGCTAAGATCTTATTTTCCCGCAAAATCTTTAACCGCGCAAAAATACCATTGAATCAGTAGGTACCGTCCAAAAGAGATCAGAGATGCGCAGAACGTATGTGCTGTAACAAAAGAAGGCACCTTCCTTAAGTGATTGATTGATTGATTGATTGATTGATTGATTGTATTGCCTTAATGTCAAAAGTCCTTAGTTCTTCAAATGACTAAGCGCGCAACCCACTTTTCTCATTCATTAAAAGGCACGAAAATACTTTAGCATTTCTGGCTGCTTGGCTAAATTCGCATGGCATACTCCACGCCCTCACAGGCTATTCCCTGACTAGACTATTTAAGCCTAAACTCGTCCTCTCTCATTTCCACGCGGGCTCTTTGGTGTGTCGCCCATTGGTTTTTTTTCCTACCCTCCTCCCCTTCAGCGACGTCTACCGTCCTACATTTATACTCCCACTTTATGTCTTATGCAAAATTTTTCCTCCTCTATCTTAATTAGCATAAGTCATAGTGTCTTTTGAATGGATGTGAATATATTACTATGGACTGGAAATGATCTTTTAAATCTCCTTATTGTTTCCCAGCACAATGGACCCAAACCACCCTCTCCATCGAGGCCTTTGGGTCCCCGAAGACCTTCTCCAAAACTGGATCCTCTGGAGAGAAGATAGCTGCAACCCATCCGGGGCTGAGCGTCGTCTGTGCTTCCTTGGCTGATATAAAACAAACTCTAAGAAGTCCTTAGCGGTCTTTAATCTTTTACGCTGTGGAAATTGAACTTAGCCGAGGGGTTACTATTCAAAATCACTTTATCAACCACAAGATGTAAAGGAGCTACTTACGTCTTGCAAACGGCACAAATTATTTGTTTTCCACGCCTTGGGCAGTATACGTTAGGCCTAGTTACTGTGGCTTAGAAAGTTCCGATGTTGTACTTGTATGCCATCGTTTGCGGTCAAATTGGATCACGGAGCCGTCAAGTGAAGAGCAAAATCAAAGAGTATAGAAATGAAAAAAAAAAAAAAAAAAAAAGGCAAGTGCATTTATAGAGACCCAATTTGGCGGTTTTATTGTGTTGGTGTCGTTTAAATTAGACTCCTCTGGACTCTGTGAACCAACCATAGCCTTACCGTTGACCGTAAGCTCTTCACCAGACTGGGGATGGCTCAGGTTGTCGAAGCATCAGTTACCATAACAGTTAGAACTACCCTCATTCACTCTGGATAACCTTTTGATGCTCCCGGGTTGAAACCATTGACACTGTAAATATAGTAAGGTCTTTGGAATTATTGCTCTGTACAGAGATATCTAAAAACAGCTTAAGTATTCAAGGTTATTTATTTTTATGGGATGGGGTGTTTAACGTTAGCAAGGCTGGGAGAGCAATTTTATGCCTTGAATACCAAATGTTGCACTTGCATTCCATCAAGGCTTGACCTCCGTTGACTATGCCAAAAAGGCCTCTTATTGTAAATTTGTAATGTATAAGTTAAGTTAGTTGCTGTAGTACTTGTGGATGTAATATATAATATTTGGATCGTTCTTCGTAATACTTGTTCCTGCGTCTGATTCCCGAACAACTTACACAGTGAAGGCCCCGAAAATGATCAGTTTTAGTCCTTTGAGGGACGGTTACATATTGAAGCTTCGTTTCAGTCTGTGGGTCGCATCAATAAAATGTGACCATTCAATCGAAGATGTCGAACAGTATTTCGGTAACGTTTGCTATGCTGCACAAAATGGTTCAACGTTTTGAGCCCGTCGATGAAATCCCAGTAAGTGTAGCCATACAAATGCAACCCAGTAAGCGGTATGTTTCTTTTAAACTTCGGCACTCTTAAGACCTGGTTCCGCTTGCGACAGAAGCAACAGAATTGGAATCAGAAGAATCTTCTGACCTAGTGTGAATCATTACGACGGACGCAGAAACGGGAGCTTCGCTTTCGTTCAAAATGGCTGAAGGCCGCTTGGTTTCCGTTCTAAATCGCGTGTAAAGGGATTAGGAATGAGCTATGTGATTGGTTGATGCTTCAACTTGCGCTTCCGATTCCGATGAACCAGTTCACACTTGATCGCAAGCAAGAAAAAGGAAACGTTGATTCCGTTTCCGTGGAACGTACGATTGCGATTCCGTCTCCGTTTTTTGTTTCACGCTGGAACGAAAGGTTCCGTACGCTTCCGATTCCGTCGCCAGTGTGAACCAGCACTCGTAGCGGATAAGAATCCAGACGCATTTAGATTCCAGAAATATGAAGTACTTGCCGTTCAAAATAGACGAAGAGCGCTGGCATCGTCCGGTCTCCATCACCTGAAACTTCTGATGTAAAGGAAATTCGAAAAAGATGGAATGCCCTCCGCAAATAGTTTCGATGAATCATCTGTTTAGTATAATACTAGAGACGGATCATCCGTCTGGGACGAACTTGGGCAAAGAACGGTAGTTCGTCTAATAATTCGTCTGTGTATGAATGCGGGATTTCAGACGGATCATACGAACTACCGTGATAGTTCGTCTGAACGGAGGATCCGTTTCTGGTGGTAGAAATCTATAGTAGAGGAACCAAATTACCCTCTTCGTTCGAAGACCACTTTCCAAAAAACTGTACCCTAAAACACTTGCATGCTTGCAGGTTGGGGAATGGGGAATTCGTTGCTCTCAATCTGTGAGTAGTTGTTATAGATATCTGGCGGGTTACTGATATCATTCATGAGTAGTATAGCATGGAGACTGCATTAATTACCCCTCCATAGGTTGATTGCATTGCCGCCATGTTGGCGCCAAAACAAAAGAAAATTTACTCACATAGTTTGCATAAAAATGGTAGTTGACTCCCAGAGGAGAAAAATCTCATTGTTCATAAGGGATCGTTCATTTTTTATGAGCAGGGGGGGGGGGGGGGGGGGTGGCTGGTGGGATTTGGTTAATTGCCACTACGAAACTGTATGACCCCCCCTAGCATGCAATTTTTTTCCACATGGCCCCCCCCCCCCCCACAGCAGAACTATTTTTTTCTGATGACCCCCCCCCCCCCTCCCGCCCAACCAGAAACAAATCATACTCCTAACTTTAACAAAACGCTTATGTACTGTTTATATCAAAGATAAACGTAATTGTTGCTGTGATTTCTTTACAGTACTATTAACAAGTAACCGTTCTCTACTTAGGTAAAGATTTCTCTTGTTTAAAAAAACGTTTTATAGATAGCAACACGTTTACGGCAACGACAAACCCTAAATTTCCATTTAGATTCTCAAAGAAACTATAAAAATTAATCAAGCAAATGGTTAACGTGAAATTACTCCCCTTCGAGTAGAAACAATTAATACACGTACAGATCTGACTAACAAAATACGGATCGAAGCATACCAATCAACGATTACGAGTCATATTAAACAGATATCAGTCGCGTAGGTAAGGGTTAGATAGGGGTGTTCGTTAAGCCCCAAATCTTGCTTACTAGGGGGGTCCGGGGGCATGCTCCCCCAGAAATTTTTGAAAATCTAGGTTCCCAGAAACCTCATTTCCTGCATTTTGAGACCCATTTTAGGCAAATCACAAATTTGTTTTACAGCAGCTTTTTGAGCTATATACATCATTCCTACGGCATAATTGTTTCAACTTAAACAAGAAAGTTCAATGTACATTCCGCGCCCTGTCGAGTTCTGATAGCTATTCGATCTACTGATAGTCATACACCAAGCTGGTAAACTGCATCATTCTCGGGTGTAGGCCTTCGAACAAATTGACTATCTCGTCAAAATTGACAGGCATATCATATTTGATATGCATTAGAACCAGGGCAGACATTCTACTCTCTCGCATGGTACACCTCATGTAATTGTTCAACCTCCTCATTAAGTGCTTTTTCTTCCGCCATTACTGATCTGTAAAGGGGGTTCGTTCGAACCCCTCGAACCCCCCCTCCTACGCGCCTGGATATTAAAGTACTGCTATTAAAAATGACAGTTACAAGCTTTTCTGAAGATGGCTTACGGCTCAGATTTACCGTCAACTGAAGTCACCAACAACAGTTCTATTATTAAAACTAATCTGGATGTTCACACTAGGCATACTACTGAGTCTACTGATACTCCTGGGTTCAAATAATTTACTAATCAACAGTCTTTATAAAAGTGAGTACTATTAGAAAGAACATTAAACAATCTATTGATATAGTTCAGAGTACAACCACTTTGTAGAAAACTACTCCCCCAAGGATGATTCAATAGTGAGACTGATACGTTTTTATATTAATTTGAACTTGTACAAACATAGGTGTCTACCTCAGTTTATATTCATTATTGCTTTTCCAACAGATATGCTTCATTTCCTCAGTTGTTGTTAATATAAAATGCAGATTTCGACCTCAGTATGTAAAACAAACTAAAAGTGGTTAGGAAAATCGCATTAAATAAAATTGAAATAATATTCAATTTCTTCATCTGTTTCTGTGTTGAGCCACTTTCAATTTCCCCTACTAGCCAATTATTTCTGGTGACCCCCCCCCCCCCCTCTTTCACTCATTTTTTTTGGTAGCCCCCCCCCTTTAGTGCCATTTTTTTTCTCGTGGCCCCCCCCTAAATCCCACCAGCCCCCCCATGCTCATAAAAAATGAACGGTCCCTAACCACCAACATGGCCGCCATGACGTAACGTGCAATAAGATGTTTTCACATGACGTCGCGGCGGCCATGTTGGTGTCCCAAAACAAAGAAATGGCGGCCATGTTGGTGTCCCAAACTAATCCTCTGGGAATTGAACTCTATTTTTATGCAAATACTTTCTTTTGTTTCAGTAAACCAATATGGCCGGTAGTCACGTGAATGAAAACGCTCTATTCTTTCTTGAACTGGGGGATACTATCATTCAGTATCAATAGTATAAACGGGAGATGTTCTTGGAGACACTGAATTCCTTCCTTTTCAGAGAGAAGGCCATCGATCAATCGTTTCCCTTCTAGGACTCGGTTTTTTTTTTGCCTAACGTTCCTAGTTCCTAGGCCTCTGTCTGTCTTTCATCTTGGTCAATTTGTTTTGGACTGGGTGCAATCTCCAACGCTCGTTACACGCCGACTACCTACGTCTTGGTTAATAAATCATTGGCACACAAAGTTCGATTTTTTTAACATCGTTTTAATTGTCGATCACACTTAAACTCTATTCGTCAACAATAAATAGCACTTCTATTATTGCAATGTATCTTTGTACGACAGTCAGCTGGTTTCTGTACTGAAATTACACTAGCTACAGTGGCATGAGTTCTCGGTTCCAGAAACAATTAAAGTTAGACTATAACTGCAAACACTATAATTCAACAAAGTTGAACTTTACAGTGTGCAATTGTATTGACATTCATGTAGCTAAAATATACTATTTTCATATGAAAGATTTTATTGATTTGACTGTCTAGAACATTGTGGTCATTTGGTAGTAAAAAAAAGAAAGCAACGACATTCTGGCGGCGATTTATGAAGCAACAAATGTTAATTTAATTAGCAAGGGATTGAGGACATTTTTTTTTTATTAAATTGTTTAATTTTTTTAGTGGGGAAGGGGGGAGAGGATAATATGAGCAAAATATATCAAAAAACAACTTACAACATTTGAAGAAACACTAGCGTACTATCTTGCATAAAAGCTCTTTTAAATTACATTATACATTAAAATTGTTAATACAAAAAGCCTAAGCCTAACGAACTTCGTAGATAGTTTAAAGAAAATCTTCCGCAGTCTCCTATAATTACGTCAATTAAGTCGAGTTGTCACCCACGAAATTAAGAATCTATACGTCCCGTATTTCCACGACCCTTCGACCCTTACGAAAAAAAAGCGTAATGTTTGGGACAAAGGCCGTTTAAAAAGTAAATTTATTTGCTGTACTTTCACTTTGGTTTTGAAGGAATTTGTGGTCACTGGAGTTGGCAACGTGTGACGATTGAAAGGCATGTAAATTTGTATTTTGCATGCCGAAGGTGTGAAATGAAGTGGAGTCTATCTCTTTCACATACGAAGTTCTTGTTCAAACACACAACAGGGGACTAGAAGAGTCTATAATGTGCAGATATAGAAGTAGCTGCCCCTTTTGAAAACTGCGCAACTATAAGCAAAGGAAATCAATTATTTGTTTCAAAACAATGCAGACTGGTAGATGCCTACAGTAGCTATTACGAAGCCGTGAAAAATAAAGCCATATACTATCAAATTAATACCTGGTCTTTCTACTCAGAGACATCTTACAATGCTGTCCGTTCTCAACTAACAATGGTTTGTATTGTTTTTTGACAACTTTTTGGCATATGTCAAACAACTTTTTGATGCCTTCCATTTCAATTGGGCACTCATAACGCTGAATTGAATTGAATAACTGAATTGTCAATGTCTGATCCTCACCCCACTATGGAGGGTTATTGGAAATTGCGAGGGGGGAGGGGTGTCTCAGAACTCCAATTTTAAAATGACAGTATGAAACTAAATTGAAATTTTCTGGGCCAACACAATTCTCTACCTCTTGTGGAAGCAATCAGAAAATTTGCAAAAACGCCAAAACGGTGCCAAAAAACCGTGATCAAGAGCCAATGGTATCGACACATTACTGTAAATGTACTGTGTAATCAACAAAGACCTTTTCGTTTTCAAGTATTTACATAACTTCATTTGTGCAAAAATAGTTTTATAAAGATATTATATCCCTAATTTATCAAAGTTTTGCAATGGCGCCTGCGCCAGAACCCCACTGAGCCAGGATCCAACGTCTACTTGCTTTTCCTCGTATCTCAAGATGAAAGGGTGTTTAAGCAGCTCCCGGTATTTGGGTCTTCTTGTCACATCTTTTGTCAAACTAAGAGGGATAAATCAAACAATTAATAGAGCGGTTCTCACTCGAGTGTTGAACAGATAGTAGTACTAGCTATCTTTGGCTGTGGATGAAAAAGGTGGGAATGGGTTGCAACTTGAAAAAATGGTCATTTTTTCAAGTTCTTTCCTTGTGTATCGTGAAAAAGCATTAGAAACTGATAAAGGTTTGTTCTTTCTTCTAGAAATCGCCTGTTGTTTTCTTCTTGTTGTCCTAAGAGCAATTCCATTTTTGAGCAGAGGACCTTTGAGAAACATTTGTATAGTTTTGAGAAAAATCTTCAAGATACCGTGTAATGCCCCCTTAAAAGAGATAATCACATCTACTACACGTAGTAGGAAACTAAAACTCGGTTTGAGCATCATACTAGAGTTGGCTGATGGTTAAGATACAATCTATGTAAATTACCACATATTTGTAAATGAGAGCATTTCATCCGAGAAGGATCTTCCATCTTCATTGATCAAGCGAGGCGGGTCTCCCTTCACAACTTGGCTCAGCTGGTCAAACACACTCTTCCACTTGGGGTACGGAAACTTGCCTGTGGCCAGTTCAATCTGTTGAAAAATTAACCAAACACTGTTACCAATCAGTTTTTAGAGAGATGAACTTTTAAGGCTGATTTTCACTAGTGACATAGTTGGAGTCATAAGTGGAGTTGTAGGGCACTTACGACCTTGTGAAAACCAAACAACGGAGTTGTAAGGTTTCCATTTTCTTGTGATTTTTCTTATAATTCTGTCACTTACGACTATGCACAATGTTTTGTTTTAACATTCACATTACAGCTAGCTGATCAATAGAAACGTTTATATTGGTCAGTTGCTCTGGCATTCCAAAATATATTGTACTTTGTGCATGGTCAGGGCCCAACTATTGCCTTTTATTAATTAGTTAACTATGTTTGGAAGAATTACAAAAAGTATCAAAGAGACAGTTGCACTTCAGGATCTCACCAACAGAAGCAAAACTGAGAGACTCAGACAAGCAAATGTAGTGGAATATTAATTTATCTGAGGGTTTCAACTCACCAGTGTTATGCCAAAACTCCACACATCAGATCTGATATCATAACTGCCTTGCCTTGATGACATGGGGTCTATTCTTTCAGGCTATAAAATAATAATGGCAAATTAGTAAAAATACAAATTCACCACTGCAAGTAGAAGTAATGTCATATGTAAGTCAAACTGAGAAACTTACCGCCATGTAAGGTTTGCATCCAGCATCTCTAGTCTTGGCAATGGAGTCAACAAGTTGGCCACTGATGCCAAAGTCACATAATTTTATATTTCCTTGAACATCTAGGAGGATGTTGGAAGGTTTAACATCTGAAAGAAAAAGTGCATACTTGTTTCACCCTTGGGAATACAGTGGGGGTGGGCAAAGGAAAGGATTTTTTCCTATTTTTCCAAGACAAAAATTCACGACCACTTTCAGTTAAGTTTGCAATTATAACCACAATACACAAACAGTTTTCAGGAAATGAACATGAGATTACAGATGGTTGTCATTGAAGCCCATCTCATGAATGTTGTACAAAATAAAAAAAGGAAACATGTTTGCAGTCACACTGTAAATCAAAATGTCAAGAAGGAACAAACCTCTGTGAATGATATTGAGCTTGGTTTTCAAATAATCCAGTGCTTTTACAACCTGCATGCAAACAAACAAAAACAGTTTTGACAGAGTTGTTATTACAAACCTGGAAGTAGTTCATCCTGGTAATGTGCATAAAGGCACATTCAATATAACTGTGACAACTGAAGGTATTACATCCTGAAATTTCCCTAGATACACTGTACATTGAAAATTGTGTGGGAGAGGGGGGGGGGGGGTGATGGAAGGAACGGCGTGTGGGGGAATGGAGTATCTAATGGGCTAAAGTCAAAAGAAGAGTGTGAAAGAGGATTGAAATTGGGTAGTTTATACAAAGGACTCGGCATAGTAGTTCTTTTGTCACTTGCTCTGAAGATACAGACTGCAAGAGTAAAAGGGAGACAATAAATGCCAAGAGGTGCAGTGTGGGAGTGATAAGGAGTGGGGAAAAGAGGTAAGAGAAGAAACAAGAAGCAGAAAGTTCTTATCTAACCACTCCTCCCTTCCCTGAGACACAATTTCTGCAGCAACCAGCCCATCTCCTTAAAACAAGTAAATGAGGATTTCTGAAAGCTTACCGCTAATGAAGTCATTCCTAAAATATCCTCTGGTATGGTTTCATGGAGTACACCATAAATATGTCTGTAGCATTGATCAAAGGAGGTTTTCATTAACTCCATGCAAATCCAGGCATCACCCTAAAACAAACAGAACAAAACAAAACAATAATTGTGTTAGCTTTTTGTCACACAGTTTTGTTGTACAGTCAACTTCCGATAACTTGAACCCTTGCTAACTTGAACCTTGTGCTAACTTGAACCAATTTTCCTTTCCTTTCAGGTCATTTTCTATATAATTTTACCCTCATTAACTCGAACTCTTCATAACTTGAACCTTTTTCAGTTTCCCTTGAAGGTTTGAGTTATTGGGAGTCGACTGTATTTGCAATAAGTTTACAGAATTTCATGATAATGAGTCCATTTAACAAATCGACAGCAGTTTTTAATGGTCTTTTCTCTTATAGACCATAAAATGACATCAGAAAATGTTCAAAACTCAAGTGAAACCACTAGCCAGAAGCAAACCGTTTCACTGCCAAGTTTTGAGCATTTTTAGCCCCCATGATCACCTCAGTAAATAATGCTCCATAAAACTTGACGATGTAATCACAATCACTGCTCCGCATGACGACATCCAAGTCCATCAGAAGCTGTTTCTGTTCCTTCTCATCAACCGTTGAACGAATTCTCTGCAAACAGGAACAAAAATAGGTTCATTGTCTTATGCAGTAGAACCCAAGTCCAGACACCAAGGCCCAGTTGTTCAAAGCTCGATTAAACTAATCCTGGATTAACCTGAACTTTGTTTCTGGTTTGATGACTTAGTTTCATCATTAAACGTTCTGCCGAAGCTTTTTGTCCCTCAGTTTTGACTTAGACTTGTCCTAAGCATGAGCTTAAAATTAGCTTTCAAAAACCACTTTTAATGAGCGAGATGAAAACCTTGGTTAACTTTTAATCACGGATTAGCATTAATCAGCTTTCGAATAACCCGGCCCAGTTACAGATGTAATAAATACATTTTCACCCTCAGTCTGTCCTGGATGAGTGGACAGGACTGTTCCCACTCTTGTTAATACTACACCGCATTTGGGTTGAGTATTGTTTAATATCTTTTGAATTTGTTACCTCATTTCCATTTCCCGATCACAACACCATTGCTAGTTATGATTCTCACCTTTACTGCCATATTAATGTTACTCTCCTTGTGCAGCATGTTATTCACTGTGCCATAAGCTCCTCTTCCAATCTCACCACAGTCCACCAGGTCCTCAGAGGAGTATTCATAACTCTACCATGTATAAACAAATAAGTTATAAATAATTTAAAGAATAGTCATCAATTCTTCCAGACGTTAAATACGTCTGTTATATCAAAAAAGATAAAAATCAGCCAAATAATTTACCTTGTCTGGTCCAAATGACAGCTTACCAACTGCTTTGTGGGTTCTCAGTCGCTCCCTGAAATTTTACCTTACAGTCAGTACTTTTTGAAAATTTAAGGTGGCTCTGAAACCCTCCTACATTTTTTCCCAAACTTTGCAAAAAGTTGGATTTGAACAGCCTGATCATGGTTCCATTTGATAATAAAAAATGGGGTCACTTTTCTCGTTGTTTAGTTTGAACTACATGTACTTCCCGCTAAAATTAGGTGTGTTTTTTAACAGGTTATACTGTGTTCGGGTAATCTATTATGTCAAACAACTGACCATTACTTGTTTACCAGTGATTACGCATTTTTTTGATACCATTATTGTTGTATCAACTGATAAAGAGTGATAGTAATGATACATCAAAACTAATTATAAGTGCTGGAAACTGTTGTGAGTCACCTTAAAACAACAAGGCCAGTGGGGCACACTCAGTACAATTAATTACTTTTAAAATGGTAATAAAATGGTTTTAAAATAAAAACTTAATGGCTTTATTTAAAGGGGAAGTATCACAAAAATTTGATGCCATTTCAAAACCCAAAAATGTTTGTCTGACAACAGAAACAAAACAATAATTGTCTAGTTTTGTTATAAATCATCACCCCAGTGCAATAAAACTGTCGATTAGTACCTCTGGCCAGAGACAGAGTAGCTCGGAATGGATTGAAACTTGAAAAGTGTTAGACTAATGTTTTTCAAGTTCTCGCATTTTTGTTTCCAAAATGGGCTAGAACAGAGTACAAGTTGTTCCTGTCAAGAATTGAGTTTATTTCTCTCCTCTCGTTGTTCTAGAATTATTTTGTAGCAAAGTTAAGGTCTTATTTCATTATTTTCTACAAAAGAGGTCAAAAACCCCATGATACTTCCCCTTTAAGTGTCAAAGTACATGTATTTAGCACTGTAGAGCTAATTGGGGACAATATAACTCAGTGAAATAAGTAAACAGCTGTACAAACTGAACATAACATATGTTAACAATCCCAGCTGGTGGAAGACTAACCAGTTGGCTATTTACAAAGTGTGGCCTTGGATTTGAAAACAGGGCTACCCTGAAACAAAGCCAAGTGGTCAGAGCTGGACTTGAACCTGGTGCCTCCAGATTACAAATCCGATGCCCTTACTACTACATGTAGGTCACACCGCCTCCCTTATTATCAGGAATTTGAACTTGTTAATTGCTGTGTCATTTCAAATGTATCCTGAGACAAATCAATGACAGATCAATATCGACAGAAAGATAAGCAAAATTGAAATTCAATTAGTGAACTTCTCATTCTGTCAAAAACAGAAAAGATTAGGGAAGGTACTTTGGAATATTTTAATTTGGAATAGTTCAAGTGCTATCCAACAAGAACCACTAAAGAAATTGAATCTATAACTGTATAATAATTAACTTATTTTTGTCAAAGGCGATAAACTTACATATTTGACTGGAGTGGTGTCGGTTGTCTGGTGCATGTACTCAGCGCTGAAAGGTTTAATTTTTTTCGTTCCAATCCGCCTTGAAAGTCCAGCTTGAGCTTCTCTCTAGATAACCTACTTCCTGTAAGAATAAAAATTGCAAAGCACAATCAAGAGATACTCTGTTTCATGTCCCATAAACAAGCAAATCAAAATTACAACAACGACAAAATTTGGAAAATGTTTTAGTCTATCTGTGGCTTAATCTAGTTATCTCTGGTAAACACGATATCCTAAATTACAAAATATTAATCACAATCTTCATGGACGAAATTGAGTTAAGAGATTGAGTGCTCTCATTACAAAAGGGTTTATAAAACTGGCTAAAACCTGTGATTTCCAAGACGCCATTCACACAATAAAATCAAGCTAATAACTGTTCTTACCGGGAGAATTCGACGCCATACTCGCCAAACAGCGAATAAAAGAAGAAACACAGCAAAAGTTTAGTCCAATTTTGACGACTGTAGGGCAGATATATGATGGATGAGTCCTTCTATATGTCTTAACAAGCAATCGGGGTAAAAACCATCTAAAATTAGAAACTATAAAACGAACTTGAAATCAACAAAATATTCCTTCAATTTCCGAGACGCCGACCAAGGCCACAGAACGTCACTGCGCAAGTTCAAGTCCAGTCTTCTCGCGCAATTTTCAAGATGGCGACGGTGTCAGGTTGTTTTGGCATATGACAACTTGAACCTGAACTTTGTTTTTTTAGTGTATTTCAGTAACACCGGACTGGGTGTAGTTTCGAGCTTATAATGATGGTTACGTTGTGATGGTCTTTCACACACGTGTAGTTGAATGAAAATGTCAGAGTGCAAATCACAAATTGCTGAAAGGAACTGAAACGGAAAGTGCACTTTCGTATAAACTTCTACTATCGATCATCTTCCACTATTGGTTTCTTTGAAGTAAAATGCCAGCTCTAGTTGCTTTTAATCGTCGATGGCGTATTGGTAGCGATGATTTGTTCTTTCCAGCGGCCATCGGTCTTATAATTAGAGTCTTCTGGTAAGTTTTAATCAGTTACATGTATCAAGATGAGTAAGATCAGAAGAGGGATTATTGTTAACCAGTTATAAATTAAACAAAGGATTAGAGATTTATTACCTACACTGTAGACCAAAACAGGCAAAGGAAGGCAAAGGAGTGTGGGAATGGTTATATGGATTCATCCATAATCTTTACTGTATGGGAAACATGCATTTCCAAACATTCTTTCAGTAATACCCAGCTAGGGGCTAGGCACTGGGTAATATTTTACACTTAATGCACGGTCCCGAGGGAAACAGTTAGTTTTGTTTTCCTGAGAGTCCTTCGTCTTGGGAAACATCAGGACTTGAGGGAAAACAAAACTTACTAGTTTCCCGAGGGACCATACATTAAGTAGTTTGTTATATATTTAGACTGTCCCCTCAACAATCACAGCAAAATAAACAAACAAACAACTGAGAGGGCAACAACTGCACAATTGTAACCCGGTCAGCATTTCAATTCTGACAAAAATGTTTCAAATTAAGGTATTATATATAAAGTAGAAACTGTTCAAACCATGTCAGAATTTTTACTTTCTTGCCTTTTTTTTTCTATTTTTTTTTTTTTTTTATTTCTTGAACAAAAACAATTTTTTATGCATACTAGAAATTGGAAACCGATCTATTTTTGGGCATAAAAATGGCAAATTTCTGCCAGCAGGTTCTTAAACTACTGGTACTAGGTTCGTACACACAGGTTTAAATATAACTGTATTTAATGATAAAACGTTTTGACTGATTCAGGCTGGCTCTGATATCCATGATCTATGGCCTTGAAAATGACGAGATCAGGTACTGCGAAGCTTGGCTGGAGCTCCAGGTGTTTTTCGTTGGAGTGATTGTTTTAACGAGTCTTATAATTCTAAATGAAGTAGCCATTTTGTATGTCAGCATGCAAGGAACTTTGATGGATTCCAGACCACGTCGACACATGCCAAAGCTCCTATATGTACAACTTGCGTTATATTTACCGGAACTTCTCTGGACTATTCTTGGTACTTACTGGGCAGTGAAACATTTTAGCCTTGAGTGTGAAGTGGGCTTAATTATTGCTGTGTGTGTTTCGATTGCTCTGGAGTGGTCAATCGTACTGATTGTTTTCATTGGTGCTTTGGTGCTATTTGATCCTATGGGGAAAGTACGGAAGGACCCATTTGAACAGGACTTTAGTTCCACTATGCAAGAGTCTGCAAAGGAGGTTTGTTGAGTTCAAGAATAATTACCATTTTTCTGAATATTGATCTGTCCAAAGTACACTGTAAAGTAGTTTCAAATTATCGTCTATTAGGAAAAATGAGAGATCACACAGAATACAGTTGGATATGCATGATGTATCAAACTCCGTAGTGATAACAAAAAGATATGTTCGTGACAAACTAACAGCAACAACAACAACAACTTTATTGAATAAATAATAAAATTACAATCAACAATTTGAGAACCTGCAGGTAGCTATCGAGCTATTCAAGGCAGGCTCAAGGAAAGGACGAAGAACAAGAAGAAATACAAAGCAATGATTCTAATACTCCTAGATACCCTCAGGAAATGCTTGTTTAAGCCTTCTGCATATGCATTATTCAATGCAGATCACCTTGGTAAAATCTTTCCTCTCATGACAGACTTTGTGATCATTTCAAACAATCTCTTAAATTAGTATACTCTTCTTGTTCTTTGGTGTAGTTACTGTGACCGATTTATTATTTCTAACTGATAGCTGTGGGAGAGGAGATGTCGTTTTCTCTGCTGTTTTTTCGCCGGAAGAGACGACCATTATCTGAATGCAGTGTCTGACATTGCTGAAATTTTAGCGTCTGGACTCCAAGACTTAGATGTTGTTCCCTCTGATGTTGCTGTTGGACTTATCCTTCTTCAAGAGGAACAAGAACAAGAGCAAGCTAAAAAAAGGGCAAAGGGAGAGGTGAGGAATCCAGCTAAATGAAATGAACTTTTTAACAAGACTAACAGCTGAATCAATCCTTTGGCTGGTAATCCTCTTTGGCCCTTATAGTCAAGTGTTGGTTGGAATAATTATTTAAATTTAGAAATGATGGTGGTTTTATAATGGGTGGAAAACCCAAGGGGATGAGGTGCAAGCTGTACTCCTCTATGTACACTGTGAGCTACATTGTATCTTTTTCTCTTTTTTTACAGTCATTCCATGTCGTCGCTTGACCGGTATTTTTGAAATTTGAACGGAGTTTTGAGAGTTACTTGTCAGTTTCAAACGTTGCCAACGAGATTTCAGAGTTCCCATAGAAATTTCCCTAGTTTATTGACAGTATGAAACTTTTTCTTTACATTACAGCGTAATATAAACAATCTTTACATTGTTTCCCTTGAGTACTTTGAATCTTTTTTCCCATTAATGCGTCTTTTTCGGAAAGATTTCCAGAGAAATGTTCAACATTCCATTCAAATCCCGGAAATTACAAAGAGGATTCGAATGTTCATTTCTTTCTCGCAAATACTGGTCACGTTTGACGTGGACCGACTGTAAACCTGTTTTATGTAGAGAAAAATGGATGCTTTGGGGTTATGTTTTGCATTGTTGGGCCTGAATTTGTGTTGGGTCTACAGTTTTAGCCTACCAGCTCTTTTTTGAGGTCTACAGCTTGGCCTTATTCATACCTCCCCAATTTACTAAACTAATTAACATGCCTGCAATGTCGGAATTGCACATGAATCACAAGTTCTTTGTTCTTTATTCTTTTTACAGATAATTCAAAAAGGAACACCTGTTGATCTGAATGAACCTGTAAGTCACTGCAAATTATGATTAGTTATATTATTCTAAAAGTAATCTTATCAAAATGACTATCAACCATTCTCAAAAGGCATTGCAGTGATTAGCATACAATACTGGTGCAAGTAGATGACACTTTGAAATATTTTGACATTTAATCTTTCGGTTGAATTTCTACCTTCTGCAGCCATTATCCAACAGCCATCAATCAGCTTGGGACAACTATGTTGTTCAACCTTTCTGATTAAACAAACTTTAATAATTTGGAAAGGCCAAAGAGTCATTCATTTCAAAATGGCTTGGGATTGGTAGTGAAAATGGTTAAAAGATAAAGTTAGCAGCTTAATTTCCTTGAAAATAGGTAACCCTAACAAACCACGAGCTTATGTTTTGGAAAGCCTATTATCAGAAGGATGTCTACTTCCAAGATTTGGGGGGTGTCATCGTCATCATCATTTTTTTGCAAGGGGGAGGGAGGAGGGGACATACAGTCAAACCCTGTTATTATGGACACCGTTGGGAAAAAGTGTCAGTATTACAGAGTGTCCTTATTAAGTGGGTTAATTTGTATATGTAATCAAATGGTGACAAGTGAAATTAGGAAATCATTTCATGTGCATTTTGTCAAACTTCTAATAATTTAAGGCAAGGGAAATTATTAGAATTTTGACAAAACGCAAGTGAAATTATTTCCTAATTTCAAGAGTATACCATTTGATTACCTTTAATATCATGGGTGATAAATTACGCTCACAATCGTGGTCAGTTCTGTCTTGTTTACACGCGCAGGCAAAAAAAAACGCTCGAGTAATTTATCCAACTACTCAGGACAAACCGTCTCAGGGTTTTTCTCAAGGCCATTTTCATCACACTAGTTCTCAAAAACCCTCACCCAGTTAATTGTGCTCTTTTGGGTATTTAGGTTTTCTGCAGCGTCTTTCAATGCCGTAACTTCTTTCATCCATAACATCTTTAAACCTGGATGTCATCTTGGCACTGAGATATAGGAAATGTTGCCATAGCAATTTGTAATTTCACATGTGAAATTATAAATTAACGCTGAAATCTCGCACCAAAATTAAGGAGTAATTTGTCACCCATGACATTATAAGGAAAATGAATGGAGTGGGACGAAGAAAACAGTCCGTAATAACGACTATCTGTATTAAGCGGGTGTCCATAAAGCAGGGTTTCACCGTATTCTAGCCTGAGTATCAGGCCTTCCTAAGGGGAGGGGGAGGGGGAGGGGAAGGAGGAGAAGAGGAAAGGAAGGCCTGACACAAAACCTTTCAGAAGCTTGTGTCGAATGTCCGAATTTTGGACGTTGGCGCTGATTGGACGAAACACAAAAGGTTACGTCACACGGCCGGAAACAAAAATTATCATGATAGACTAAACAATGCAACTGTCGCATGTTTTGTATTTCGATATCAAAGGTCATTTCTGTCATTTCTGGGTTAAGAGTGCTGCGTTTAACCCCTGTTGAGGAACCGTCGTTCTTATACCTGTTGAGGCATTTTATTTGGGTTTGGTACGTTTGGCTTGTTTCAGTGCTTCCCGTGACAGTACAGCCTCTCAAGTTAGGATTTGAACTGTTTAATAATCTTTATCCGGCCGCCTATTTGTTTTCGTAGCTGAGATCTTGTGTTTCTTATCATGGCTATTTGTCTTTTGATTAGTTACAGCTGCGTTTTTGTCATCACTTCTAGCCATCCTGAACTGTGAGATTTGTATTTTCTTCCTGTAATGAAGATGTATTTAGTCGCGAATTCTGCTCAGTGGTGCTCAACAGAAAATATTTTGTTTGGAGAGTCTTATGCAATGGAGCTGTCTCTGTAACTTCAATTCATATCTCTCACAGTGGTCATCGCTGATATGACAGTTGCATGACCGGAAGTTATTTGGCTATTTACGGAAGCTATTTACAGTGAAGCATCATGCTCATCGAGGGGGCGGAATACTCGTCTTAATGCTTTTGTTTCAGGCTTTTCTTCCCTTTTCCCCTTCCTCTCTTCCCCCTCCCCCCCCCCCCCCCCCCAAAAGCCTGATACTCAGGCTACCGTATTCCAAATTTAAGGTTTACCAGTAGTTTGCTTCAGCCAGCTAACAGTATTTTTGTCATTTAATCTAGAAAGAGAAGTCTTTAGTGGAAGATGCAGCTTACTTCATGAAGTTTGCCCTGGGAGCTTATGGCTGGGCACTCTATATGTTTATGAACCCCTGCACTGGACCCTGGAACCTCTGTGGAGGAATTAGGTACTGTAGTACTCCAGACAGTGTATACAATTTTTTTCTGTGAAACTCTTCCTTTCAGAAAGCAGGGTCCCAAAGAGGTTTAGGGCTTCAGGCATCTGGGACAAAAAATGCAGTTCTTCAGAAAATCAGGACTCTATGTCTCCATGGCTTTACCTCCAGGGCTCTAATTTGGTCTTGGCTCTAGGTAGAGAGAGGATTCCGGTATTTGGGCTACACAGCAAAAATTTCAGGACTCCAGGTGTCCAAAGACTTCCCCCCCCCCCCCCCCTTCCCTAACCTGGTTTAAAGCTAAACTGAAGTTTAGACAAGGACTCCCAAAGACAGAGACCAATTTGGCTAACTGGAGGCTAAATTACAATAATAATTACTGTGTTAATACAGATGAGCCAAAGCCCACAGAGACCTTCTTTAGACGCCATCTAACAACCAATTAGCCATCGTTTCAACCATCATCCATGTGTGTTACTCCTGAGGGAGTGTGATACTCTTGCTCTTGTTTTCTTCAAATGAACAGGTTGCATGCTTACAATGTACAGTGTACATACTATACTGTAGTGTAAGTACTATATTTTTTAATTATTTTTTTGAACTCAATTCAAGGCCACAAGTGAACTTGAGTTGGCTTCCCAACAGCTATTCTTGGATTCTGATTGGCTAATCAACTTGCACGAAAAATAATTCTGTTACTAACTAGACCTTATTCGTATTCTCGATATTAAACTGAATCTAGCTTGCAATGGAAGCTCTAAGTCTTACTGGGGGGAATATATTAGAAAATTTTTGCATGCGAAAAGATTCCCCCACTTACATGTAAACCTTGTGTGCACACTACTTCCAGTTCAATATATGGTTAGTACATTTTTACTTACTTATGGTGAGCACACTTTTGTTTCTTGTATTCTGAGGTTCTGTATATTCAAAAATATACTATCACATTTATTCCATTGTGCATATGCCACACATTGGCATTCAAATCCTAGCAGTATGCAGGATGTTTGCCCCATGAACCCAGTTTAATGGCCTTAGCTCCCACGAGTCTCCTGTAGCTCAGTGGTAGAGCATCCGAACTAGTAATCGGAAGGTCTTAGGTTCAACTCCTGATAGGAGCACTCAAATTTTCTTCTTCCAAGTATGCCTGTGTCACTCGCTGAATCATCATTCTCAGAAAGTGAATCTGTTTCTTAATGTTTTACAGATGTTGTGGTTGCTGTGGTCCCACTCAGGAGCATATCTCCAAAGATAACTGCTGTCAATGCAACTCCGCTGGTCTTAAGCTGCAGACGAATTTAGAGGATGTTGACTTAATCTACTGCAGTTATCAGAACAAGGTGACTTAATCCATTTGCTATTATCAACTGTTTTTTTTTTTCTAAAGTAGATTACTTTTACTTATTCAAGCATATAAACGTGACAGTTCGAATCCATTAAACAAAAGGAATAAGAAGGTTAGTTTCTAAAGAAACTGTGTTGCTGCGTCGGTGGGGAACAGAAACTAACGTTTGGTTTATCAACAGAGTTGATAAAGTAATTTGGCCCCTGTAAAGAAATTGGCTGACGCTCGAAACGTCAGCACTCGAATCTCTTTATGGTGGCCAATTTACCTTTAGTTATCAATTCTTTTGGATAAACCAATCATTCATAAACAAGAGGACGTCCCTTTCACTTAATTTTTAAAAATTTTGATATGCTTGCACTTGTTCTGGATGTAAGTTGTTAAACCAGGTTTAATTAGTTTATCGATTGTTAAACTTTAGTGTTTTTTTTTGTTTAACGAAATACTGTAATATTTTTTTCCCTTTAACTGTTTTTTCTTGGAATTGAATTATATCTTGAAATTCTTTAAACGCAGTCTACGAGTTGTCTTTTATTATTCTTAGAAACAGTAAAGCGAACGCGAAAATTGCCTCCCGCCAGGAGACGCGATGCGCGTTTCTCTTCCAACTGGGTGTCGTATCTCCTCGCGTGAGGCATTTTTCGCGCGCGCTCGCGCGTTTCACTCGCTTTACGATCCCTAAGAAAAATAAGGGACTTCCTCGTAGTCTTAATTGAAGACGGTATCTTTCAACCGCTTCAACCAAAACAAGTACGAAATCTGTTTTGCGTGGGACAGCTTTTTGGTCAGTGAAACTGAAAAGTTGAAAAGATTGCTTCGAACAGAAGACGGCCTTTATGGTTTTGCTATCTACATCATTATTACTCCTTCTATTTACAATGATAATACCAGCCCTCGGATCTCTCTTGATCTCTTTCGGAGCCCTTACTAAGTAAACAGGTAGAAAGCAATTTAATTTCGTACAGGAGTTCATGTTGTAATCGCGTTTCTTGCCACTCTGCTAGCAGAGCGTTTCTTTCTGGCAATTTTTTTTAGCATGTATTATTGTACGAAGTCGTTCATGTCTCTGGTTTTTGAATGTTTCGTGTAGTAGACTTGTTTAGCGTCCCCGAGGAGAGAAATACAAACGGAAAAGCCTCTTTTAGCAGGGTAGTTTTTTTTTGTAACATTTCCCAGGACTACAAGACAAACTAACTTGAATTTCCTTCTTTTTTTTTTCAATGCTGTATTTGATTCATTCCTTCCGTTATGCCTTAGTTGTCTAACATTTTTATGGTTGCCTATTCCAGTTATGTATTTCCTTTCTTTTTTCTTTTTCAAAATAAAACCACTGTTGCAGATGTTTTGGTGGCCTGTAGGTAATGCGTCCTTTAGAAAAATACGGTTTTATTACATTACATGTAATATAGGCAGCATAATTACCGACACGCTCGTTCCGTTTCGCTCCTTTGGTCAACAGAACTCTCTTTAAGTCTTTATTGTTTTGGTTTGTCACTCATTTGGCTGCTTTCTAAGTGTCTCCTTCCATTTGCTTGCGATGTTTACTTAAAATTCGGATGAAGAAGTTTATCATAAGGCTTTCTGCTTCTTTGTAGGCTTTTGTGAATAATCTTTGTCCAATAATTCGATGTCTTTCGTTTCACTTTCCTCGCCAATCTCTGTACTCGTCCCTGAAGAATTCTTACCTTGATCATTCGCGCACAATTTTTTAGAATTTGCGGCTTTGCCTTCGTCGAGGGCTCGTTCACCAACGGTCATAGTAGTTTTCCTAAAGTAACCGTTCTTTACTTCGGCTTTTCGCTCCCTGTAAATATTCTTCTCATTCACCTTAGACTTTGAGCGTCGTTTGGCGCACACAGCGTTTATAAACGGGTCTTTGTCTCGGAAAACCAATATCTTGTGTAACTCGAAAAGAATTTCGTCCGATCTTGGAGTGATGTAGCCGTCAGCGCTATCTCCTTCATGTTGTAAAACTGTAGTTTGTTGGCAACCAGTGTTGTGTTGTCTGGCGGCTAGTTGCGCTGTTGAATTTGAAGCACCTTGTCTAATCCTCGTAGCAATGTGACAATGGTTCCCTCTGAGCCCAAGAGTTCCTCGCGTGTTTCTCGCTTCTTTTTGCGTTGATTTTTGTGGTCTTCCTCGGCAAAGCTTGCCTTCTTGTAATTTACTTTGTTGCTGATTCCAAGTCTTTCTAGTTATCTTGAGGTGCTCGCAAATTTTTTTGTCCGGATTTGTTGTTATTGTTTTTGTTGCTTTTGACGTTTCCACAGACGTTGCCATGAAGATGTTTCTGCTCTGGATCAAAATTGAAGCTTCCCTGTAAAGTAGAACGTATAAACGCTATCCAAAGAACATTTCTGGAGTAATAACCGTAATTACTTGTGCGTCCCGGAATTATAAGTTCATGTACTCTTTTATATTCCTTTATCTCGGTAAACAAAAGCAGATAATTGCTTGTACTTTTTTGAGTTCCATGCTAATTAACTTAATTAACAACCGCCGGAAACAAAACCCTTTTCAATTCATGCTTTAACAAGTGATGTTCCAAGTTAGCGGAGGGAGCAATTAGTGTCTTAGTATGGGCAGAAGATGAGTTCTTGCTTTCATTCAATGAAACGTTATGCAAATTTCCGTGCTTGTCTGTTTACACTGCGAGAAGTACTGGCATTAGCGTGAATAAATAAAAAGTCGTTAATTTGGATATGTTGATCTTTCTGGCGTCACGAATAGATTAGTTTCTTTAACCGTTTCTTACCGCCTTATAATTTTATCCTACGGCTCCAAAAGTTAAACCTCATTGCACTTTGCAAAGGGTGCTACAGAAAAGTATGCAACTCATTTCGATTGGATAGTAAGAGTGGGTCGATTTCGATACCAAAGATGTCGTATCGATATTGGGGTTTCCCTAATATCGATACTCGAGACTGAGAAGTATTGGTTGGTTGCATAGCTTTCGATACTGCTTATGTGACAACTTGAAACAAGAAGCGGTATGTTTCACACATGTTCATACTACGGTGGCCCAAAAGTGTCACGGCAATTTCAATTTCATCACGGCAATTTCAATTTCACCACGGCAATTTCAACTTCGTTCACAGCAATTTCAACTTTGTCACGGCAGTTTCAATTTCACCACGGCAATTTCAACTTCGTTCACGGCAATTTCAACTTTGTCACGGCAGTTTCAATTTCACCACGGCAATTTCAACTTTGTTCACGGCAATTTCAACTTCACCACGGCAATTTCAATTTCACCACGACAATTTCAATTTTGTCACGGCAATTTCAACTTCGTTTACGGCAATTTCAATTTCAATTTCACCACAGGGAATCCACAAAAGTTGTGAAAAAGAAATAAATTGTTAAATTATTGACTTACGTTGTTCGTTTCTTATGGTTTTCTATAGTGCTCATTTGCATAAAATTTACGCGACAGCACTAATGTCGTGTACTGAGTTGTGCGCGAGCTGATCTGCATCTGCTGACTTTACTATATAAATATTGACAAGGGAGGCGACTTTTTCGCGAAACAATTTGAACATACTCAGCAAAATAGCTTTGAGCGTTCGACTTGTTCGCCTCTTTGCAACCAAATTCGTATTAAATGATATCTGGATAATTTTGGAACACACTTACCTGTTAGAATCCCAAGAAAAAACAATTTTGCGCCAGCGTTTGAGCTCCCTTTTCGTAGTTTTGCTCGGTGAAGTTTTTCGCAACAGCTGCGGCCAGTTACCTTGGCGCAGACGTCACAGATTTACGCGCCATCTCGAGCGAAATGTCGCCTCTCCCTACCTCGCAAAGATGTTTTTGCGCGACAGCCATGGACAGTCACCGCTCCCTGTTTAGTCACAAATTGAGTGGGGCCGGAAATAAATTTCAGCCGACTTGTCGCGCAAATCTAAATTTTGTAAATAAAACCAAAGTAGACTTTCAGTTCGCGCAATTTGTGACTAAACAGGGAGCGGTGACTGTACTGTCCATGGCTGTCGCGCAAAAACATCTTTGCGAGGTAGGGAGAGGCGACATTTCGCTCGAGATGGCGCGTAAATCTGTGACGTCTACGCCAAGGTAACTGGCCGCAGCTGTTGCGCAAAACTTCACCGAGCAAAACTACGAAAAGGGAGCTCAAATGCTGGCGCAAAATTGTTTTTTCTTGGGATTCTAACAGGTAAGTGTGTTCCAAAATTATCCAGATTTCATTTAATACGAATTTGGTTGCAAAGAGGCGAACAAGTCGAACGCTCAAAGCTATTTTGCTGAGTATGTTCATATTGTTTCGCGAAAAAGTTGCCTCCCTTGTCAATATTTATAAAGTCAGCAGATGCAGATCAGCTCGCGCACAACTCAGTACACGACATTAGTGCTGTCGCGTAAATTTTATGCAAATGAGCACTATAGAAAACCGTAAGAAACGAACAACGTAAGTCAATAATTTAACAATTTATTTCTTTTTCACAACTTTTGTGGATTCCCTGTGGTGAAATTGAAATTGAAATTGCCGTGAACGAAGTTGAAATTGCCGTGACAAAATTGAAATTGTCGTGGTGAAATTGAAATTGCCGTGGTGAAGTTGAAATTGCCGTGAACGAAGTTGAAATTGCCGTGGTGAAATTGAAACTGCCGTGACAAAGTTGAAATTGCCGTGACACTTTTGGGCCACCGTATCATACTGTATTCGAACAAATTCTATTTTCAATCAAGCCAAATTTTTGCAGTCCCAATAATTTTACTGTTTACTTGTACTTCGTTGGAACGGTGTGCCGAAGTCAAGAAGCTTATTTTTTGATGTAGCTTGAGCATAAGCATTAACTTGAGTGATGAAACAAACAAACAAACAAACAAACAGTGGAAGATGACGTCATAATATCGGTATCGAAAAAATATCAGATATCGGTAAATATCGTACTGGTATCGGATCGATTTGAAAAACTGGTATCGGTGCACCTTTATTGAATGGTCGCGCTGTCGGATTTAATCAGACTCAATTGTACAGGGAAAAAATTGTATCATCACAGCTCGTTAGTTTTCATTTGAATGGTGACAGGGTAGGAACTGCTTTCTATATAGAGAATGCTATAAGGCAAGACAAGAAAGTATTGGTATAGTGTTAGCATTGACAATTTCATCCGCATAATCAGGATTTAGAATGTCACCAAAGTTTACTTGAGATTGGATTTTAAAGTGAATGAGTTTAATGAAAGACATTTAATAACTGAATGACGCCATGCTAATCGCACAGCCAGACACTATGGCAACAGAAAATATGATGACATCATTAATAAAATTGAGTAGAATTGTTGTTGTGAACAAGAGAAAGGGTCATTTAAAGGGGAAGTATCACGCAAATTTGCTGTCATTTCAAAACCCAAAAATGTTTGTCTGTCAGCAGAAAAAAACGAAATAATTTTCAAGTTTGTTATAAATTATCACCCCAGTTCAATAAAACTGTTGATTAGTGCATCTGGCCAGAGACAGAGTAGGCCGGTATGGATTGAAACTTGACTGAAAAACGTTAGGCTAATGTTTTTCAAGTTCTCTCATTTTTGTTTCCAAAATGCGCTAGAACAGATCGCGAGTTGTTCCTTCCAAGAATTGAGTTGATTTCTTTCCTCTTGTCATTCTAGAATTATTTGGAAGCTGATTGAAGGCCTTACTTCATCATTTTTAACAAAAGATACCAAAAAACCCATGATACGACCCCTTATAGGCCATCTTCAAAGGTTTTTTCTCTCACAAAAGTAATATAAGTAACACAGTCATTCCTTCACCGCTTTAAGAACGACTCGTTCGTATGTTCACTAAAAAAACACTGGTAAGTCAAGAACTTTAAAAAGGGCTGGGGGGAGAAGCGGAGGTTTGGAAGCCTTGGCCGACCTATTTCAACCCAAAATATCAATTTGTTTTCTCTCACTATATTTCGGACTTGCCTACTGTGGCATATTCCGTACGTTATCGTGAATCTAGTACATTGTAACTTGAACATCCTCCTTTGTAGATATATGAGGTGCCATTTTTTGTGGCTGTGGATCATGATCGGCAGGCTGTCGTGGTGTCCATTCGCGGATCTCTCTCTATGCAGGTTAGAAGGGCCGTACATTCTCCGGCAAATGTCGCCAAGTTCAAAATAAAATCGCTTGTGGATTCTACCCGCACACTCAAAAGTTAGAACCACTTTGTTCAGCATTGTAAACAGTAGTGCAGTGGGTGCTGTTCCATAGCTTTCAGGTGAATGTTCATACTTTAGGATTCCTTCCACAGACTCGAACGTTAGAAGGAAAGTACTGCTCAGTAGCTTTCATTTGAATGATCACACTAAGATTTCATTGACAGACACATACATCGTTCACAGTCAATACATCATTCACAGGAACCCTTCAAAACTGTTTTTTGTTTTTACGTTATTTCTTTGTCTCCAGGACGCAATGACTGACCTTACGGGACAACAAGAAGAGTTCGCCATCGAAGGAGTTGGAACTTGTTATGCACATAAGGTAAAATGCGTAGTTTAAAAGTACTCCTTGTTTTAAATTCACCAAGATGTTTCAACGACTCGATTAAAACTCAAAAGGAAATGTCCATGAATTGTTCAGGATTGATGTTGATTCATCATCATCATCATCATCATTATCATCACCGTTCAATATGGGCAGTTCCAAGTAGGGTAATTTTCTGCATTTGCTCGATCCTGATGTTTCCTGACATTAATTAAGCTGATCGCCTTTGTCACGCTTTTATGGATCATAATTAATCCCAATACCAATCCCAACCATTTTAGGATCCCTTGGTTTTCGTCCTAGTTATAATTGACGGCAGCGTAAAACAAAGTAATTAATTGTGTTTTTCAGAGTTCCCGTGTAATTGAGAATTATCCCAGAGTTAATTACGAAGTGTGGTGAATCTGTCATTGATATTTGTTTTTGCCTTTTCAGGTCTTTTCCTTTTGTGTTGTTTTTCTCGGTATCTTTCTTTTTGTTCTTCGTCTGTTGCTTCCCTTTTTTCCTGCCTCTTACTTTGTTGTTTTATTTTCCTTTACCGATGTTTTTCTCCTTTTTAGGGAATTCTCCGGTGTGCTCGCTACGTGAAGTCAGTTTTGGAAACACGAGAGCTTCTTCAGTCTGCTTACTCCAGAGCAGGAGAGGTGTGTTTTCGTAGTATATAAAGTTCACTCTTAAATGCAGCGTAGAAAATTGCTCGTACCGAGTGAGGTCGTTGTGTCTTGAAATTACGACTGTCGTTTGGGAATGTTTCGTTAGGCTGTCTGCTTCTGGCCAATCACAAAGCGTAATTAACCCATTAGAACCATTCAGAACTCAACACAACTGCCAAGCACGGGAAAACGTGCAACCAATGCCATTTGCGGGATAACGTGTAACTGGTGCCAAGCGCGGTAAAAATTTGCAACCTGTGCCACGCGCAGGAAAACGCGAGCAAACCAGTTACGATTGGTACTGGTCTGTTCCTGATTGGTTGAAATAAAAAAGAGGGCATCACGATTGGTTAGAGAATGTTGCTCGCTTGTTTTAAACCAGATGAAGGGAGCAGGGAAGGCGCAGTGGTGAGAGCACTTGCCTCCCACCAATGCCGCCTTGGTTCGATTCCTGAACTCATGTCATATGTGGGTTGAGTTTGTTGTTGGTTCTTGTCCTTGTTCCGAGAGGTTTCTCTCCGAGTACTCCGGTTTTCCCCTCTCCTCAAAACCCGACATTTCCAAATTCCAATTCGATCTGGAAAGTGTCCCCAATTAGTGCGCGGCGCAAAATACATTGACACTTAAATAAAATGGTTGATTGATCGATCGATCGATCGATCGATCGATCGATTGATTGATTGATTGATTGATTGATTGATTGATTGATTGATTGATTGATTGATTGATTGATTGATTGATTGATTGATTGATTGACCGAAGACACAGCTACTTTCGGTGATCAACTGGGAACGATTGTTATTTAAATTTTGATACCCTTATCTCCTCAGGGTTATCGCCTTGTGATAGTCGGTCACTCTCTTGGAGCTGGAACGGCTTCTCTACTTTCTGTTCTTCTCAAACCAACTTACCCTGAATTAATTTGCTTCGCCTACTCCAATCCTAGTGTCCTAAGGTGGGTCTTATAATAATATCATGAACATGAATTCTCCTTATTGGCCAGAACGTCTGTTTACGTTTGTCTTCATTCTGTGAAACCCGGAATCGCGTTTCAAATTAATGGCTTATTCATATTTAAACTGATAAATATTGTGCTGGTGCAGGGACCTGTCCGGTTTACTATGAAGAGAAGCGACACCAAGTGATTCGTAGTTGTTTATAAAATACCAATCAGAACGTATCTTTACGTTTGCCATAATCCCGTGAAAGAATCGAGTCTAAAATTAATGCCGTCTTCATGACTAAACCTGACAAAGTCAGGTTTGTGCTGATACAGGAACCTGACCAGTTATGGAGAAGCGACACAAGTTGTTTATAAAACACCGGATAAGTTTCGAGACAAAACGTGATTATGCCATCACTTTTTTACATTTCGCTTGTGGCTGCACTAAAACCGATCAAGTAGAACGTGTTCCACTTTGAGAATCGAAACGGTGCAGTGGCGCTTCAACAATAAAGTCGTGCACAAATCAGCGTTTTGTTTGTGAAAAAGTGCCATCCGATGTTATATTTTGCCTGCAGAAAAGTATCTTGCGTAACAGTCGTTTCCTTTCGAGAGCAGAGGAGGATCGCCAACATTCTTTTAGTTTTTCTCTCCGGAAGCTGTCGTTGGCTTCTCGTACTCGCTTGGGAAGGGAACCACTTCTACGCAGGTTACCCGAAAAGCTGTTAAATACGTTGTGAGCATAGCCAAGTGATTAGGGAAATACTCCGGAGTGACTTTGGAATGCGTTAGTTACCGATGGCCGTGCCAACAGAAGAAACGTTTGGGCCAGTAGAAACCTCTCTCCTTTTTACCCTTGTCTTGTTTTTCCTCGCGTGTTATCTCTTTCCCGATTTCTACAAACTGAGCTCCTCGAACACACAAAGGTTTAGTACAAGGTGCCCGTTCCTTGTTATTTGATTTGATATTGTCGTTTGAGTTCTTGAACGAGCTTCCACCAGTTAATGTCTCCTGTTCCTCCGATTGTCTACATAACACTCCAGTACATGTTTTTCTATCTTTGTTTTACCCATACTGCTAACGCTAATCGTTTCATTGTCTTTTTCTCTCAGTGCCCCGGCCACACCATACTGTGAAGAGTTTACCGTCTCCGTTGTGCTTGGCAAGGATGTAGTTCCTAGGTGAGGTGTATGTTATTTGTAGTTTCTCGAACGTGCTTTCCATAGTTTTTTCCTTATACATGTAGTTTGTTCCATTTGCTCATTGGCAAACTCCTAATAGTTTTTCTCTCGGCTTTTTGTTGTGTTTTTAAAAATAGAAATTTTCAACGCCTTTAGTGATAACAGATTTTACTCTGCTATTGGCGAAATGAGTAACCCTATCCAAATACAGTTACCTATAAATCGAAAACCGTCGTGTACAAACCGCATTCGATTCCGATCAGCCGTGCGTTTCTCAAAACTCCCCAAAAGCCATTTTATGTCCACAATGTTTATAACTAGAAATTCGATTTTTAATAAGTTTGGAAGCTAAAACGATTGAACACTTCACAATAGAAAGAAACACATTGGGCTAGTTTGCACAGTAAGAAACTAAGAATAGTGAGACAATAAGACAGAAAGAAAGTGAGAACACTAGCTACTTAAGCATAAGGACAGACGTACGCGCAGAAAACCACTTCTTTACGGACTCCCCTCGATCTTAAGAAAGATGGCGGGCAAAACGGTTGCCTGCCTTGTGCTTATGCTCATGTCGCCTCCGTTCTCATTTAGTGAAAACTGTGCCGACATAGGCATAAGCACAAGAAGAACGAACATGTTCGTTCTTCTTCTGGTTATGCTTATGCTTATGTTGCAATTCGGCTTATGTTTACGTCCTAGTGAAAACCAGGCTATAAAACCGAGACACGTGCAAACTCTGGTTATTTTCTGTTCTCAGCCTCCGTACGATTCCACTATGAGCATATCGCGATCTGCCTCGGAAGACAGAGCAAAAACTAACCTGGGCGTGTCTCAGAACCATAGAATTAACAATACTTGCAATTGGTTTCAGCTCAATTCATAGACTTCACCGTCTATTCGCCGCGTTCATCAAGTTAATTTTAACATCTTTTTCTTTGTTTTCGTAGAATGGGAGTTAAAAGCGGTGACGAGTTGCGTCAGGAACTCGCGTCCGTCATCAGAAGGTGCTGTATGCCTAAGGTAAGCTCCTGCTGTTGTTTCCTCTTTCTGCCCATGCGTTCGGTTTTACTGACTTTGTACAACCTGGAAAGTTCACGTTGTTGCAATCAAAATTTATTTGGCGCATCATGCAGCATCATACCATACTTTTCCAAACGCACTCAATATACTGCGTCCCGACTTCACACGAGAGATTGTAGTCAGTTCACATAACGTCAACTATATATGCATCATGTTTAACTGTTTTGGTTTTGTTGGTGACGTCATGCAGTATTGTAGTTATGTTGTCACAAATTGAACCATTTATCTAACTGCCCTGTTTGTTTTTGTTCCCAGTACCGTGTTTTAATGAGCGGCTGTTGGCGAGCATTGTTCTTCACTCTTGGTCCCAGTCCTCGACCCGGCCAAGGTGACAGTCGACCTTCTCTGTCTGGCTCTCGCCAGTACAGATCCTCTTTTAATCGCCATACGTGGGAAAATAATCTGACTCAACCTCTTCTTGAAGGCATGGAAGGTATATTGACTAACGTGCTAACTTACTTCCCGGCAGCGCAAAAGAAGGACTTGTGAAATTTTCTAGTTGGAAAAGTGCGTCGACCAGTCGAGATTTATTTGTACAGATTCCGTATTAATAATGATACGTTTTTCTTAAAATTTGGTCATCGAAGAACTCAATAAATAGAACGTGGTGGCATGTACCATGTTAACAGAACAGAGTTGTTCCAGAGTCGTCAAGTTTCCAAAACTTGTACGAACAAGTAGAAAGTCATCGAGGTAGCGGATCACTTGCATATTGAATGAACTGATTACCTTCAATGCCTTCCTCTATGTTCATTGTTACATTTATATCTTTTAACATGGAGTTCTCTGTGTCCTGTGTGTAACACTTAACTAGAAACAACAGCTAACAATATAAACTTTAGGCATTATAGCTACTGTTGATACTACAACAGCAAAATTCAGGCTCTGTCCACACTTACCTGGAAATTTTTGGAAAAGGAGTTTTTTGTTCCATTTTTGTTGTTGCTTCTTTGTCATTTATAATGTTCCCAATAAGCAGATTAAAAGCTCCTTTCCTCATTTATTCCTTACTCGTTATAGGTGAGACAGCTAGCCTGACTACTGGGGAATCATCTCACAGATACTTGGTCGAGAGTGAACTGGAACCAATGCCGACGCCCTTGACCCCAGTCTCCGCTGAACAGCTCTTCCCGGCCGGAAGGATTTTGCAGATCGATGAGATAGTATCCTGCAGGTGAGAGTTTGTTGACCTCTTTGGATTGATTGGAATTTTCGTTGGGGTATAGTTTTGTAGTCGAAACATCCTCGGTTCTTCCTTGGCAATCTTCGTAAATGGCGGAAAATGATCGGAAAAAAGCTACATGACCTTTAGCTTCGCACAAAGCGTGGCAAAATGGCGGGAAATCAGATCTTGGCTTTCCAAGCAAACACAGTTAAGTTCGAAGGTTAATGACTCATCCCTTTCTTGCAGCCGAATTAACCAAAAAATCTGGTGGTTACTTTACCAAAACAAACAATCGAACTAACAAAAAACAAGAAAATGAAAAAAAAAAAACACTCTTTCGTTAATTTTTGTATTTGTTCGTGTGCTGTTTCTCTAAAAGAGCCTGAAAATCCAGACTGCTGAACGTTTTCCTTGACTCTGTCAACTTTAAGTTTGTCAACTCTCTCGTCTTTTTTTTTTTTTTTCTTGGTAATAATTTTTGACAAATAAATGAATATTTCACTAATTTTCGACCAAGCAACTTAAAATGAAGTGTTCACATCTTTTTGTCGACGTCAGTTTAAACTAAAATATACACATCATTCACTTCGGAATTTTTTTTCTCTTGCGTAAGAATTGAACCACCGCGATATGACATCACGTGGGCAGAGAAAGAGAACTACGCCAAGATCGTCATCCATCCCAGCATGCTCAGCGACCATATGCCTGACCGCGTCATGACCGCCCTGGAGAGAGTATCCTTCACTTTGCAAGAAGACCAAATAGTACAAGAAGTATAGATTAACTGAATCAATTGGCACTTAGTACAGTGACTACGATTCAACCTTGGTTGTTAACCTTTTATCAAGTTGTCAAGTTTCCACCAGCCGAAACACTGACAGAGAAGCGGCACCGTATGAAAGTACTGCTCTGAAGCCAGGGACACAGCGAGAACGTTTAAGAAAAATACTTCAAATGTTGTGTACCATGTTCCGAGGTCGTTTTATGACCTTTTGAAGACATTTGTAAAACCTAATACAGTTTGATCTGTTTAGAAGTTGCAGAAACTTTTAGGAAACGGAATCCTATTTGCCGAGCTGTTGCTGGCCTTACGAAACTGCCGGCTGATCTTTTACTTGCGTTTTAAACGAGATATTTGTCCCTCCGAAAGCGAACGAGATTAGTTTACCAGTGTTACAACAGTTTGAGCTGACATTTGGCCGAGGAAAACTTTAGATTCTCTTTAAAACCAAATCCGTATTTTTGAGGCGATTGAAGCCTTCCGAACCGTTATCCACCGAAATGAACTGTTGGGTGTCCCTGTGTACCTTGCGTTTGAATGCTCTCGCTTTAGGATTTTATCCACAGGAACACCTTGCTCAGCATAAAATACAGCACCACAGGAAAGTGCTTATGTTAGTGCTATTAAAAAAGCTTTTGTTTGATATACTATAGCAGAAGCTGGATAACTTTCGCTTGAATGTTCACTCTTTAAGGTACATCTTCTTTTTGCCAGCTTTTAGCAGGCCATGACACATCCGAAACAGCGGAATGATTTCCCCTCAATGAGTTGAATTTCTCATATCTTAACGGTTTAGCCCTATCAGCCTGTTAGGGGCCATGTACGAAATTACATCACAAAAATCATAATGGTAAAAGCTAGTTTAAAAGAGAATAACATACAGTTGTCTGACTAGGAACTATTTTAGTTTCGGTAGCTATCAGCGGATTATAGTTCCTGGTGCCGAGAATTCGTGTCCCGAAATTTTGCCAAAAATGAAAACAACAACATTAAGTCCAAAATGCCGCTGTCCCCTTGGAATAATGGCTTTACAAAATTTGGCAGCGGAAAAATTGAAAAAAATGCAAATTTCAGGGGGGGATGAGGAAAAACAATTAATTGTATTCTCCGAAATTTAAATAGAGGACTTTAATGAATTAATATAAAGTAGAAGAGAAGTCTTCAAAAACGTTGAGAGTGTTAATTTATTTCCCTTAGTGGTGATGACGACAAAATGTTTTCTGATCAACACCCAGGAGATACGAAAAGAACGTTTCTCTGTAGCCATCGAATGGTGCTTCGAAAACGTTCAAAAGAATTTAAGGGATACTTCAGTTGTAATTTATTTTAGAAAGAGTTTTCCCTTGTTATGTATCCTTTAGTAAAAAATTTTTACCTGTTAAAGTATATATTGAGTGAGTGTTCTTTGAAATAAATAAAGATTTTCGTTGATTGCCCGACAGGTGTACCTAAAGTAAGGGAAGTATCGGGTTTCGGTAGCCTAGCACAAATAAGATTTCCCTGGAGCAATTTCTCCTTTCCCTTTAACAGGAGATTCTTTTCCACTTGAATTTTCTTCGCCGACCTTTTTTCCGCTCTTTTCGACTTTCCCTATCACAGACTATTCATCTGCAAGGTCTCGGCAAAAAACCCCTAGAGTCAGCCAACAGTATAACTCTTCTGGCTTAAGAGGGAGTTACACCTGAACGCCATTTTTGCGCCTGTTGACATGGCTTTAATGGAAATATCTCTTTCGCGTTTCAAGCAATCCAAAAACCCTATCATCATATAGCGAATCTGTGTTGTGGGGTATTTTGTGAATTTTGGGTATATTGGAGAGGAGTAGTTTTTCTAGAAAGATTGGTAAAATTAAGAGAAATAAGAAATATTGAAGATTTAGTGAAGTTTTAAAATTGGAATTTGTAGTTAATAATTAATAGACGGTTACCGAGTTAGTCCACCAGCAACCTGGGGTGCTCTTGCGTGGGTATCAACTGTCTGTTAGTGTTCCAAAAGTCATCTTCTTTCCTCTATCCCTTCTTATAACCTCTTCAAATTTCATTCAAATTTAGGTGTATTCCCTCCTTATTATGGTCCTTGTAAACGTGTGATGATTTTGAGAAGTCGTAAAACGAGTGGTCATAAAATCGTGTCTGATTTTATCGAGTACTATAGCCCTGGTTTCCTAGAAACCTTGGATGATCCATGCCTAGTTCCTAGGTCTCTCTTTGTCTTTCGTTTCGGTGAATCCGTTTCGGATCACGTGGTCCGAGTGAAAAAGTAACCGACCCCTCCCCAGCCGTTCGCCTCAGTTACGTCACCGAAACGAATTGATCGTGAGGGCCCGGGAAAAAAACCGTACGTTGATCCCAAATCCTGTTTGAACTCTCAGGCAGTAGCGTATGTCGAGCCAGTTGTTCTGTAAATTTAACTGTAAGCCACTTTGCAAATGTTGTCGCGCCTAAGCAGGTAACAAAGACCTCATCACATCTTTGCAGTCACAGTCGTACACCGACATACCTGAATAAAGTTTTGCAAGCCTAAGCAGGTGTTTTGAGTGATTCAACTCTTTTCCATCGCCTGCGACTGCGCATATTTTTTTACGTCATTAGTGTGCGTTTAGCGCACCACTACGCAAGAAACGTTTTGGGTCAATACTCCTTCATACTGTGCTTCCCTGCTAAGAAATTTATCTTTAATTGGTGATTATGCTTTATACATTCTATCTAATAACGTTTTTCAAGTTGTCCTTTAACTGTGCAACTTCTGTTACCACCAGACTTGGCAATAACTGATAAAATAAATTCATTTTATTGCAAGCGGTTTTGGGGTTAATTTACTGGATGGTAGCTCTTTCGCGGACACGGTGACCTATCTTTCTTATTGCATTTCTCGAAACAATACATGTTACTGAACAATCACAGAAAGGTTGAGAAAAATTTGACACTTTTTATTTCGCAGAGATCACCTTGAGTTTATAAAGGATGCATATTCACAGTCTCAAATATTATTATCACAATTTGGTTTATATGTGTTTCGCCTGTCCCTCACATTAAGGGCGCGTTTGAAAAGGTATCGTCAAGTTAGTGTGAACAGGTGAAAACGGTATGAAAATTCCAATGTGGACGAGAATAGTTTGCTCCTTTTTGGACAAAAAGAAACTGCGAATTATAAAATTATAATTTGAATTGCAGATAAACTCATTAAAGATTCATTTTAGTTAACACTTCAACCACGAGGAATACAAGGCCCTCGATGGAGTCGTTTATGGCTTCAAACTTCATACCTTCAGACACAAAGATACAAGCGGCGGTAACAGTATTGAGAGTGAGAGGTAGAGTGTCGGCAAAGAGGAAAGCTATCAACTGGCTTGGCTTCCAGGTCAGAACATTGGCTTTGGAGCGAAAGTCTTGTAGCACGTGGTGAAATGACGACAAGATTGTACAGTTCAAACGGCTTCTACAGTTTTCAGGTAACAGATTTCATCTAATGTAGTTATACAGTTGAATTTCGATAGCTTGAGCCGTCAGTGATAACAAAGAGTTTTTACAGAAAACGAAAGTTCTCTTTATCGAGAATCGATCAAATGAGCGAGAAATTCGAATTATGGGGGGTGGGGGTGCATGCTATTGAGATTCTACTGTCGTTTGTACAACAACAGCAAGTGAAGTTTACTTTTCTTAGTTTACATGAAGCAGTTACAAGAATTAAACGACCATATGGAGTAAAATCCCACCCAGAATAACTATAACTATATTTATTGGTGCTGTTTGATGGCCAAACAATAGTCTTATCTTGTTTGAAGTTAACATTTATTTATTTTGTCAATTGGAGGTTGCATAATTTTCTCTTAATAGCTATACCTTATAATCAACTGCACGTTAAATTGATGTTCTGTACTGTTCGATATACAGTATACACAGACTGACGTGACGGGCAGCAATTAATTCTGGTATCTGGCCATAACCATTGACTTTTATGGGATGTTTTCTACAAGTTTGGCAAAATATCTCGTATTCATGATACAGCTTTCCTTGAATATTCACTTTTTTATTTAGCCCATGCTAAAAACCAGAAAAGAAATACTTCAAGCCACAGGCACACCAATAACCAACTGAAAACGCCAGTCAGTTTGTCAATAGGAAAATTTGGTCATCAATGAGCTAAAATATTATTGTGATATTAGCTAAAATGGCCATGCATATGTGATACACAAACCATTAGTGCCATGATTCAGTTGTATGGTAAAAGTTTGTGAAGGCTAATTAAAGTTTTGTTCAGAACTCATTATTTCAGAAACGCTCTTACACTCTCACAAGGCCCCCCCCCCACCCCCACCCGCTCCCTCCTTTTCTCAAGGCTTGAAATTATGCCCGGGGGAGGGGGGTACTCCCCTATATAAGGTATATAGGTATGTGCCGCCCTAAAGGGTATGGTTTTTGAGCTGGTTTGGTCTGAAAACGGGTATAGATTTCGACAATTACCGTCTGAAATCGGGTCGGGTTTTTGGGGCCGGGAACATTTACGAAAGCTTACAAACATATTTTTCTTCTCAGTACGTAACTGGAACGACTAACTGATAGCGAGAAAAAGAAATTGATAAACTATGTCATTCCAGCTTACTGTTACTCCTTGCGTCAACTTCCGTTCGGCACTGATGCATAATTATCAGGTCTGAAAACGGGTATGAATTTTAGAGGTCAGGTCTGAAAACCGGTGTGGTAAATGGCATGTTTAGGTCTGAAATAGGGTCGGGATTTGAAGACCCGGGCGGCACACCCCCACCAAAAATTCCGAGGAGTACCCCCCCCCCCCGGGGAAATTATGTCACCCCCATCCCTCACCCCGTTATTGCTCTTAAATCAAAAAACCTTTGTTTGACTTGCTTACATTTAACACCAGCTTTTGAATTTTTTATCAATTATTTATGCTTCCTTTGCAGTGCCTCCCTTTATGTTTCCTGTCAGCTTTGTTTGAAGAGATAATCACGATCTTTCCCTCTCTTTCCCTGGGCAATCCTTGCCTTGCCTGCTTTTATCAGGATCCAAAGATTTCAACGTGTTTTGTAGGGGAGAGATTCAAACCGAATGGGCAGGGGATAGAGGGAGACGAAAACTTGGTAAAGAGAATTGAAACTAGAAATAAGTGAGTGCCGGAAACTGGGAAAAATATAGGGACGATATGGTACAGAAGGTGAAAAGAGCGGGGTTAGAAAGCAGGAAGCTGAAACCCCTACACCCTATCCCTCTATTCTCCAACCCCTTACTCCGCTAACACTACAGCAAAGGCCAAGTTATTTGGGCCAATACTTCAACTAGTAGAACTAGTCCGCTCAGCTTCAGGGTCAGAGTTACAATGGAATTACAATCGTTATGGTCAGACCTTGAAATGGATGGCCAAATTGTAACTCTGGCCCTAACTGAAGAAGACTAGTTGTACTAGTTGAAATATTGACCCAAATAAATAAGCCCTTTGCCGTGGTGTCAACCCTGCAATCAGTTTGGTTTATTTGCATGTAAAATGACGTCTGGCACGTGCATTTCTACTACAAGAGATCCGGCAACGAAACGTATTCAGAACAATTTTTATTTGTGCCTCGTGTGGTCCCCTACATTCAAAAGCTTCCCCGACTCCGGTACAATTTTGCACTTTGGTCCTCAATGCGGTCAGCATGATGGGATTTGGATAACTAGTTGGTCCGCCTCCTCGATACTTTTAAGGTAGAAGTGACCACTTCTAGAGTTGGTGTGATGTCCCATACGATTTTGCCGACATAATGATATTTAGATTTAGATTTAGATGTAAAGAACGAGATGCTAACCAACATTTGTTTATAATTCATCTCTCTTCCTGGGTTAATTTCAGACATCATGATGGGACAAAAAAAAAGGAAACAAAAGAAAACATCATCCGGAAATGAAAGTATTGTTTTAAAAGGTGAGTAGTTATTTTCGTTAACTTAATTTGTGTTTCAGTCAATATTTATACTGAACACACCCCGAAGTGTTACCAGCATATCTTAATAACATAATGCTTATCCATCTCCAGGTAATTGCTAAGACGAGCCAAGGAAACCTCAAAGAGGCGTCATCAATCTCAACCTACAGTTATCCGAAGTGGTGAGTTGTTTCGCCTTAATTGGCGTCAAATGACTGGTTACACACCCCTACCCCCATCGTGTATGAAACGTCCTCCTTGGAACCTTTCTAGTCTGAAAGGAAGTCCATATGTCACTTCTTTATTTGAATTTATAAGCTTTGCTAAAATTATGCAAACACTCTCCCTGCGTTCTATGTTGTGGAAAAACGTTTTAACAATAGATTTTCCTCGTTACTTTATTGACCTGTTTTGTTGTTTTATTCTTTACAGAGCAACATTATCACGACACCCGATTGGAATTGAGGCACATGCAAGCAAGAAAGATTGTTACTTTAAACAAGGAGCAGAGCTGAGGTATAATTCTTGAACTTGTTTAATATGATTATATGTAAGAAGGGCAAGTGAGATAAATTCTGTATGATTTACCCCAGGTTAGGCCCGAGGGAGGAGGGGGGGGGGGGGGTCCAATATAAAGTGACAGGGATGATCGTCGTACCTTTTAGGGGTTAAAGTTCGTGGTTTGGTATCCCTTAGGGTGCTAAAATCTAAAATGGCTTCCGTCAGAGGTATGGTGGTACCTTTCAGGGTATTGAGCCGCAAAATATGAGAGGAAGTAAATGTCAATCAACTGATTTGGTACTTCTTGGGGGTTTGGACCACGCCCACAAAATTCTGGCACCTTTTAGAGGTTCTTTTCAAAATTTCCGACGATCACCCCCGTCACTTTTATATGGGAGTCCTCCCCAGGGATTAGGCCCCACTCTTTGAGAGAGAACATTGATCAACCATATGAAATTACAGCTGAATACAAAAAGATTTACAGCTACCCATACGACCGTTCAGTCTTGTTGCGTAAGCTTGAGGCTTGAAAATTCGACAACGTTAATTGAGATATCTGCTGTGTATACGCAGGCACAAGCCTCCGCCGTGCTATATATCCTGGTGTAATTGCATTACACACATCACATCTTTGCTTTATTCTTCTCAGGATACAAGGGACATTCAGATACTGGAATCAAGCAAGCAAACAAGGAGGCAAGCCAGAGAGATCAATTTAACAAGAAGTAGAGGTAGATACTATGACATTATTCGGGAATAAGCGCAGCTTAAACGTTACCATATTCACCCGCATGTAGGCCGCTTATTTCGAAGATAAACCGGTGTTTAGGCTAGCATTAGGTGTAACGCGATAGTGCAAGCATTCGCTATGATACATTAATTTTTTCTTAGGGGGAGGGGGAGTAACTGGATTGTAAAGTTTAGAGTACGGCTTATACGCGCATATGTCCTCTATGCGGGTTAATCTGGTACCTTTTGGCCAGGGTCCTAGGCGTTATTTTCTTTCATCGGCGACCGCGAACTGAGCGAAATTAAGGTCCTACATGGACGGCTTACGTGTAATCGAAAGCAAGTCTGTGAAATAATTAATTTGCGCCGAGTTTGGGAGAAATTGGAAGTGAACGCCCACGTAGTTAATTGCCTTTATAGCTTTTCTTCAATTTTTCTGAAACAAATGAATTAAGATAAATTTCAAGATACAGTGCAACACATGAATAACAAGTTTCCCGATGTAAAGAAAACAAAATTCATTGCTTTCTGACTAATTATAGCGGAAATGAAAGCAGCTAAACTAAATCTGTATTTCCTCTGCATTGTGCGATCAAACCTCTGTTAACAGAGTATAAAGGTACAGAACATTCATCTGTCTAGAATCATTATTCAATTCTGTCTTTGGTGACATTGACCGTCTTTTCGAGATGAGCAGACGAGGACAAACAACTCTTGAATGAAGAAAACAAACACAAACGCGCTTCTTTAGCGACAAACAAAGGTATAATTAATTAAGATCCTAGACATGACTCGACGCTACTAACAAGTTCATGTTAAACAAAACAGTGAACTTCTCTACTGAACTAAAAAACATTGGCGCTGGCGACAAATGACTCAGTCTTGCTATCAACTGAAAAGCCCTTCACTGCAACCGCAGAAAGCGTACAAACGTTACAAACACTGATTGACGTGACCCATAAGAGTCGTTCTGTTGGACTGCCGCTAAGCGTTTTAAAAAACGACTTTAGCTAGGACGTTTTGCGATGAACCTAAACAAAAACTAACAACTTCTGAAATGATTGAAACTTTTAAATACGGTATAAATGACTGACACCGGCCTTAAACGTGAAATTACACTCCACCAATATTTCAATTCCAACTAGTCAGAATGCAGATAGCCATAAAAAAAACTTTCCTAGTATTAAACCACGGTTGCCAACAAAACATGGATATCTACAGTTTCTAGACTTCTAACTTGTGGACAAAACGCCTAAATAAGTTTTACTGAGAAGATCGAATTGAAGGGAATTGCAAGTTTCTGTAACTAAGACATGAGAGCAATTAAGATCAACTCATTGCGGACAACAAATGTACATTAGGCCGGCACACACCGACAAAAAACATGACAAATCGTATTTCATCTAGTAACGGACTAACAAACAATCGAAAACAACCACTGTATATTCTTGAAAAGCCTGCGACTCTCCCAACGTCCCACCGGACGACATTAAGAAATAAAACAATGTTTTAAGGAAGGACAATTACAACTGAGAGTCTGCGATTAGATTGAACACGAGCAGAAACATGATCCTGCCAAACGAACATCAGCTTGACACCTATTTTTACAGAGACAACTACCGTATTTACTCGAATAAGCGCCGCCCTCGATTAAGCGCCGCACATGGAGCGGAATGGTTAATAAGCGCCGCCCTCGATTAAGCGCCGCAGCTCTGGTGCGGCGCTTATTCGAGTATTTCCATAAGATGATGAAAATACACTGTAATCGCTGCAATGCGGTTCTAAGCCAGCAATGGGAATTGATTTTCATCAATAGTGATGTTTTTCAGTTCGAAGTGAGTATATCTTGATGCTCTTTCATTCAGTTCTCTCTTCAAAATGTCAGTTCGCGTTCTTCAGTTCTGGCGTGAAGGCTGCAGTAAACTTCGCCGGTACGACAAGCCCAACCTCCCTCTTTCTCTTCCCTGTAACTGTTGCAGTAAGGAGATGTCAGTGTTTTTCCTTGTACAATCAAAATGTTTTGGCTTTGTGGTATGAGCCTTTTAATAAGCGCCGCCCTCGAATAAGCGCCGCACAGGAGACACGAAAAATTTATTAAGCACCGCGGCGCTTATTCGAGTAAATACGGTATACCGGACCTCATATTAAAGTCACTTCGATTCTGAGACTAACGTATGACAACAAATCTTACATCATCAATGTACTGTAAATTTAAAAACTCTGTTTTAAATTTAAACCCCAAAATTGGGCGATTTGGTGATTAAAATAAAGTGCTATTCAAATCTCACGGGCTGAAATACCCCCAAGGGCTAAAACGAGTCCCAGAGTAGAAGTGCCATTTTGCTTCAAATTGTGACCTAAATGGTCCTAGAAGTGATTGAACCAGCTTCTAGCTCCACTGGGCTGAAACAGATCTTAATTTGAATTTCGCTGCATGCTGTTCAAAACATTGTCACAGTGACTACTATATATCGCCAGCTTAGGGACGAAAGTAGTGACGCACATGAAACAGCTTACAATAAAACTGAACATGTTCTCTGACTGCCATCCTACCTATGATTGGTGAGTCAGGCAAAATGTTGAACAAATGACTGGGTAAGCATAAGCAAGTGACCAGAAATAAAGATGACACAGATCACATTGATGAGCTCCATTTAGAAACCAACCGCAGAATTAATAGGCTCAACCCAAGAGAGTGGCAGTAATCAAGCATACAGAATTGACTGAGTGGTGAATGCATTACTTAAATTAAAAAGTACGTAAGGACTTGATAACTAAATAACAAATTTTAATGAATCCAATACCAACAGCGCGGCATCTCCACCTTACTAACGCCGTTTATCGACCACGTCAACAGAATAGCCAACAAAAAGATTGAACTAACTTACTGATAAATTGACTAACAATAGACCGACATAAAGTAGACCAGCAAAAAACGGAAAGACACTAACTTACTGACTAATCTTGAATGTTTTTCAATTGAGTGTCGAAAACAATTAAGTGTTTGCTATGGTTTTGATTACAGAGTTCTGTGATTGGTTAGCAAAAACTCGCGCCACTTTCTCAACCAATGAGAAACAAAGGTCAAACCAATTGTAACTCCCTCACTCGCGTTTTCCCGCACTTGGTGCCGGTTACATGTATTTGCTTCGATTTCTGATTGGCTCATTACTTTGGTTTTGGTTTTACGACACTCGATTGAAAACCCCTCTAACAACCAATGACATCACGGCTTAATTAACCAATCAGTGACCAGGGGCATAAATACCATCAACTGACAATACAATATCTACTTGACTCTGATAATGACTTCCGCTCAGTCTGTCCAAATGTCAGTCAATGTCACCAACAACAGTTCTCTTTTATAGTCAGACTATAATTAAAGCAAAAAAAACCAATGCTTACGTCGCTGATAACTGACATCAATTCTTCTCTTTTTCACTATCCAACTTCAAAAGTAACTCGAAACAAGTACCGGTGGTTTTCTTTCTTTTTTTCAGTTTGAATCAATCAGTTGAAGGTTTCAGCGGCTACTTCTCGCTTTTTAGGAAGAATGTCGAGTTTGAAACAATTTTTTTGCAGAAATGTCAAGTCATTATTCAATCACTTATTCAGTTGATATTGATGTTAAAGTAGATTTGTCTGCATATGGTACAATAAAATGTTGGCAGCTTCACAGTTTTCTAGTTTGTTTTCAATTTAAATTTTGATCGTTTGAGTAAGGATTTAAACCTTCAGACACTGATGATTTTAGTGTCAAAAGCTAGGCAGTTTATTTGTTTTCAGAATAAATTTTGATTCTTTCATGCAATTTTTAGTAAATGTTTTTTGGCGGAAACACTATATCTGATGGAAAGTGTTAGGTCGATTTTTTTGTTTGTTCTGAGTTTACACCTGAATACACCTTTGTCAAACGTTGTCAATAATCGTTGCAACTATCTTTTGTTTGTCACTTTTCAAACGTTAATAGATTTTAAAAGGCTGAGATCCAAATTTGTCAGGGAAACTGTTAGGCTTTGAGGTTTGCTCGATCTGTTAGAAAAAAATGTCAAAACTTGTTCGTCACTAAATTGAGGCCTTTACTGTAGTCAGACCACTTTCCTTTGGTATTAATTCATTATTGATTGTTGAGAAAATATATTGACGTAATTTCCAGTAAAACAAGTTATTTTTCTATCTTCAGAGAGATCGGATTTGTCAGAATTAACCTTTTTAATTCAAAAATGGTTAATGAAAGCTAAGTTTTCAGTAAAATCGTCTTTTTTGCTATTTATATTTTGGCCTTTTTTGAAATTCTTTTCAATATGAGCTGCGATTACACGAAACCATTGGTGAGTAAAAAAAAATTAACGTGTATCACACTTGTAAAGACTTTAAAAAGTTAAAGATAAATAAAGAATCCGTCACTAAAAATGTTGGACCATTTGATACATCAATAGCACAGTATTAGGTTTTCTTAATTTTTGGGAACATAATTCAAACAGACACGCCCATAGTTTGGTTACATGCTTGTGAGGCAACGGTTTTCAAATTAAAAAAAAAGTTAACCAGTTTTCAAATTTTCACTGTAGTTGAGATGCAGCAACTTTTTCTCAGTACAAACGTTAGATCTTTTTGACTGTTAAGTGAAGATTTTAGTGAAATTTCCCAGTGCAAAGAATTGACCATTTATCTATTTTAGTGTTTTAGTCGCGGACAACAGGTTCAATCGTTGCCGATAAGAACAGACATATTCAGCCACATTGTACCAATTGTACATATCAGTTAATCATCTTTAAAAAACACAGGATAGTTTTTGAGAAAACAGCTAATGCAATCAGAAGAGATCTTAGAAAACCTACCTGAACGGGAAAAATCGGATCAAAATCGGATCAGTGGACGGTCTGGCTTTATGTATAAAAAAAGGCGGAAATAGGCCTACTCACCGATTACTACCTTTCGTTAAAAATTCAACGTTTCTCAAAAGTCAATTTGAAACATTTTTAAAGGAAAAAATGACGACCAAACAAGGAAAATGGATAAGATAATAATGAAAGCAGACAAAATGTATCAAATTTTTGCCTTGTTCACCTTGTGTCAATGTTACAGCTCAATGTTTTCGTTAGTTTGGCCTGAATGTGCTGAAATGGTGTAAAAAAAATGCTTCAAAAGTTGCTGCAGTTCGAAGGAACTTAAGCTGAGCAAGGATTCCGCTAGGCCATTTGGTTTTTTCAGTTCAGATTTTGTAATTTTGGCTTTAAGTAACACTGTTGACGTTGAGCCACGGTTTCTATTAAGAAAAATACGAATGACAGGCCGTCAGTTTTTGTCAGTTTTCAGCCAGAATTTGAAATTGAAACATTTAGTCAAAATCTTTGACTGTTTTCGTTGTAAATTACAACTTACCAGTGAAAATGTGGAGCCATTTGTCATTTTTCAGTAACATTAAGTGGTGTTTTTTGCTTGTATTCACAGCAAAACTTTACTTATTAGGATACGTCCGGTTTAATTTTGTTTTCCAACTTCCACTAAGCAAATGCTAGACCATTTGTTTACAAGTTCTCATTAAGAATTTTGAATTCGAGGCATTTTGCAATAAAAATGTTTTTCTTTTTATCAGTGTTCAGAAGCGGATTTTTAGAAAGGTGGAGACATTCAATTTCTCAGTGGACGGTCTGGCTTTATGTTTTTCTCTTTCATGGAGTTTCATTTCTATAATTTTATAGGTCGTCAATGAAAGGCGACATCCAACATCAGGCAATTCGTAAGCTAATTATTTTGTAGCTTAGACACATTTTTTTGTGAAAAAATGGGAGGCTAATTGTGAGTTTTTTTCAAGAATTTCGGTGTTTAGACACTTTCTTGTTCAAAAACTGAATCGTGTACTGTTTATCAGTTTCAGCCAACGTTCTAGATACTATTTCACTTTAAAAATTGTTACTTTGTCATTTCCTGTTTTCTGTTCAAAGTTTGATTCATTCAGCCAATTTTCAACAAAGGATAAGGATTTCAAACTTCAGACACTTTCGCTGAAAATTCAGAGTTTCAGGAAGACCGTTTGTCAGTCCAGTGTAAATTCTGTTTCAGTGAGCTTTCAGTAAAGGTACATCACTGATTTCTCTGGAAAAACGTTAGGCCATTTGATTGATAATTTGGATTGGTTAAGTCAATGTTTAGTAAAGATTTTAAGCTTCAGGCTTTCCTGACATTTTTCTGTATTTATTTTCAGTTAAGATTACAGCTTCGGACTCTTATTGATTTCTCTGAAAAAAACGTTAGACCATTTGACTGCTTTCAAATAAAATTTGGATTGGCTCAGTCATCTTTTAAGTAAGGATTTTAAGCTTCAGACATTCCTGACATTTTTCTGTATTAAATTCAACTTTTGTTAATTTATTTTCAGTTAAGATTATAGCTTCGGACACTATTGATTTCTCTGGAAAAAACGTTAGACCATTTGACTGCTTTCAAATAATATTTGGATTGGCTCAGTCATTTTTTAAGTAAAGATTTTAGGCTTCAGACATTCTTGACATTTTTCTGTATTCAATTCAATTAACAACTTTTGCTTATATATTTTCAGTTAAGATTATAGCTTTGGTCTCTGTTGATTTCCCTGGAACAAACTTTAGGCCATTTGACTGCTTCTATATAACTGAGTTTTGGATTGGCTCAGTCAATTTTTAGTTCAAGGATTTTAAGCTTCCAGCATTCCTGACATTTTTTCTGTATTCACTTCAACTTTTGTCAATATATTTTTAATTAAGATTATAGCTTCGGACTCTATTGATTTCTCTGGAAAAACATTGGGCCGTTTGTTTGTTTTCATTTCAAATTTTGACTGTTAGCGTAATGATTTAAATCTTCAGACACTAATGATTTTACTGTCAAAAGCTAGGCCGTTTATTTGTTTTCAGAATATAATTTATATATTTTGATTCTTTCATATCTAAATTTTCAGTAAAATTTTTTGAGGCTGAAACGCTTTTTGTTAGGGAAAGTGTCAAAAGTTGCCATTTCATTATCTTTTGTTTGTCACTTTCCAAAAAAAAATAGATTTTATAAGGCTGAGATCCCGTTTCGTCAAGGAAACCGTTGGTCTGTTTTTAGGAAAAATTTTGAGCCTTTTTAACACGGACATGCAGTATAAAAGGAACCTTGGCCTGGCCAAGCCGCCAGTCATTTCATTGTAGACACTGAGCTGTGAAATCGCAGAGTCCGTGCGGCATGGTACAATAGAATATTGACAGAATAAATTTGAAATTCGTTTGCGTATTTCCCTCGTGAATAAAGCTAGAGAATTGCTAATTTGTTTTTGCGGCTCAATTTCGATATATTTTGTCCAAAATATTCTTTTAACACCTTAGGTTATTTTTTGGCTTTATTTCTTGAAATACCGATTTCACAACGTTTACTTTCTACTTGCTCACTTTGTCCGCCATTCCTAATGTGACGTTAAAGCGGTGACATGAATTCTAGGTGGAAATTTTAGGCCATTTGTTAGTAGTTTTCTGGTAAAAATTTCGAATTTATGCGCGATTTTGGGATCATTTCAACGATCTATTTTGTCATCAAACTTAGAATTGTTAGTTACTTTTGTGTTGCACTGTATCAATACCGAAAGGCGAATTTACACGATGTAATGTTTGCTTTCGAATATCGCATGCTTCTCTTGAACTCGCAAGGTGTTGAAAATCCTTGATAACTCAAATTGTTGTTTAACATGTTTTTGACAGTCTGAAATTTTAAATTGTTTCCAAATCGTACAAAATATTTCGCGCTGTTTTCATTAATCGTAAGCAAGCTTTGACGAGAAAATATTTTACAGATGGCAACTTTTGAAAAAAACAAACAAAAATTTACAGTTCAGTTTATCGCTCAGACTTTTATTTTTGTTTTGCCTTCGGATGATTTTAGTGGAAAATTAATTTTGCTTCAAATAATGTCAGTATCACTTCAGCTTAAAATAGTTCGGCAATTAAGAAATCTGAATCTATTTGTAAAAGAGCAAAGTCTGCATTAAATTTGTTACGCATGCGAACCTTGTTCACATTTTTTTGTATTGGAATACTTAATGTAAATTTTCCTTTCAATTCTCTCATGGTAACCCCTGTTTAAATCGCTCCAATTTTCCCGCCAAAAGACTTAGAAAAAATACGGGCGCCTCAAATACGCATGCGCCAATTTTTTTTTAAATTTTTAAAAAATGCGAAGTTGTTAACGTTTGTTTGAAAATCTTAAATTTTCCCGCCAAAACACTTAGAAAAAATACGGTGCCTCAAAATACGCATGCGCCGTTTTTTTTTAATTTTCAATAGCTATTTTTAGTGTTCATTTTTTTATTGTAAGCTTAATACAATAATAATTGATTAGAAGACAACAACAATAAAGTTTCAACAGTTATTTCACTTTTATTGTCTTAATTATTGTTACAAGTTCTTCTACTTCAGTTAATTAGTTAAGTGAAAATCGTTTAATTAATTAAAAGTGTGACAAAATTTTTCTTCCTATATATACTAAGTCTTTTGGCGGGAAAATTTGAGTAAATTTGCACAGCGTTTCCCCTGGCAACGATTTTGACAAAAAATTTAACGGGGAACCACTTGAACATTTTTTGTTCCCAAAAATTTTCAAGGGTTACCCTTACAAATTTTAACCCGCCAAAAAACATACACCATCTCGTGCAGAAACGTTTTAGACGATATCCAACAAAAAAAATCTAAAACCGGCTTAATCTATAAATTTCCTGCACGAGATGGTGTATACAAGGAGGATATTAAAGACAACATGGCAAGCTATGAAAACTAAAACTAACTTTAGAGAATTTTCTCTTTAAAAAGACGTTTGTACAGAAAATGTGTACGATACAGAATGTTTTGCAAAAATGAAACTAAAGTTCTCGTATCGCAATATTTTTCTTTCAAGTCCAATCAATTCTTAGCATAGCTTGCCATGTTGCTTTTAATAACAAGATCTTTTTCTGCAAGACAATTTTCATTGTAGCACAGTGGAAATGCGTGGCCTAAACATTTTGTGCCATTGAAAACAACTGTTGTTTGGAAGATTGGAGCTAGCGATAAAATTTAGAGCATAAAACAGACAATTGTATGGCTCCATGTTCTTTCTCTTGTCAAATTCAAACCGAGTTGAAATATTTAGCTCTTCGCGATCATGCATTGATAAATCAGTGTATTGTGCTACATTGAGAACAGGCTTGCAGAGAGAAAAGGTCTTTTCCTCCAACATAACATCTAGAATTAAGAGTTTACCATAAAACGCCAGTGTCTGGTTCTTGGTATAAAATCATTTTATTAAGTGCGAACAAGTTTCATTTTAAAAATCGGAAATTTGAATAAAAATCAAAATATGAATCAAATAAACGCATGGCATGTTAGGCAGACCACAATAAACACAAGATGAAAAGAATCTAGTCGAAAGCAAACCTGCAAAATTTTTTAAACGAAAACTGAAGACAATATGTAAGTGTGAAGAAATTGCGCGACCAAATAAGTTTTGCTCGGTGTTTCAGTGCCTGTGTATAATTTTTATAAATAAATTGAAAAACGAAATTCTACATAATAGTCCCGTTTGAATCGAGTGTATTTGGTCATAGAACTATTTATAAGTTAAAGAAGCATGTGTCCAGGAAAAATTGGTTTCTTGTACAATTTAGAGCCACAATTAACAGTGAACAATAACTACATAATTATATGTAAAACAAAAATGTCGCCTAAATGTTTCGTGGTTTGGTTTCAAACGGAAATCTTGGAATTTGTTGGATAACAAACAAACAATTAAAATATTTTCCTATAATTTAATATCGCGACAATCATCAGGACAACTTTTGTTACAAAGAATTAAACTGCTGCAAAATCGTTTCGAAATCTTCAAGAGAATATAAAACACAAAAATGACAAAGACATTTGAGTGACAAAAAGTATTTTGGATCATTATGAATTACAATTAACTGGTTCCAAAATCTTCTATTTTGCTGAAAATATGATCATATTGTCCCATTATTTTCTTCTGTTTAAAATCGAACGACGATCAAAATGTTTTGGTTTTGCAGATAAACTAAATCATCCAATGAATTGATTACTAATTTCACTTGAGGTTTGCAATAAATAAAACATCATTCACTGTTGTTTGATCTCGATAATCAGAAATATTAATTTGGCCAAAATTAAAGTTGTGGTCTTTTTGTGGTCTGTATAACAAGCCTTTTTTAATCAACGTTAAAATTAATCAACTTTCCTTTACACCAGACATCAGAGTTTTATGACAACTATCAACTGTAAAACAACAAGAGAACACACGCACTTTCAAGAGCGTGCGAAACATTCCCTTAAGAATTACATTTCCTGATAAAGAAGGCCAAAATTCGAGAACCGAATAATCATCGTTGTAATATCTACGACCGTAAGAATAATGTTCCTTGAATTTGATAAGCAAAAACTTTGATAACCAAGAACTTAAAAGTGCATGGATTCTCTCGTGTTACGAAAGTTTATCAGTCGATGCAGCGAACGTGTCGATATTTATAAGATGGCACAGACAGTTTATCATATTCATAAACATTTAATCCCAGCAATAAATAACATCAATCCTTTATGATGCCAGCATTTTGGGTAAATCTGAAATAACTCAACCAAAACTACCTACATATTAACAGGAATGGTTTCAATCTTTTCTTTCCGGAAAAACATACATTTCGAGAAGAAATAAATCTAGACATTGATGCGACAACACCGGACTTTTAAAGAACGAAACAAAATTTTCGTTTGGATTTTAAGTCGTGAAAACAATTGTTTTTTCACAAGTGTGAAAATGAAATAATTTGGCAACTTCAAAAGGTGGTTTGCATTTATATCAGCTGGACTTCACAGAAATGTTTTCAATCTTTTCTTTCTGGGAAAACGTACATTTCGAGAAAAAAATGTAAACATTGATGCGACAACACTAGAGTTTGAAAGAACGAAACGAAATTTTCGTTTGGATTTTTAGTCGTAAAAACAATCTTTTTTTCACGAGTGTGAAAATGTAATAATTTGGCAACTTCAAAAGGTGGTTTGCATTTAAATTAGCTGGACTTCCCAGAAATGTTTTCAATCTTTTCTTTCTGGAAAACGTACATTTCGTCAAAAAATAAATATAAACATTGATGCGACAACACCAGAGAACGAAGCAAAAAATGTTCGTTTTGATTTTTAGTCGTAAAAACAAATTTATTTTTGTTTCAAAAGTGTGAAAATGAAATAATTTGGCAACTTCAAAAGTGGTTTGCATTTAGATCAGCTGGACTTCACGAAAGCGGTCGTTTTTTGTGAATAACAGTCAACAATATGACATTTGATATCAATTTTATCGTTCGTTTTATTTTGTTTAAACTTGACAATTGGCGAGAAATATTGTGCAGAAATATATCTATATTGTTCTCTAGCTTGTTTCATAAAAAAGTTTCCGCCAAACAGTTGCTGAAAAAGAGTTCCAAAAAACAAATATTTAACACTCGAAATTGCATCCTGAAAAAATTTGTGCTTGATAAACTGTCAGTTGCCACCTTAAAATACAAAACATCCGACGACATCGACCGCGCCAACAATAACTAATTTATACCTACACGTTGAGCGATCAACAAAACAAAATCGTATTTCCTCTGTAGGTCAGAAGATTCAGTAAACAACCAATTTTCGTCCAAACGGGAAAAAAATTCGTTCAGACACTTTGGCATAAAGTTTTAACACGAACGTTCTCACGAAATAAACCCACCAACTAAATCATTACCCATCGAATGAATTAGGAGATCGCTCAACGTTCAAATGGTGGCTGACATTAACCTTAGTTATCACAAGTTCTTTTGTTTTTCTCCCATAACAAGGGGGCGAGGACAAAACATGGACCCCCCCCCCCCCCCTTTATGGACCCAGCCGATCGCTTTGTGTTCAGCACACACGCAATAAAATCGCAAGTTGTATTACTTCAAAAACATATGAATTGTTTATTTGAGTAAACGTTTTGGCTGGAAAAGCTTTTACAAATTCTTCTGTTTTTGCAATTTCATATTTGCGTTTGGAAAAGCCAATTGTAAACATTGACAATTTGTATATCAAAGCTCCTTGAAATTTGATATAAGCTGGCGCGGCCAATTTTAGCAATTGGAGTTTTAAAAAATATAACAATTTTAGAACTGTAGTCATTCTAAATTTTGTTGAATAGTTTGTTCTTTCCAGATTGTTTTTCGTATTTCTTTGTGATTCAAAGAATGAAATCTAGTTCACATGTTGCTTTTGCAAGTCCATAGTCCGCTCCAAAAGTTGGGTCCATGTTTTGTCCTTGCCCCATATGAAGTCCTATGTCAAGCTAAGATTTAGACAAGAAAAACTGACTAGATAATGTAGCAATTCTGTCTGTGAATTCATTTCAAAATTCAATTCAACTGTTACGACAATTTGGAGAGTAAAGTAAAACAATTTGCAGCGAGATCAGTTCAAAATTGAACTAAATTCGTTTATAACGGGCCAAAATTCCTGCCCTGTGACAATTTGCTACATTTGGTGAACACGAAATCAGCTCACTCTTCTGTAAATTGAATACATTTGATAATAATACAAGCTGACAATTTTTTTCAGCCACCATTTTTAACTACAAAATATCAAAGTTCTTATCTTTGCCGAGTTCCTTCTACCCTGTTCGTCCATTCCAGTTTGTTCTCTTGAATCTTTCGTCTTTCCTTCCCACGTAGTTTAGCAGTCTTTCTGAAAATGAATGATACGGCAGATAAGTGCAAATGCTCAATTTAAAACACAGAAAACGGGAAAACACTTAAATACTGACAAATAATGTTTCAATATTAAGGCGAGAAGCAGTTCCTGCAAGCTTAGATGAACGTCCTAAACAGAGAACACAAACTACAAGCTGAACTCAGACTGAAGCGACGCTGGAAGCACGTGCTAACTTCACGGAGAAACTATTTGTAGTCTTTAAGCCTTCTGGACAAAGTTTAGGTTATAAATTTTGAGAAATAATGCTTACCTTGATTGGAGTTGTCTTATAGACACTTTCCCTGTCGTAAGCCTTTCCAGCGTCTTCACGGTTCTCTCAGAGTTATCTCAAAAGCACGAACTTTTCTTTACAAGTACAAGACATCTTCACACAGTCACGGCCTGTGTGGTTATGGAAAATTCAACAGTGTGTCATGAATATTGATTAGAAAATGAAACCAATCGCGGGCTACTACGTCACTTGACAATAGTTTGGTATGCATGAACGTCGTTTTTACGCATTTTTTTAGCAAATGAATCCCAAAGAGAAAAAGGAACAAAGAAGAAAAAAAGACGTCCATTGCGTGCGCTAAAAAAGTTCGCATTGATATATATCGCATTGGTAAAGGAGAGTCCAGACAGGAAAAAGTAAAATTGGGAAATTCTTAAGCACTCTAAGAGCACAGATGAAGGAAAGATTTCCGTACAGCTCCATACATTAATTATACATGCATCACTGTCATGCTGTCATGCTAACCCTATTACCCAAAAAAAGAGCATGAATTGAGTTTGAGTCACAAAATGTACACATATTTAATGTAGAGGGCTGTGGAGAATCTTGCCATGAACTTTATGTTTTAAAGCAAAGGAGTAGTTTTTTTTTAAAACGGAAAGCCTAAATTACTTGGGGTGTTGAAATCCAAGATGGTGACCCACGCCAACCCTCTAGAAGCCGCCATCTTGGATTTTAGCATTAAAGGTATTCAGTACCTTTACATGTTCTCTTTTACATCCTTGCAAAATCCCTTTTCAGTGTAACCTATAGCGTCGTTTATTCGTACCAGCTCTTCCCAACTTTTTTATAAATTTATTTGTCAATACTATTAAAATAAAACCTGAATTAGAGTTCTGTGAGCTTAGCTTGTGGCTGACACTGCGTTTCTCTGTGGTGTATTCTTGAAATAACATGAATTGAGTAATGACACGGCACACCTTTTCGCATGTATATATTTTTCAAATCTGCTAGGAGACGTTACCATAAAATTCGCACCAATTCACCGTATGGAAAAAGATGGCGGCTGTATATTTTACCACAATACCTTGCGAACCTAACACAGCCAGTAGGCACATTTTTGTGGCCAAATTCGTCCCTGTACTAACATAATTCTGTATGCTAGATTTGAAGTTTTTAGAACTTTTCGGTGCATTTTTATTAGCGTTTTTAAGAATTTCGAACGCTAAGGATTATGGGTAACTTGTACCGGTTGTCCTCCTTCTCTTGTGGTGGATTCTGTTGTTCCTAAGTGAAGGTTACGTCCCTATATGTCAGCTCACATTACCGTAAAACTCACTGCTATAAAACCTTGACGTTTCCCTTTGAAGTCTGTATTTTAGAATGAATTATTTACGTTACAGTTAGTGATCCGTACCGGGCAGGGGGTGGGGCGAATTTTTGGTGGTGGCGTGGGGCTCGGTTTTCCAAATTTTGACCCTATTTCACACCAAAATATGTAACTTTCCGTTACCCTTTTTTCAAACATTGATTTCTGTAAAATCCACACACATTCAGACTTATCAACCAAAATGGTTAAAATCTATTCCCTATTTCAGACCAAAACGGCTGGAAAAACCATACCCTTTGGCGCGGTGCATACCATCGTCGAAGGTGGCGAAAAATAAACAAAATGGCTAGGACAATTTGTTATAATTTTTTTCAGTCATTCTAGCCATTTTGTTTATTTTCGCCACTTCCGTCGTTAGGATCAGTCTGCCCTCTGTATTTTGCATTTGACTGAAGTAATTTATTGATCCAGGTCTACAATAGACCCGGCACCACTGATCGGTTTGTCGCTGTGGTCTTCCAGATTTTAGTGGTATTTCATACCAATGTAGCTTACTTAGGGAAGTACACCCCCTCCCTCGGGATGAGTATTCTTCGCAGGCTGAGGGAGGGGGTGAGGTTGGTAAGAGGAGAGGTATTTACACGGACTTGCGTGTACGATGACGAGTCTTACCACACAAGGAGACGACGTGTAAGGATTCAGTTGATGAAAGATTTTAATTATTCGTCAGTGGTTTGTGATGCGTATATTTCTATTAGCTCTCAGTTAAGAATGGAGGAGACCGGTATGGAGTGTGCGATCGAGAAAAAGTTTAATTACAATTTCCACCAAAAAACAAACATTAACCAGGCTAAGCCGTTAGTGCGTTTTCCCACACCTTCTCGCACGGTACTAGTCGGATGAAAGTCAAAGAAGATCCACACCACTGATCGAAAATGGAAGAGGACTTGGTCTCCTCACTGCGGAGTGTAGTGTGATCTAACCTTTTCACATTCCTCACTTTCTTTCATTGTTCGAGGAGAGGGGGAAAGCTCATACTCAATAAATTTACACTCACTTACTCAATTCTCTTTGTATAAATTAACAATTTTTTTTATTGCAAACACATTACTTACAATGCGGGCTGCTTACACCACTAACAATATATATTAATCTACTTACAATTCAATCCTTACATTCAGTTGAAACTTACAGTTACTAAGATTACTTTACGGGTTACTTATACTACCAACTTTTTTAAAAAATACCACTTACAAAATATAGATATATAAAAAAATACTTTTAAACTTATCACTTACAGTCAAAGTCACCAAACATTATGATTACAGAGTAGACACTAACTTAGGGAAGATTTATAATTGTTTTACAAAAAAAAATTAAATTTGTTTCACAAACCCTCATTGTGCCAACATATTGTTAACGACTACAAAGGAATGATCAATACACTATCACATTCCTTGAAAGAACTATTCCAGATTCTTCATATAAATAATTTGCCGTGGTGCTGTTTATTATGCTGTACAAAGTGGTTATACGTTTCTAGTCCGTGGGTGAAATCCTAAAGTGTGACCATTCAAATGAAAGCTACCGAGCAGTATTTTCCTGCAGTGCTGTTTGTTGTGCTGTACAATGTGTTTCTAACTTTTTAGTCTGTGGATAAAATCTTAAAGTGCGACGATTCAAATGAAAGCTACTGAGTACTTACGTGTGGTGCTGTTTATTGCGCTGTACAAAGTCCGGCGTTTTAACTTTTGAGTCTGTGGATGAAATCCTAAAGTGTGACCACATGAAAGCTACTGAGCTGTACTTTCCGGTAGTACTGTTAATTAAGCTGTACAACGTGTCTCTAACTTCTGAGTCTGTGGATGAAATGCCAAAGTGTGACCATTCCAATGAAAGCTACCGAGCAGTACTTTCTTAGGTTTGTGGAAGTGTGCCACCTAAATACAAACTATTGAGTGAAGGTGTCCTTTGATGCTCAATATTATGCTAGAAAATTTCTCACTTTCAAATAATACTGTTTCAATCTCAGTATTTTACAATAAGTAACAAGAGCCTTAAGAAATGAAAATTTCATTCCTTTTTGCCTTCCCTCTTTTAAAAAAGCAAGGTAATCAGGTTCCTTAGTCAAGGTCATTTCTAAGGTCAGTCCATTTGTCAGGGACCATAAGGAAGTACCTATGCATGGCCTCAGTGAATCGGGTCCTGTACAGCTCTGGTGACATTTCCAGCTTCTAATCCCAGGTGAAGGTTCGAGTAAAGTCTGCAATAAAAAAAAAACAATGCACCAACCTTGAGTAAATTTAATGAGATTCAAACATAGCGTGAACATTCAAATAAAAACTTCTGACCCGTAATTTCCTGTCATGGTGTTTATTACCCTGTACAACGTGGCTTTTTCGAAGACAGTTATAAATTCCGACAAATTGTTTGTTCAGCCGCTCTTAAGAAGAAAATGATTAATTTCCGACCTTTTTCTAACTGGTGAATGAGCAAGTTGTCTTAACCTTGTTCCACAGTTTTACTACTGCACAAACGATCAAGGATTAGGCCAGAAATGCTTACATGCTTCATCGCAAGAGCTGTGTTTCTAGACGAACGTGGTTCAATCACAGGAACTTAGACGATCGCAAGTGATCCCAGAAGTTTGTTTGTATACGACAGCAGGATTTTCGGACGTTGATTTTGCGATCATCTGTGGTTGCCATCGTATGAAACCAGGCTTATCTGCATCCGTGAATGGTCATATACTTTAGAGCCAAAAACGCCTAAGCGGGAGCATTCTTTAGCCAGCCATGAACAGTGAGTTCTTCTGGACGACAACTATATGATAATGTGCAAGTTGTGATGTTCAGTGTTCTAAAAATCTCAACTTAGCGAGAATAGCTTGCAAAATTTCAATGTCATAGTACAAAACACTCACCTAGTTTAATTCCAGTGACGAGTTCTGATCTGGCCTCATCAACGCCGACCAGTAGCGAGTAATCCATCACCATCTGTTGAGCCAGGAACTCTCTATCGTTATGAATCGCACGGGAGAGGATTGCTTTGAAGTACGTGTGGACGGAAATACATCGGGCATTCGCGGATCACTACAACAGGAAAAACCGCGACAATGTTAAGGCCCTGCGCATAAGTAACACTGATGAAATTCGTTTGATGACGATCAACAACACAAGTTCTAAGGCAGTCTACCGCAGGATCGGACGTTGCATTACTCACTTTCCAGAAGATTGTCGTTCAAAAGAACATCATTTTTCAGTCATCCCCGAAGCCTGGACATAGCACGGAGAACCTTTAAAGTCAGAAGACTGAAAAAGAAATAGAAAAAGAAACATTTTCGTATGAAGAGAAATCTCTAACTAGTAAATGAATGTGTGAGATAAAGTTAACTCTTGGTTACCACCCATGGGAGTAATAAAATTCCCTGATTTTTCACTAAACACAAACCAATTTTTATTTCAAGGCAGCGAAATCGAGTCGAACAGAGAAGCTGAATCTTTTATGAGTGACGATAGATAGTAAACTGAACTTTAACCATCATATTAACAACGTGTGTAAAAAAGCAAGCCAAAGGATTGGGGTCCTTATGAGACTGAAAAACCTGATACCAACAGAAGCCAAGCTGCAGCTTTATAAAGCTGCTATCTTACCACACCTTACTTATTGCCACCTCACCTGGCACTTCTGCAAGGCAAGCGATAGGAGAAAGCTTGAACGCATACAAGTAAGAGGACTCAGGGCAGTTTTTAAGGACAAACATTCTAGCTACGAGAAACTACTGGCAAAAGCAGACATACCATCGTTATACAACAGACGATTACAGGACATTGCCATCTTCATGTATAAGATTAAGTATGAATTACTGCCACAGAGACTTTGTAATCTTTTCCAATTAGACAGTGGTTCGTATTACTTAAGAAAACGAGAATTTGTTCAACCTCGATTCTCTTCGGTGACATATGGATAACACTCACTTCGTTACCTAGGGCCTAAACTGTGGAATGATCTCACTCCTAGAATAAGATATCAACCCTCTCTCAAGCAATTTAAAAGAGTCATACGTAATCAGGACCTTACTGCCCTAGCAGCAAATGTCAGTAACTGTCGAGGCTGCAACCTATGCCGAGAATGACTAGGGTTTACATGATTTTTTGCGATTGATGTATGAAATTTTATTAATATGGTTTAAGATGTAAATTTTAATTCATTTTTTAGAATTTTTTAGAATTTTTAGAATTTAGTTAGGTGTCCACTATTAGTAGAGGGGACTTCTCCCCTCAGCTACATTTCTTGACACGTTAATAAAGTTATTATTATTATCATTGATCAAGATCATCCAAGACAAATCCTTTGGCAAAAAGGGCGGCGACGACGCGACAGAAATCAACTCCTTCATAAATATTTTTGGAAACGGCATTAACTTTGCCAACTTTGCCAAAAAAAAACTTTACCAATAAGGAAGCTCTTTCGTAGACCTAGTGGCTATTTGCCAAAAAAAAAACTTTGCCAACAAGGAAACTCTTTCGCGGACCTAGTGGCTAGAATAAAAAAATATTAATAATTCCCTGACTGTTAACTGACTTTCAACTAGAATGTAACATTTCCTGGACTTGAGGCAAATTCCTGCACTTTTCTCTGGCCTTGAAAAAAAAAACCTGTTTTCCCAGATTTTTTACTGACCATATATAGTAACCTTGTAAATAGGCCCAAGGGTACAAGAGCCAGTGCGAAACTAAGAGTGCTTTCCATTTGCCAGACCGGCCAGTCTGTATTAAAATCAAAAACGTCATTTTGAAGGGATGGTGCTGTAAAATCCTGTAAAATCTTGAAACAATCGATCCGAAAATAGTAGGCGCTATTTTGAAGAAATTCAAGGGACTAAGATAAAACTTATCCTTCAAATCGTTGCAGTCAGTTTGCGAATTCACCAGTCTGGCTGGCCTGAATTATGACAAATGGAAAGCTAGTGAGCAGTACTTTACGGTGGTGCTGTTTATTATGATACACAAGGTGGCTCTATCGTTTGAGTCAGTGGATGAAATCATAACGCGTGATCATTCGAATGGGAGCTACTGAGCAGTACTTTCCTGGGTGCAGTTTATTATGATACACAAGGTGGTTCTATCGTTTGAGTCTATAGATGAAATCATAACGCGTGATCATTCGAATGAGAGCTACTGAGCAGCAGTATTTAGCTGTTCTTTTCTTAGCCATTGGTGTAGTTAAGAAATGCTCCTCACTGCTATCCAGTTGATTGAAAGATAGACATTCCTTGATTTCTAAAATAAAGGTCCAACTATCCTGCCCACCATGCACAACCTTCCAAATCATGCACGAACCAGTGGAAAACGTTGTTATTTTTTCTTTATGTAGAACTTGTGTAGTTTGGCTTCCAGAGACGCCACTTAACGCACAAGTCGATTTTCACGTCAAACATAGTATTTATTAAAGAGCGGGCTTTTAATGTTATTGGTATTCATATTGTACATCTTACATTTCTCGCTTTAGTTCACTGCCCATTTTCTGCTTTATGCAACTGTCACACAATCGTTTATACCGTTTATCCGAGGGGACTGGAGATGGAATGAAAGACTTGTAACGCCATCGTAACCTAACCTCGGGATAGGTAAGAGTTAGGGTTGTACCTGTTACCTATGACCTGTAATCTGCGTTTTAGACCCGCCGCATAATAAACAGCACCACAGGAAAGTACTGCTCGATAGCTTTCATTTGAATGGTCACACTACAGACACAAAAAGTTAGAACCACCTTGTATAGCATACGTACTAAGCAGTACATCATGCAAGTTCTGAGCACTCGGTAGCTATCATTTGAATGGACATGCATTACTTTAGGAATTCATCTGCACAGTCACAACTATTAAAGCTGGCATTATTACTTACCGATGTCATCTTGCACTTGCCCATCCTGAGCTACTGCCACTTTTGGTCCGCTTGGTGTCATCATTCCCAGGAGTAATTGTTTCATTCTACTGTACTTAAGGACGGTGCCTACTAATACCGAAGTAATTTTGTGCGGTTAATGACTGTGAGGGAAAAGCAGAAATTATATTAGCAAGGACTTTTAATTGGAATCCAAAAAGAAAATTGGGGGTAACCACGCATTTTTCGGAGATAAGTAAGCAACAATTATTCTAAAAAGCAGTAAAGTACAAAGCAATGTAAGGCGTTTTGTTCAATATTGAAACTTTATTATCTCTGAAAAATGCATGGTTACCCCAATTTTCTGTTTGGATACCGAAAGCACTATAATGCTAAGTTCTGCTCTCTCCACGTAGTTTAATAAACCGCGCAAAAATATCCCTGTTTTAGTAGGCACCACCCATAGGAAACCTGAGTATCTTGAGATGCGCAGAACGTATGCACAATAAAAGGCACCATCCTTAACCTTCTCAATTTTACTGTAGTGATCTAGCTGATGCTCTGTTTGCAGCTTTGCCTTGCTGTTCATGAACTTGAAGTTAACTGATGTCACTGATGAGAGCATGCTGATTGTTTCTCCATTCTGTCCGTCCCAAGACTCTCCTCGGGATTAACTGTATTGAGATGAACATAACCTGGATGGCCAATTTGAAAAAAAAAAAAAGAAAATAAATAAACAAATAAATATCAAACATGTCACTGGGTTAAAATACATAACAGTAAAAATCATATTTGCCTGACCTGAGCTATTTCCCATTTCATTATTTTATATTATTTGTTATAAGTTTGTATTTAATTAATTAAAAAAAGATTTTCTCCACAATTATCCTAATTCTCTCGATGACACCTGCATGTTGGTTGTACCTCCGTGAATATAAAAAAGATAGATAAAAAATCATCCAGAAGAAATAAATAATTCTTAATAAAGAAAATTTGTTCAAGTTATTATCCAAAAAATCAAGTTATTATTAAAAATAAATTATTGAAGTTACTATATATAAGCCAAAAAATAAGAAGAAAAAAATGAAATTTCTCATAAAAAAAATCACTACATTACTCCAAATTGATGAGGGTTTTTCCCTGGGTACTCCGGTTTTCCTCCTTCTACAAAAACCAATATTTCCAATTTCTAATTCCACCTGGAAACAGTGGAGAGAACAGCCACTCCATGGACTCCACTGAAATTCCCCATTCATTTATTTATTTATTTAATTAACTCCAACTGGTATGATTAAATTAACTTTTTTAAAATTATAAAATTTTTATAAAGAAATTATTTTAATTTTGCAAATCCCATACCATTGGAAGTCTCAATGCAATCAACATATATTAATCTGTTCGCACACCCTTCATCTGGCTGACTTCCTATTCACGCCATACCTCCGGTCGTCTTGATACTCACTTGTCACAAGTGGTGGAGCTCTATTGTCTGTCTGTTTGTTCAGTCACAGCTGTGGCTGCTCATTCAGTAAGTTTCTGAAGGGCTGTTATTTCTGTTTGCTTTCTTTGCTGTCTGTTGGTTGGTTGGGGTGCAGGTTCAGCTGTCTGTTCAGTTTTGTCTATGTGTGGTCCACTTGAACCGCTCGACTTGCAGCCCTTCTCATCCATGTCTCGATTTGGCATTTATAACGCCATTGTCTGTCTGTTGTTCAGTTACAGCTGTGGCTGCTCATTCATTCATTCATTCATTCATTCATTCATTCATTCATTCATTCATTCATTCACTGACTGACTGACTGACTGACTGACTGACTGACTGGCTCACTGACTGACTGACTGACTGACTCACTGACTCACTGACTCACTGACTCATTCACTTACTCATCACTCACTGACTCACTGACTCACTCACTCACTCTCTCACTCACTCACTCACTCACTCACTCGCTCACTCACTCACTCACTCACTCACTCACTCACTCACTCACTCACTGACTCACTCACTGACTCACTCACTCACTGACTCACTCACTCACTCACTCACTCACTCACTCACTCACTCACTGACTCACTCACTGACTCACTCACTCACTGACTCACTCACTGACTCACTCACTCACTGACTCACTCACTCACTGACTCACTGACTCACTGACTCACTCTCTCACTCTCTCACTGACTCACTCACTGACTCACTCACTGACTCACTGACTCACTCACTTCCCGACACTCACTGACTGACTGACTGACTCACTCACTCACTCATTCACTCACTCATCACTCACTGACTCACTGACTCACTCACTCGACACTCACTCACTCACTCACTCACTCACTCACTGACTCACTGACTCACTGACTCACTGACTCACTGACTCACTCACTGACTCACTGACTCACAGACTCACTCACTCCCTGACACTCACTGACTGACTGACTGACTGACTGACTCACTCATTCACTCACTCATCACTCACTGACTCACTGACTCACTCACTCGACACTCACTCACTCACTCACTCACTCACTCACTCACTCACTCACTCACTGACTGACTGACTGACTGACTCACTCACTCACTCATTCACTCCCCGACACTCACTGACTGACTGACTGACTGACTGACTCACTCATTCACTCACTCATCACTCACTGACTCACTCACTCGACACTCACTCACTCACTCACTCACTCACTCACTGACTCACTCACTCACTCACTCACTCACTCACTCACTCACTCACTCACTGACTCACTGACTCACTCACTCACTCACTCACTGACTCACTCACTCACTCACTCACTCACTCACTCACTGACTGACTGACTGACTCACTCACTCACTCACTCACTCACTGACTCACTCACTCACTGACTCACTCACTCCCCGACACTCACTGACTGACTGACTCACTCACTCACTCATCACTCACTGACTGACTGACTCACTCACTCACTCACTCACTCACTCACTCACTCACTCACTCACTCACTCACTCACTCACTCACTCACTGACTCACTGACTCACTCACTCACTGACTTACTCACTCACTCACTCACTCACTCACTCACTCACTCACTCACTCACTCACTCACTCACTCACTCACTCACTCACTCACTCACTCACTCACTCACTCACTCACTCACTCACTCACTCACGCACGCACGCACGCACTCACTCACTCACTCACTCACTCACTCACTCACTCTCTCACTCACTAACAAAACAAAACAAAACAAAAAAAAAAAACAAAGAAAATTTGTTCATATTGTTTGCATAAAAGTGGAAGTTAAGTCCCAGAGGAGAAAAATCTTATTGTTCCTGTACCGCAATGACGTTACATCCAAATCATTGAAATATATCCATCATTGTGACCCTTATCAAAGAACCAGAAAAAATGAGTGCTGGGTACCCTTATACTTGGCATCTATCCCACTTATCCATTTGCCTTTTTAAAAAATCATACACTTTATTTGGCCTAAAAACCACACTGGTCACTTAAGTTAATACAACTTATTCTAATGCCATATTGTTGGTTGTATTAACAAAGTTCCACTACATCAATGCAGTAGATAATGGGTTACTAGTTTCTAAAGAAACTGTGGGGCTGCGTCGGTTGGGAGTGGAAATCATGTTAAGTTTTACCAACAGAATTGAGAAGGTATAATTTGGTAAAATTAAAGGTAAAGGGCCGGGGTTCTAGGGCTGACATTTCCTCAGAGCAAATCCTCTCACTCACTCTGTACGGTCAAAACAACCTTAAGACAAAACGCCCCCTAATGATGCTTGTAGCTCCTCACATTTAGAACAAACAATATACATGTATATCTTGTTTGTCTCTGGGGTTGTTATGTCAAGTATTTAGGGGACATTTTGTCTTTGGGGCATTTTGACCAGTTACCGCTTGCTCTCAGAAAGCTTACAAATATGTACTTACAATCATATGATGAAGTAACTAGCTGAAAAGCAGGGAAGGACATGAATGATGAGACAATGCCCTTCACTTTCCCATGTTTGGTAATCACAAGTAGTTGTCCCTGTAAAAAGGAAAGAAAACACTAGGTTCTATTTTTAGTGAAAGTACACTATGACTCAATTAAAGGTCAATTAGTTATCAACATCACTCAATATTACCCTTGAAGCCTTAAGGGGACTGGGGTGAGAGCTCCCACCAAAAGGTGACGAAGGCACTTGAAACCAAAGTACTAGTTAGTAATTCTCTTGTATCAATCTTGTGTTATCTTGTGGAAGTTTTAGAAATCACATTCGTAAACCTGTTAACAGCATTTTTATACCTGCCATTACCTTTTCTAAGTCAAATGCGCAAGATTTTTGTCTTGTCATGACCGGGATTTCGGAAAACGTCTGAGCCACTTCTGAAGACTTCTGAACATTGCCAAAAGGTCTGAAGATATTCCAACGACCTTTGAACATATACGATTTGAATGGACTGTAGACATTTGAAAGCTTTTGCGATTGTTATAAAGAGCAAAAAAATAATACATAACAAATCTGAAATGAAATGAATTTTTTTTAGAACAACATGTCCGGATTTGTGAGTCAGGTGTGAGAAATTAGCCTTGATGTGTGGCGGAGACCAATGTCTTTAGTCCACAGGCGTGAGACTCATGCATGATGCGTGAGAGTTGGCAGGTATACATTTTCCCAGAAGGTTACAGCTATAACTCCAACTATAGCCTCCATTACAACCAGCATAAGCTGAATTGGACCTGCCTCAAGTTATAAATGAAATAAACAAACAAATAAATATGGCTTTCCTGAAATTAATAACCAGCAATTTATTGATACGCCATCAAAATCCATGCATTTAGTCTGCCTCCCTCCCTCCCCGTCCCTCCCCCTTCCCTCTGCCGATGGCACTAATTGTGACCACTTGCAATTGTCAAGCCAGCTTCAGGAGTACAAACGAAATCCCCTTGTACATAGTTTTCTTATTAGTTACAGAGTTAAACTAGTGTTGGTCAGAGGCTTACCAACTGCTAGAGGTATTGTATCTGCATGCATCTCCATCTGTAGTAAGAGCTGTGATGATAATCAGGAAACTGAAAATCCGAAAATTTCTATTCACAATTCAGACAATTTACAGTACAATTCAGTTGCATGACTGACATCAAAAAGTTTCTGAACTGAGAACTGTACATGTGAGAACGACGAAAATTCTTAGAAATAATTTCTGAAATCATGGAAGTACCAATCGGATTAAGCTTTCACATGTCATGGTCACGCGGATTCAAACGCCAGAGCTACTTCGAAGAGCATAAAACAAACAGCACCACAGAGAACAGCGCTACCTCGTTCCCAAAGTCCTCTCACTCCCTCACTCGATGAGAGGACCCTGAAGAGGAGACCGGCATTGCATTGCGCATTCTCACTGCGCATAATTTAGACGTCATTAGTGCCCAGCCAATAACTAAATCGTCATTTTCTCCTAAAACAAGCTCCGTGACCTTTTTTTTTTCTTTTTTTTACTGATGATCTCGTTATTTTAACTTAGCGATTAAAAATTTTTAGAAAAGATTGACGACACCAAAACGAGTTATTGCCAGAAATACGAGCTTGCCCACCACTCGCGGGCATAAAATACTGATACTGAGAACTCGCACATATGAAACGTTTTGGGTTGTTGCTGCTTCATATTGTGCTTCCCGGCAAAGAAATTCATCCTTTAATTATCTCTCGATTATGTTTCAGACTGTTCTATGTATGCCTCCCTGTGTTTTGCTTTATCTTTGTAACTAGTGTTACACCAGATCGATGGCAATATCGTTAACTGATCAAATATAGACTGCATTAAAACAGATTAAAATTTTTTGAAAGCGAATATTGTAAGCGATTATGTGGTAACTTGATTGGATCTCGATTGGATCATAGCTCCTTGGCGCACACGGAGACCTATCTTTTTTATCATATTTCTCAAAATAATACATAGTAGTGAACAATCACAGAAAAGTAAAATAAAAATTTCACGACAACTTTTATTTCAATTGCGGAAAGTGAAATAGCAGCGCAGTAGCTAAAAATGTTCGTGGATTCAGCTCAGTGATGTCGTAGAAGAGTTTTTCCACGCTTCGCTTCATCAAGTATATGGACGAAAAGATTTAAAATCGATGAAATCGTTCAGAACTGCACCATAGACTTGTTAGCCAACAAGCATTCGACATGAAGAATCATTAACGCACAAAAGAAAACACTTCCCCAGTCTGAGGTAGATGCGAGGCTCAGTAGATCTAAAACCTGATCAACAGGAATTCGATTAAAGCCTGTATTTTCAATGTGTTTTAAAATACGTCATCGACTCAATTAGGCCGATTAATACATGCGACGATAAAACGTCTTCCTTGGTACCGCACATTACCGAAAACTTGCTGCCCAGTTTCTTTGTTTATCGAAAGAGGTTGAAAATCAGACCGTTTATTCTCATCCGCGCCTTGGACAATGAAATCATGGCAACTTTTAAATCGGTTTCCAAACGCAGTGGTCTAAAGTCTCAAGTAGTCTGAAGTCTGTGTTTATTTCAAGGGAAATTCCCTGACATTCCTGCTTTTGCTTTCGGTTTCATTTTGATCGCACAAAGAACGTCTCTTCTTGAACGGTAAGTCCTTTCCGATTTGGAGGTATTATTACAGGGGCACCCAACGGATCTTTTCGGTAAATTATCTGTTCGGAAGGTCCTCAATCCCCTACAATTTTCTTAAGGGGATTTTCACCTCGAATGTTCGTGATACGGGATATTTACGGCCTAATGTTTTCGAATTCATAAAAATGTCGTTTTGGACACCGAAAAAAGGTCAGCTAAGATTTTCGGAACGAAATAAGACCTAAGGTTTTCTGAAAATGGACAAAAATGCCCTAATAATTTCGAAAAGACTCAAGTTCCCCTAGAATGACCGAACAGATAAAAATACTATAGCGCGGCTTGAATTGAACCTACAGAACTTTAAAAGCACTCCAGATAGCCTAAAATTCCGTTTCAGAGGATCTGAGAGAAAACTGTCGTTGGGTGCCCCTGTTATTAAGCCAATGATACACGGTTTAACATTTGTTGAGCAACAAATGTTGCAGCTGCTGTTAAACAAATGTTGAACAGTGTATCATGTAATGTTGAACGTTGAAATAAAAACATGTTGAAAGTTGTTGAACGTTGTTGAACGAAAATAGAGCTTGGCTCTAATCCGTTCAACAAGTTGCCGCAACAAGTCAAAAAGTCGCAATAATTTTTCAACATTTGTTGATCAACAAAAGTTGAACGATGTTGAACCGTATATCACTCGCTTTAGCTGATTGGGACAGCTCTGTGCTGTTTATATACTTGTGAAAGTATTAGGTTTTAGAAATGGCTCGGCTGTGCGAACTATTTAAGATTTCATGCCTTCCGTCTTTCTGGTAGATGATAATAGACTTGATAAAATAGAAGCCGACACTAATCTGAACACTTTTAATCGAGGTTTCACATTTCACAAAGGTTTGATAAGCTGAAATTGCACAATTTCAATAATTCGGAAAAACATTATTATCGACTCGGACTACTCGTGTGAAACAAATCAGTCAAGCAAGAAAAGTCTTGCGAAATCACAGAGCAGTCACGCGAGGCAGGAGAGTCATGCAAGACAATATGAGTCACGCTATTTAGGGATTATGAAAATAGCCTACAGTTATCGCCAATTTTCAGTTTTCAATTGTTAGGAAACAAGCCCGGCATAGCAATTTTTAATTAGTTACGTTTGTTTACGCAATTGTTCGTCGTTTCCCCGAGCCCCCTCTTCAATGGTGACTTCCCCACCAACAATAATACGTAAGGATTTACAGTTGAAACTCAACATTGATACAGAGGAGGGGAGGAACGTGAAGGCAAGGCAAAACTAAGCAATCTTCCCAAGATTTTTTTTAGCGATGATTTTAGCTTTGACTGGAAGATAATGTGCACCTTTCACTGTGTCTCTTGAAAATGTCTAGGGAAGGTGAAAGTTCCTGTTGGTGACAAGTGTTGTGTTTGGTTGTTTGGCGTCTCCTTGCAGCCACAAAGGTTATGCCCTTGCTGCGTATTGGTCTTTTTGGAGGATTTATTGTTAGCTGATTTCCAAACGTTATCGCGTCTTAAGCAGGTAACCGCAAAACTCTGATCACATCATGGAAATGTCTCACGACAAAATTCCATGCTTACACAACGGGGCGCGGTTGTTCGAAAGCTGATTAACGCTAATCCACGATTAAAAGTTAACCGAGGTTCTCATCACGCTCGTTAAAAATGGTTTTAAAGGCTTACTTCAAGCTAAAGGTTAAGAAATGTCTTTGACTGAATGACAAAAATGTTTTTAAACTCGGAGCAAAGTTCACGTTAATCCAGGATTAGCTTAATCGGGCTTTGAACAACTGGGCAGGTGCTTGACTACATTTTTGGAGGCTAAACTCAAAAGTTCGCCATCAAATACTCTCAGGCCCTTGACTATATTCCCCTCCCCACAAGAAAAGAAGCTGCAAAAATTTTCGCTAAAAATTTAAGCAGAGAAACAAAAACTATAAGACTATATGTTTATAAAAACCATAAAGGCTGAGGCTAAATCGATGCAAGAAATCAGTTTCAGAGAGAAGGACATTAGTGTCAGGAAATGAATTTTTTGTAAAACTTGTGCCTACGCGCTTGCAAAACAAAGGTTCGAAAAGTCGCACGAAAATGCTGACGCGTTTGCATCGGAACATTTTTATTGACCAATCAGATAAGAGAACGTGACCAGAAAGTTATATAAAATTCACAAGTTTATTATGTTTATCGCCGCTGTTTGTAATTCATTTATAAATCTTGTAAGTTGTTGCTTTCGTGCGATTTTTTGTAGCTAATGCCGAACCTGTATGTAAACCAGTTGTACACTACCCATCCACGTTGCTGACTCCTATCTAAACCCCCCCCCCCCCCTTCCCCACCCTTATATCCACCTGCATGGATGATAGCCAAACGTTTCAGTGTGGGAGCTTCAAGGCCTTTCAACGTCTTGCTTTTGTCGACCGCATCTACCCCTTCACCCTTCAGATAACCGACAGTTCTCGTTATTATTCTATTCTTAAACTACTCCTTGTCCTCCCTGTAACTATATTTCTCCTTTTTACAGGATTTAGAAGAGAATGCCATGGTCAACGTTATGCGAGCCATCCATATTGCTTTTTTTGTTGCCAATTTTCTTCTCAATACCAGTCGTGTTCTAAAAGCCATCGAGTTATTCAAGGAATGCTTGATTTTACTTTGCAACAAAGCGGTAAGAAAAGAACAAGAAATTGTCAGAGTAATTTACATTGTTGCATTTTGGAAAATATTTCGGGGTTACGCTCTGCTCAACGATCACGCAAGTGCGATAGAATACGGCAGAAAGCTCCTGGGCTACCTCAGCAGAAGAGAAGTATTGCTGGAATGGAAGGTAACTTTCAGTTTGGCGCAATTGTATTTTTTTGAAAGTAAATATGAGAAGACTAAAGAGTACCTGGAGAAAGCACTTGCGATCAGTAAAGAAATTGGCGACAGAAAGGGAGAAGCAAGAGATTATGGTAGCTTAGGAGGTTTGTTTTATTTTCTTCGTCAATTTGTCAAGGCTAAAGAATATCTTGAGAAATCGCTTGCTATCTCTAGAGAAATTGGTGATAAGGAAGAAGAAGCATCATCTTCTAGATACCTCGGGGTCCTGCTTCACTCTCTTGGTGAATATGTCAAGGCTGGCGAATTTCTTGAGAAAGCACTTTTGATCAGCAAAGAGATTGGTAATAAACAAATAGAAGCAACATCGTATGGAAACTTGGGAGCGTTGTGTCAATCTCAGCGTGACCATGTTAAGGCTGAAGATCATTTTCAGAAAGCAATTCAGATAAGAAGAGAAATTGACGACAAAAAGGGAGAAGCAGCAGAGTGCAGAAACCTAGCAAATCTATTTAATTCTCTTGGTGAGTATGCCAAGGCTGAAAAATGCTTGCAGGAAAAACTTGCAATAAGTAAAGAAACTGGCGACAAAAATGAAGAGGCATCATCTTACAATGACCTAGGAGTCATGTTTGAATCTGTTGGTGACTGTGTCAAGGCTCAGGAGTACCTTCAGAAGGCACTTGCCATTAACGAACAAATTGGCAACAAAAAAGGAAACGCAGAAATTTACATAAATCTAGGAAGAATGTTTCAAAATCTTCGCGACTACGACAAGGTTGAAGGATATATTCAGAAAGCACTCGCAATTAGTAAAGAAAATGGGCACAAAAACTTGGAAGCATCATGTTACGAAGGCTTAGGGGTTATGTTTCAATCCCTTCATGACTATGAGAAAGCAGAAGAATATCATGTGAAAGCACTCACTTTGAGAAAAGAAACTGGAAACAAAGAAGGAGAAGCAAACGGATATCATAACTTGGGAGTTTTGTTCCAGTCTCTGCGTGACCATATCAAGAGTAAAGAATATCATGAGAAGGCACTTGCTATCAGAAAAAAGATCGGCGCCACAAAAGGAGAAGCATTATCTTACGAAAACCTGGCAACTGTGTTTGATTGGCTTGGTGACTGTACGAGAGCTGAAGAATATCACAATAAAGCTCTTGGGATTACAAAAGAAATTGGTGACACAGAAACCGAAGCAACAGTATACCGAAACCTAGGAGCCCTGTTTCAATATCGTGGTAACTATATCAAAGCCGTAGAATGTCTCCAGAAAGCACTTGCTATCACCAAAGAAAATGGAGGCAACAAAAGTAAAGAAGCATCAGATTATGGAAGACTAGTCACCGTGTTTCGTTCTCTTTGCGAATATGACAAGGCTAAAGAGAATCTAAAGAAAGAAAGCCGCTGCCATCAAAAAAGAAATAGGGGACAAAATTGGCGAGGCAAACGACTGCAGAAATCTCAGTGCTGTGTTTCAATTTCTTGGTGAGAATGCAAAGGCTAAAGAATATTGCCAAAAAGCTCTTTCCATCAGAAAAGAAATTGGGGACAAACATGGAGAAGCCGAAGATTATAGCAACCTAGGAACTGCTTCTCGACAGCTTGGTCAACATATCAGTGCTCAAGAATATCACATGAAAGCGCTTTCTCTCAACAAGAAAGCAGGCGACATAAGAGGAGAAGCATTGTCGTACGAAGACCTGGGAACTGACTTCATGTTTCTTGGTCAATATGAGAAGGCTGAGGAGTATCTTAAGAAAGCAGCTCTCATCATGAAAGAAACCGGCTTCAAAAGCGGAGAAGCAGCATGTTACCAGAAGCTAGGAAATTTGTTCGCCTCCAATGGTAAATATTGCATGGCTGAAGAATACCTCCTGAAAGCGCTTTCGATGAGGAAAGAATCTGGTAACAAAAATGGAGAAGCAGCGTGCTATGGAGGCTTAGGAATTGTATATACATCACTAGGCCAATATGTTAAGGCTGAAGAGTATCATCAGACGGCGCTTACGATCGTCAAGGAAATCGGCGAGAAAGAAGGGGAAGCAGCATGTTACAGAAATCTTGCAGGCGTGTTTCGATCTCGTGGTGACCTTGCCAAAGCTAAAAAACACCAAGAGATAGGACTTGAAAAGAGCAACCAAATTGGATACATTGACCTGCAGCTCAGTTCCCTTGTTAGCCTTGCAATGGACAGTTTTCTGGAAGGAAATGTATTTGATGCTGCTCGTGTTCTGTTTGAATCCATAAAAATGTGCGAGGAAATGCGAGATTCTCTAAGACAGAACGATCAATTTAAGATTTCCTTTTTCGACAAGTATGTCCATTCCTACCAGCTTTACAGTATAGTTTTTGTAGCGCTTTGTGCAAATTTCGATCCTGATTTAGCTCTTTTCGTTCTGGAACTTGGAAGGGCTAGAGCTCTGGCAGACATTGTGTCATCTCAGTACTCCCTGCAAAAAGAACTACCACTCAAACCACAGTCATTGGTTCGTATTGACAAGCTGGTACAGGAAGACAGTGACTGTGCTTACTTATACATTTCTTACTTATGTCAGTACTTTAACTTCTTTATTCTCAAGCCAAATAAGAAGATTCTTTTCCGCGAAACTAACTTAAATGACTGTTTCAGTAACAAAGGATTAGAAAGAAAAGTGGATGAGGTTTTCAGAAACGAAACTTTCAGGAACTTGAGCTCCTTATCACAAGAGATCTGCGAAGATCGATCCCTGTTTCCTTCAAACACTCTACAGCAGGCAACTGAATCAAGTAATGAAGAGAACAAGGTAGTTGTGCGCCTTGTTGAACTGGAGGATGACGAAAACCTACATACCGACCCGACTCTCTCTGAATGTTACAGAATGGTCATCGCTCCTGTGGTTGACTTACTTGAGGAACCCGAAATAATCATAGTTCCTGATCGCGTCTTGTACAAAATTCCATTCGCAGCGTTAAAAGACGAAAATGGAAAGTATTTATCAGAGACGTTCAGGATCCGCATTGTCCCTTCTTTGACGATCCTGCAGCTCATTCAGGATAGTCCAGCCGACTATCACAGTCAGACCGGTGCACTGATAGTGGGTGAGCCTGAAGTAAGGAAGGTATGTTACAATGGATGTGTTAAGAAATTGTGTGCATTGCCTTGTGCCAGAAAGGAGGCAGAGATGATTGGACGACTGCTAGGTGTCCAGCCTTTGTTAGGAGAGCACGCAACAAAGCAAGCCGTTCTTCAAAGCATAGACTCAGTGAGTCTGATACATTTCGCTGCTCACGGTGATGCCGAAAGAGGAGAAATCGCTCTTGCCCCTCCACACCCCACAAATGGCATTCCGCAAGAAGGAGACTGCATATTGAGAATGGCTGAAATTGCACAAGTCCGATTGCGAGCAAAGCTAGTTGTTCTTAGCTGCTGCCACAGTGCACGTGGACAGATCAGTGCCGAGGGAGTTGTTGGAATCGCTCGAGCTTTCTTAGGATCCGGTGCACGCTCAGTGTTGGTGGCCCTGTGGGCCATACAAGACAAAGCAACAGAGCTGTTTATGAGTCGTTTCTATGAACATCTTGTTCGTGGGGAAAGTGCCAGCGATTCTCTTCACCAGGCCATGAAGTGGATGAGAGCTAATGGCTTTTCAGACGTGGAAGAGTGGGCGCCATTTATGCTGATTGGAGATAACGTGACATTTGATTTTGGAAAGTGAAGGTTAGTAGAGACTTTTCGCTATGTGGTTGGATTCACTAAACTTATTGTCAAGACGTCTGTTTTACCTCGACAGAATGGACAGAATGTATAAATGGAGATTCTCCCTTCCTGTGTGTACGTGTTGAAACGAATTTAATTAAGGACGGTGCCTACTATTGTTACTGCGCATACGTTCTGCGCATCGCGATATACTCGGGTTTCCTATGGGTGGTGCCTACTAATACAGGAATATTTTGGCGCGGCTTAAACCTATACGGAGAAAGTAGAACTTACCAAATGCCTTAGGTATCTCAAAAGAAAATTGGGGGTAACCATGCATTTTTCAGAGAAAATTAAGCTTCAATTTAGGAAAAAATCCCATACATTGCTTTATATTTTGGCGCTTTTTAGAGATATTGTTGCTTAATTATCTCTGAAAAATGCGTGGTTACCCCCAAATTTCTTTTTGGATTCCAATAGGCCTTGCTAAGATCTGCTTTTCCCGCATAGTCCTAAACCGCACAAAAATACTTCAGTATTAGTAGGCACCGTCCTTAAGCTTTCTTGTTAGCTGGGCATTTCCTTTCAAATGCCATACCTTACATGCCGTGTAGCAGGTAGAACAATCGCTTCAATGTGGTACGCCCTGCCATATCCTGAGACTTTCTCATTAGAAATTCACATCTGCCGCGGAACCAAATTGATTAAGTCATCCTACCGTACAGCCAAGTAACTTGGCAAAACTTCAGTTGTACAGCCAAGTTATGAAAGGTAACGACCCTTCAACAGCAACAACAATAATTTATTCGGAAAACTAACAATGAATGGCTTGTCCTACAAATAGTTACAAAACTAATCGAGGCGGGACAAACCAAATACAGGAACACCTGAGAAAAGTAACAAGAACTTTGCAAAAACTTTACGTAGTAACAGATTTAAAGTATTTTACACTAGTTCACAGAATAAAAGTAATAATAATAAATGGAACTATTATGTCCACCGATGGGTAGACTTGGCTAAACATGCTTAACTTTGAATCGACTCGATCTCGTCCGACCCTCAGCTTGTTTCTTTGTATCAGGCTTATGACATGTTGGAACTTAAAGGAGAAGTGTCATGAGGCTTTTTACCCTTATGGTGAAATAAGACCTTCACTTAACTTATCCCATCCAGGGGCAGTATAGCAATACTCCCAGTTGCTTAATGCTACATAAACCGGGCTTAGCCTCGACCATGTAAGTCACCTAGGCTCGAGTGAAACTTTACCCTATCTTCCCTATGTTAATTAAACTTTCTTTAGTACCACGTGTTTCTAATTTTGTGATCGAGCTTAAACTCTACCATCAATCTTTCATTCTTTTCACTACTGTGATTCCTACCTCCTATGTACTTATGAATTTCACTTTCTTCCGTTTTAAAAATTGTTTTTTGCGTTGTTTCTATAGTGGCGGGTGTTTCTATCAAGAAAAGAGAAGAGCTGTTAAATTCTCAGTTGCCTTGGAATCAGACTGCACAGGGATAAATTGAAAAGCTAACCATGTGTGACGTGAAAACAAGCCATCACCTGCACTGAAGGCGTCAAGTGAGAACGCTTGCATGCCTCGCCGGTTCATTCGTCTGTTGCTTTCCTACGGTACTAATTTTATTTACATTTGATTCCTGTCATTTGAACGTTCCGTCATTGTTCTGACAAAAAGAAACCTGGTCACTAAGAAGCTTGGTAAAAGGAAGAGGTGATATGGAACCATATTTACTCAACGGGAGATCCTGGACGTTTGGAAATAAACAGTTTACTGTTTCGGAAGAATGCCTCTTTTTTAACAAAGTTCTAAACTTACGAGGAGGTTACAACGAAAATGACAATACAGCTCAACGGAAAAATTAAATCCTTGCTCGAACTTAATTTTTCTGTAGTTTTGTTCAACTTTTCTTGAACAAAAAAATCTGTAACTTCATATAGTGCATTCGCTCTTGTAAGATTTAGCACGAATGATAAATACAACCATTTTATGACTTCAAATTTTTCCTAGGAATCACTTAAGTGCACTCATTATGCTGTAAAGTTTAAATTTCAACAGTTGCAAAGAAAGTCACATCCTTACCTTCCAGTCAAGTTGTAGGATAAAAATTCAAACATTGTTATTTTGCATCGGAAAGCACGCACTATCTGTAAATGAAACTGTACAAATGAAAGCTATCAAATTTGATGTTTTTGTGTTGGCTTAACTAGTGAATCAAGGGCATACAGGAGGAGTTTTACTCAGTTTACTGATTTTAAAGAACAGACTTCTTGTTCGGCATATTCGTTGTGGTCATAATGGATCTACATCACTGTTCTATAGAGAAGTCCAGTCTCTTCTACTGGTCGCCTGTAGCCAATCAATCACTTCATTTCTTTTTATGTTTATCCAACTATCCCCACGGTTGGGTTGTTCTGAGAGACGGATGCGTTTGCATATCCGTGGTGGCGGAAGTGTCCTAACAAAGTTTTTTTTTTCCACGCGTCAGCCAACGGATCGTATACCAACGTTCTATAGAATGCGTTCAATTTTTAGTAAATACATATATTACAATCTATCGTTGGGAAAGAAAACTGCACTATGGAACTAGCCAAAACTATGATATAAAACTCTGCGGTCGGCGCTTCGATGAAAAGTTTTAAAACTTTGGCCTGCTGACGAACATTACCACGTGCCCCTGTGCCAGTCACAGTAAATGAACCAATCACGGACCAGCATTTGAGGCGACATTACCGCTTCGTAACGAATGCGATCAAAAGATTCCCATTATATTTTCTGCGTCCTGATTCACTTGAGCACGATATCAATTAATGTGAGAATCGTATACTAAAAGTACAGACGGCCTGGGATTCAGTTTATTCCAAAACACCTTTATATCGGGGCAACCTGTGCCGTTTTCAACGTCTTACATGGTTGGTCGAGTAAACAAAACAACTGCAGGTTATCAGCGTCCAGTGAAAATAGGGCTTTTAAAGGGTGCAGATCTACTGCTTTATTCACCGTGATTTATACACTCATCCAATGACACCATTACAAACGGTTTCGGAAAAGATCCTAGCGTCTTATTTTTTATATTCAAAAATGTGAATTCCTTCCTTCTTGATAGCCATAAAATATATATCTTACCCGTTATTGCCTGCACTATTAACAACGAGCATTTGTTTAGACAAGAAAATTTGAAATTTAGCTGAATGTCGCTAAAATTTTCTCCACGAATATACAAATTTCATAGTCCTCGTCCCTGTGCGATCTCACCCTCACCCTCACTTTCATCCCAATACTATTGAGAAAATTCGCGTGCGTCCCACCTAGAATTAACACCTTCGGTTCCTACGCAGGGCGAACTTGAAACGACTTTCCTACGCATTACGTCTAAATCTACATTCGACTTCGAGCCAAACATTTTCCCTTCCGTATCTTAAACTCAATCAATAATGTAAATATTAAGGAGTTAGAACATTCTCGAAAAACCAATAACTGTTGGAAACGCAAAATACTTTTTGGCCTGTTATATTGTGTCTTTGCTCAACTTATCAGTTTAAAAGTTTTGAAATACGGTAACAAGTTTATGTTAATGTTTTTCCTGCGTCCGTGATGTTTGTAATTGTCGGCAAAACTTTGCCTTAATGAAATCTGTCAAAATATTGAGAAATGATTTCGTCAACATCACGTACGGCCGCGGGTGAAAAAACAATCGATCAGATCAAAAGCAGACCCTTTGAAAATTTCAGTTTTTTGATAGAAAAGTCTCCATCGTTGTTCCAACTTTTGAGAAGCATATGAAAATAAGTTCTTCCGCTGAACTTTGCTGTTATACATACTGTCATACTTTGCTGTCATTTTTCAAGTGTTCGCAAACTGAAAGTTTAGTAATGACGGCCGGCTCTTAACTGGTGCATATATATTCTTGACAGTAGGGAGTTTTAGCAACGACAACGGCGACGACAACGTGAACGTCAAAAAAGCAATGGGCTTAAAAACCAAAACAACAACTCTTCACGTGTATTACACTTTTGATACATTTCTTTGCCGTCACTGCACGACTAAGACATGAAATTTCCAGATTGGGCGTTTTATGGAGGACGTAAACACACACGACGACGAATTTATCTTTGTCTTTCTAAACTTGGGCGCGGTCTCCAAGAATTCATTTCCCGGAAATTCACCAACATTCGACATTTAAAGCGATTTGGAATAATAGCGACAAAGACAAGTTCATGGAACGTGTTGTCAGTTTTTTTCTCCAAAATTTTGTTTCGTTGCCCGCCTACGCAACAGTCGTACTAGAAGCAAACTGAGAAAAAAAATACAGAAACACCTGGTTCTTGGAATGAAATTTTGCTTCTAGAAAGACTATCGCTTGCTCGAAATATGAAAATAGTAAAATTTATGAACTTTTCCGCAACTATTACCTTAAATACTTTCACGTGTAGGCTAAAAATTGAAAAGGAAAATCCAAAAATTGATTTCCTGAAGTATTGAAAATAAATGAAAAAGGAACATAAAAAAGTTTGCTCAATAGCTTTCATCCTAATTCTAAATGAATTTAGGATTTCATCCAGCGACTTAATCCTTTAAGTCAGTACACTATCCCTGCTCCCCGGTATGTCAGTACTGATTATCGAAGGGCTCGTCCTTTTGCGACTATTCCGGGAAAAGACGGTATTCACAAGTTCTTCTGGGGCTCCTTGTGTTTGCGGAATGAATAGAGTAATATTCCGTTCATTCTACCCCTGATAACAGAATGAAGGGAACTGGCAGTTTACTTAGAATAGAGAGGTTTTTCAATTGAGTGTCGAAAGTAATTTCGCGTTTGCTTTGGTTTTGCATTACTACTATCTGTGATTGGTTAACAAAACTCGCGTTACTTTCTCAACCAATAGGAATCCAAGCCAAAACCAATCGTGTTTTCGCCGCACGCGTTTTCCCGCGCTTGGCGCCGGTTACACGTATTTGCTTCCAATTCTGATTGGCTCGTTGTGTTGTTTACATCTGTTGCGATTGGCCAGAGTAATTACTTCGGTTTTGGTTTTACGACACTCAATTGGAAACCGGTCTAAGCGGAATTGCCTTTTTTTGGGAAGGTTTACAGGTTAATAGGAATAGGTGAAATTGCGTTCTTCTGTGAACTGATTTTTTGTGTATTCTGTTATTTCATAACCAGAATAAAAATCGCCAGAATTACCCTAACAGAATACGCCCTGAGCCGTCATCAACCCTCGACGAGATGTTGATCAAACCGGTAACCACTAGTCAGTTTCCGGTCGGTCCAAAAATGGGCAAAGACCGCGGTTACGTAATGACTTAATGCCCTCATCACTCAACTACCTGTATAAAGTAAGGGCTCGTTTTCTCGGGACATCATATTCTTTGTATTCTGGAAAGGAATACGCTGAAGCATCTATGTTGTATCTGTTGCGCGGACCAGTAACGAAAAATATCCAACTGATTGGCGAAAGTAAAAGAATCGAATTCTCAGATAATGTTTTAGAAGGAGAATATTTAATTTTTCGAGTTATTCTGCCTTAAGGCCCGTTTAAACGGTTTCAATAATTGCACAACATTCGTTCAACAAAAGGTGAACGGATGTTGGAAAAATGTTGAATGAACGGAGTGTTCAAACGGTTTCAAGGCCATTCAACATTTTCAAGAACAAAGGAAATGTTGAATCGATGATAAATGAAAGTTTAAACCAACATAAATTTGATTCAAAACACTTTCAACAAGCTCAACATTTTCTTGCGGCTTTCAACTATGTTAAACGACCTATTCAAACGCCCCCGACATTTGGTTCAACAACTGTGTTGAACACATGTTACAGCAAATGTTGAAACAGTTTAAACGAGCCTTTACGACTACTGTTCGCTTTTAGGAAAATCTGGAATAGGCTAAAGTTATCGTGCAATTTCACACATGTTACTGTGATTGTTGAAAAGTTTGCCGTTAACGTATTGTGTGTTTTCAGAGCGCTCGGTTTTGAAAAAAATCGTGTTCTTTTATTTGGAGGATGACAGGTGATCGCAAGTCGTTTGACAAAAAGAAAACACTTGCCGTTTGTAGGTTGCATAAGGGGAAATGAGAGAAAAAAAATAAAGAAACATTAGCTTGTCATTGACAAATGTATGCATTACGTTATAAGCCCATTCATTACGATTTCCCCCATGTCTTCATTACCGACTAATTACCGTTAAACTTAACTGCTTTTATATTTGTTGGCTATTCAAAGGGCAAACTCAACTGCTCTCGATTAGTTTTTTTCTGAGACAGATAAAATGAAAAAGCGCTAACTAGCACTTTGACTTCCGCAATTAGTATTCGTCGGCGTTTTGACGGGTGAGAAAGTTAACCAATGAGAGAGGGCGAGGTAATATCAGTATTTATTCCACCGTGTTGTTTTGTCTTGTTTTATTCTTAGAGATGAGCCCGGGGCGAAAGTTATGCTTAGCTTGAAGACACGATTCGATTCCCTCGGTCAACGTAAATTTACTACCAGAACGTATCAGTACACATCGACATCCATTTGAGACAAAACGGATCCCAATTAAAATAAAAACTACATTTTCTCATCTTCAAAGCCATGTTACTTTGCGATTGTTTTTAACATCCACTTTGAAAGCAACTGTTTTCAGTGGTAATTTGAAATGACGTCATTTTGGTTGCTATAGTAGCACTAGGCTCGTGCAAACTTTACGATTTAATTACTGATAATACTGAAGTAATCTGATCTGGTTGAAACAAAAAAAGACATTTTGTCTCTGCCATAGGGCTTATTCGGGTTATCGTATAAAAGTTAGGAAAATGTCCTTATTCCCGAGTGATTTGTTATCTGCAAAAACGCATTGTCCTCTCCGCGTCAACGTGATATTGTAAATTGAACATGTACAATCAATATTGAAGCGAAAATTGATCGTAGTAGCGACTTTGTACTTAAACAAAAGACACATTTCGCAATGGAAAGAGCGGGCAAGTTTTCCTACCCTGCGAAAATAGAAATTTACATTTAAAAGAAGAGTCCTTTATAGTATACCAGCAATAACTTCATACAAACGAACAATGCCGAAAAACTTCGAAGCGTAAGATATAAGACTGAATGTAAATCCACTAAGATTTGACTTAAACTTAGAATTAAATGTTTTTCACAAACGCAAAATTCGATCGTTTTTGCAAGCGAGTAGTTGCTATTTGTGTGTCCATGCGAAGCTTGATCGAAAAACATTTCGAAGGTTTCTTCCTGTACTTTTTTTATTTCCCTCTCCGTGCTGTAGTCGTGACCGAGAGTCAAAATTGTTTGCGTTGGATAACATGAAGGTTTATATTTCGCTGTTGAATACACGGGTAAACAACAGACACCAAAAGGTTAAAATAGCGAAATACAATTGAAGACCCAAGATATTGCAATAATTTTTGGTTCGCGCGCGTTGTAAAGAAAAAAGAAAGAAAGAAAAAACAATAGAGATTCGAACTAACGGAAACTGAGAAAATGAGTGAGCTGTCAATGGCAAGGTAAAGTCAAAGCTCTGGCAGTAACTGTCGTTGTTAGAGAAAAAAATTAAGCACTGGAGCAGGAGTTGTCACCTTACACCATGGCAAAATTCGATCGGCCAATGAGGTGAGGATAATCTCAAGACGTTTCGACGGTTAATATACACATCCCCAGATAGGTGGCTCATTTTATGCAAATTCATTAAAATTATATTGTTTTCCTTTTATTGCAAACATCCAAACGTCAAAATGTCACCAAGACAGCTGGTGGAAGTGGTTGTTGTGTGTCGCATGTCAAAAGAGACGGAAGATCCTCAAATCCTTTGCATTATTTTGCCATGAGAATTAACCACCGGAATTGCTCCCAAAAACCGACCTATTTTCCAAGATTTAATCTTCCATGTCTGCAGCTGTAAATTAAAGGTCCTGGCATGGTTGGAACTATTTTCCACGAGCGCAAAATGCTGTGGTCCCTTTTGTTAACGGTAAGTGCAATTTGGTTTATCCGTGTTGAGATAAAAGCGAGAAACCGCACTTAAGCAGGACTTAAGGAAATGCCGTTTTTCGTTCATAATTTTCCCCTTATTTATGAAAAGACTGTTTTTGTGCTCTATTTCTTTTAACAGTTCTTTGTTCTGCTACTTGAAAGCCGCCAAGGAAATGCTGGTAAGTTCTTAACATTAATATTTTTATGTCGCGTTTGAAAATTGCTACAGACACATTTTACTCCGTTTAACAATTAGAATACGAATTTCTTCGCTCGTTTGTTGAGGGTGAATATTCGGTACTTTAAGGCTGCCCTTATTTCCTGCTATACTATCTTACTATGCACTGAAATGTACGGGCAAAATAGGAAAATTCGATGCGATACACTGGAAAAGAATTGCCTTGGTCGGTCCGTGATATTATTGACACAGCCGGCCTGTACCGATAGAAAAGTCTCTCGCACGATCAGATATAGTATTTCTCAGATGAAGTTTCTACCAAAAAGATAACAAAAGATTATTTTGAAATTTTAAGAGCCGAATAAGCAACGGTATTTTCGTGAAAAGGGAAATTTCCAGAGGAAAATGTTGGTTTTCTCCGGTGTTTACCGTTTGGTGCTTAATTTTTATCCTGCGATTAGTAATTTTCGCGGCAAAGGCTCATTCAGTTTTAAATGGAATTGTCCTTCCATAATCAGTCCCTCACAGTTTGTACGATTCACTTTGTTGTTCGCTATAAACATACCTACATAGATTGAAGCAATGGTGACTAATAAGACTAGCTTTTAGCAGCCTAACGGTGCAAAGTCTTAATTACCGTAGGCCACAAGTTAACCACGGTCCAATTTGCATCTTTTTCGAAGGCTGCGCGTCGCTCTCGAATAATTCTTGCTTAAAGTACACTATTTGAGATTCGTGAATTCAGAAAAGTACTTCAATTTTGACCTTAAAATTATCTGGCCGGATGTCCTTTAATCGATTTTAACGCAAGTTTCGAGAAATTTTGTCCTACAACGAACACAACAAACAATTCCCACATAGCGGCGGTTTTTGTCTCCCTCGGGCTAGCAGCTTTCAGAATTGGTTACTACTCTTGGAGAGAAGCCATTTATCACTCCAGCGAGTAATTTCTAATCAACACTACTGAGCTTTTATTTCTTTTTTAGTCATGCCGTTAACTAACTTTATAAATTTGTAATTCGCATTTCCATAATAAAAAGAACGAGACTCTGACAGCAAATTTCAATCGACCCGAGTAGTTTCCCGATCGACCTGCAGGTAGCCTTAGTCTGATTCAGAATCATTAATTTTTTAAGGTTCAACAAAATCGACGCCGTCGCCTACAAAGTACCCATAACGATTTTTTTTTATTTTTTCATATAAATGTTAACATGACCCAGGGAACTTCTGCGAAAAAATGTTGCGATTCGAACAAAACACGAATTTTTTTATGATTTTTTAAAAACTCCACATTTTCAGCCACTAATCTTTAAAAGAAGCGAAGTTTTCAGGGAATATAATGCACGAACCTTCTTCTATGCTATTTCGTGTTGGTTTTCATTAGCGCTGCTTTTATGATACAAGTTCATTTCTGATCCAGACTATTTCAGCTTGTAAAATCCGTCGCTTTCAATTATCAATGTTTCTACATCTACACTGGTCATTATCGCTTTTATTTTGTTATTTTCCGGATGAAGTCGTAACTACTATCTCCGTAAAATCGGAGAAAGAAACTCATTAAACTGGCTATACGCGTAACACCAACATAATATAAACTTTTTTTGAGATTGCCTGATAAAAGCGATATGTATCTATGTTATACATTGAATTTTTGACTTAAACGTACTGAACAAGTGTGTGGTGATATTAAGCTTCGGTAGTTTCCTCAACGTCTTTGATTCTGACAAGATTTTAATTTTTGCCGTTTTTGCGTGTGAATAAAACATCACATGGAAGCACGTAAAGTGTCTTTTCGTTGAAGAGTTCTGATGTAAAATCTGCCAATTTCGTGTCCGTCAGTTTTGTTATACTTTCCTGGCTATGTTGCCACGCACATTGTCAAATGTAATTAAAACGAATAATTTTTGGTTTCTTTGTAAAGTTACCAACTAAAAAAATATGCACTCCTTTAAACGCTCTGAATTATCAGCATCGCCAAAACGTACCAAACGCTTTGTTTTGTTGTGCGGGTTGAAATTAATATCGCCACCATCTTTTTGAAAGAACGTACTTTTAACTAACAAATTATCATTTGGCCATTTCCGTTTCAAAATCTGCTACTCTTTAATTGTGCGAAATTTGAACGAGCCAACAACAAATACACCGAGAATTTAACTCCATCAAGATCGGTGTCATAACGTCAGAGTAGTGCATTTAACTTGAAAAAAACGTCCGGGTGTAAAATAAAAGCTTCCTTGTTGCAAAAACGTCGTTGACTTCATTCGCTGGTTTTCTCGAGCGTCATTTTAATTAAGGTGAAAACAAGCAAGGAAACTTAAGTAAACACCATTGTAGACAACTTGTATTTTATGTAATTTATGTTCGTTGTTTATCTTTGTAACTCGATGACACATTTTGTACTGACAAACGACGCGATTGGCTGAAATAGAGTGACATGCATAATAGAATAATAGAACGTATATCTACGCGCATTGGCACGAGACTTTGGAAGAGCGTTGCGCCTACTTAATCGCAGAAGTAAGGAATCAACAATCAACACTCACTTCATTTTATCCGATTCTCCGTTTCGTCAGCATTTTTGGTTTCTGTTTCGCTCTAATTCTATATTTTCTATGTGACCTAAATGAATATGCTTCACAAAATTACCCCTTCCCCCCTCTCCCCCGCGCTCCTTCACGAAAAAAATAATTATAATAATACTAATGACAGCAACAAAACAGGTGAAAATAGGAAAGAAATAACAGCAGAAAATTACCTGGGGCAGCAAAATAATTTGCTGGTTTTGTTGTAAATTTTCGCAATCGAACTTCAGGTTCTCCCCATTTCTTCCCTCTTGCAGAAATCAGGTTTTGCCGACTTGCTATATCGATCGCGCATTGTCTCACCTTTTAATGCTAAAATTCCTATTTTATTCCAACTACGAAGAGAAAGTACAAGGTTTTTACCTACTTTGCGAACGTTTGAGTCTACAATACACCTCTATCTTTGTTTAGATTAGGGAAAAAACAGTGCGCTAAAATACGGCGACAAATGCCCTTATTCGAACAATCCTTACCGAATGTTCTCTGCTAGTTTTTCAAGTACGGTTTAATATCGACAGTTAATTGACAACAAAACTATTATTTCACGCCCTTTTTTATGTCGGAAAAAGGTTGTGTGAGCAGCTGGTTGGCGATTGGTTTAGGGTGCGGAATAAAACAGTTGTTTTATTTGGTAGAAAGTGGTTCGGGGTATGGTGGCTTCGACATGTGATTGGGCGAAATAAACAAGTGAATAAAAAAGGGAGATAAAAAAAAGAAAAATGGAAGGAAAGAAGAAAGGAAAGAAAGAAATAAAGAAAGAATGAAAGAGAAAATAACTTAAAAGGAAGGAAGGAAGGAAGGCACAAAGGAAGTGAAGGAAGGAAGGACGAAAGAACGAAAGGAGGAAAAAAACGACGAAAGAAAGAAGGAATGAAAGAGAGAAAGAGAAAATAACTTAAAAGGAAGGAAGGCAGAAATGAAGTTAAGGAAGGAAGGAAGGACGAAAGAACGAAAGAAGGAAAAAAATACGAAAGAAAGAAGGAAGGAAAGAGAGAAAGAGAAAAGAACTTAAAAGAAAGGAAGGAAGGAAGGCAGAAAGGAAGTAAAGGAAGGAAGGAAGGACGGAAGAACGAAAGAAGGAAGGAAAAAAAAAGGCGAAAGAAAGAAGAAAGGAAAGAAAGAGAGAAATTTTTACATAAATTAGTGGATCGCATTGACGGTTAAAACGGAACAACATGAGCAATGGTGCGCAGTTTTCACCCCCGCGCTCGCCTCCTGTTGGCCTCCGCTTGCCTGAAAACGTAAAAAAGTAACGCCTGTTCTTCATGCTATTTTATTTGAACCAACCATTGTAAATTGCGATCAGGCTATATTTTCGTTTTGTTTGGTAAACCATTTTGCGAGCGACCAAATAAAAGAAAGATTAGTTGATTGATTGGTTGTCTATTGACGGTTTGCCATTCGTTCTCTGCCGGTTGAGGAAGCTTGAGTGTGATAATTTGGAAGTGAAAAATGGATTTTATTCATTTGAAATACTGTCATAGATTTCCAAACATCCGTAGAGCCAGCAGGCAGGAATTCGTTTCGTTCGAAAAAAAATTAAATCACATATAATATTAATATTTTATCTGTAAGCCTTAGAAGTTCATGCAAAAATGATTAATGTATTTAATATCACAATTTGTGATGAATGTTTTCATTACAAAATCCGACAGCTCATGCAGACGTTCTTATGAATATGAAAAACATTATTATAGAAAGTGACAACCTTAAATTAAAATCCGACGCTATTGCAAATTTCCTTGTCACAAAAGCATCTGTCTAAACCAGGGGGAATCTAATATTTGTCTTAGCCTTTTGTTTGGAAAAAAAGGAACGAAAATAAAAATGTACGTGTCAATAGATTCATCATGTCCTTCATCTTGGAAAGTAGATCGCGTAGTCCCTTACCCCCTCCCCCATACCATCAACACCTGGCCTTTACGGGTGCAAAATTATTATTAATCATAAACTATACCCCTGAGAATTTGGCAATCCGACATTGTGGCGCTAAGTGAAGCAAGACTAATTTATGTTTATCTTGTTGGCTAGTGGTAAATAGAGCTACACAAAATTGTCGACGATCTAAAAGGGTTGTACTGTTTTAGCGGTGAGCGCGTCGAACTTCTTGATTCTTCAGACGGGAAACTTCTGCTTCTCGCTCTCCTCATAGGTGTAAAAACGTTAACCGCGATCAAACATTAAAAAAAATAAGAAACGTCCACGTTGAGTTAAAGATTACAGTTCTACTTTGAGAGCTCAAAGCTAATACGTTTTTTTGTGGATCTGAGTTTACAGAATCATTTTATGGCTTCCTAGACTGAAAAGTTTCAATTTTTTTTAAAGAAGTATATAAAGACTGATCGACACTGCGAGACTATGGTCACTATTTCAATGCGTGGTTTTGTTGTATTTAGGTCAAAATATTTAAGAATAAAAATCAACGATAAAAGTTTTGAATGACGTTTCGATGACTCCCTCATCATTTTCAAATTCTAAAAAGTCAGATTGTTTAAAGTTCTTCATATATTAAGAATGCGTGTGAAGTCTCATTGCAAAATAGCTCATATATTGCACGAAGAACCTTTTTTCTAACATGAAATTGTTGTTAAAACACTGCGGAGAAAATATTAAGGGATTCCTCCGAGAAAGAACAAACTCAGTATAATCAGTTTTTAGCGACTTCTCTAAAATACACAGGAAGAACTTGGTTGCAACCTATCTCCATCCTAACCATCTGCAGTCAATGATGACTGATACTAGGTTCTGTGCACTAGTAGGGTTATAGACCCATTCGGCTAACCCAATGTTGTACCCATTTCAGATCCCCCGGGGTTAAGATTCTTTGTTTATTGCATTTGCATTATAATGTAGCATTCACATTTAAATGATATGGAAATACTTAGAACAAAACAGTTTATTCCCAAAGGATTTGAATTGGGTACAACATTGCGTTAGCCGAATAGGTCTATTGTTAACAGAACTGAAACATTATTTTGACGATTCCATCATTTCAAATATATTTTTTGGCTTTTCAAAGTAACACAAAAATAGGTCGCTGCCCCATTTACAATGTTGTTTGATAAGGTAATTCATGTTTCATCGCAGGATGGTACCTCGGCTGCTTCAACGAAAACCGTGCGGAAAGATCATTCAACATTTCCGCAGGAGACTACATTGTGTCCGATACTTCCGCTCAGGAATGTACTTCCGCCTGTGCTTATTTGAACCAATCGTATGCAGCCACAGAGGGCGAGTTGTGCTTTTGTAGCAATGGCCCTTATGATAAATATGGCCCTGCCTCGAGTGATAGTCTTTGTGACTTAGTATGTTCGGATCCCGGTCCATGTAATGACACATCACACATCCGGGTATTTTCTACCCAGGATGCCATTGGCGGGCTAGAAATACAAGTTCCAAAGGTTGGCTGGTTATTAAGAGAAGTCAATTTTAGCGTTATTCTTGGAAAAGGTAAGGGAAAATTGCTCACAGATTTCGTTGCTGACTTTACTTTAGTTTTTCTTGCTTTCTTTACCTCGTTTCACTCGAACAAGTTCAACTTGTAAAGAATATCTTATCACCTTAATAAACTTGTTCACTCTGACAACAAATTAACGTTAAATTGTTGGAAATAATGTCTAAATTCTAAATTTTAGTTTGAAACATAGAAATATCATCAAGTGTGCTAAAAATTAGCCGATATTTATCGCCTATTTTTGCTTTTAAATTTCCTGCGCGCCGTCATCCTGGATTTTATGACGTCATACGGTTGCCAGTAAGCTGGAGTTTTTTTCTGTGAAACAATTGAGTACCGTATAACGTCACGAAATCCAACATGGTGGTGCTCGTGAAATTTAAAAGCGAAAATAGGCGATAATCAAATCCTCTCTTGTTCGAGACAAAAAAATTTTCACAGTCCATTTTTCCAACGAAATTTGAAATTAGATTGTATTTTTAACAATGTAACGCTAATTTAGTTCAAGAGTGGAGGTTTCCTTTAAGTTATGAAACAGAAAAGTTATAAAAAATGTATCTAGGAAAACTTGCTTGAGTGCTTCAGATCTAACTACGATTTTGAATTATTGAATTTCAGGAGATATCAACACTTCATACACATATGACTTTGGCGATAACTCTTACGCCCTCACCACGTGTTCAAATATCACGCACGTGTACACACGCGTGGGATACTTCCACGTGAAAGTGTCTGCGAGGAACAACATGTCTGGTCCAATAATGGCTTCCGTGTGGGTTTTCATTCAAAGCTCCACCGGTATGGTTACCCTGGATTATCCACAGGGGATTGTTGGAACTGAAAACGAGACGCAAATTCATTTGAGTGTTAGTCAGGGCACCTGGATGAAGGCAGCGTGGACGACATTTCCAGCTACTGAGAAGAAAGAATTTAACTTATCTGGTGAGTGACTGCCCCGTGTTACAAAATAGGAACCTTGAGGACGGTGCCTACTTTTGTAACTGCGCATATGTTCTTCGCATCTCGAGATACTCTGGTTTCCTATGGATGGGGAGACCAATACAGGGATATTTTTGCACGGTTTTAAACTATGCGGTGAATGCAGAGCTTAGCAAGTACTCTTGGTATTTAAAAAGAAAATTGGGGGTAACCATATTTTTCAGAGATAAGAAAGCTTCAATTTGGGTAAAAACGCAACACATTGCTTTGTATTTTATATCTTTTTAGAATAATTGTTGCTTAATTATCTCTAATAAATGCCCCGCTTCCCCCAATTCCAGTAGCCCATACTAAGATCTGCTTTTCCCGCATAGTCATAAACTGTGCAAAACTACTTCTGTATTAGAAGGCACCGTCCTTAAAGCAACCTCGACGGCAACAAGCCGATAAGATAGAAAACTCGTAAAAAGCAAGAGAGATTCTTGGCTACTCGAAACTTGTTGCTCATGTTTTCGTTCCCTCAAACTTCAAAACCATACCGTCCCGTGACTTTTTATTCGCGTTTTTCTTTCAGACGCCACAGTGCATGGCATAGGATCATCAGCTACACTTGCAAACATCACCAGCTCTCCGGAAACAGACGGAGCTTATGTGATTCCCACTGCCATGATAAGAAAAAATGGATACATTCTGGCTTGGGAATTCTTCGCTTCTAAAGTTGGCCCTATCCGCATACAGGTGAGATTGTCAGGCACAATTCATACAGCACACCTCGGTCTCCTCAACGTGATTCACGCTTCGTAAAATTGTTGAAATTCTGCCCAATAGCCCCACCAAGAAGTAATTCACTTTACTTTGAGAGCTCAATGGCCGACCTAGACGTCGAACAAGGCGCAAACTTGATTCTGATCTGTAAATTGATTGTGGTCTTTCGACGCGACGAAAACGTGCCGAATAAATTAGGCTTACGGAACAAAGGAGAACGAGAAAACACCCATCACTCTCCCTCCTTCCTAACCCTCCCCCCCCCCCCCTTCATCTCCCGGTCTGTTTATCTGTCTTATTCTGTGTCTCTTCTCCGTCTCTGTATGTCTCTCTCAATCAAGTTGAACCACCAGTTCTAATGCACTCTGATCGAATGCCATTTGTTCGTTCAACGTAAACTTTGAATCGCACAAATATTTCACCAGGCTGGTGGTACTCTGGCTCTTAATTCAATGTCGACTCGTGTGCATTGAATGTCTCTCAGTCATATACTCTGAATGACTGTCACGTTTTCAATAACTCTGATGTCGCACATTATCTCAAATGTGCCTTCAATAACTCTCGTGCCACTAACTCTCACTATACTGACCCCTATACTCTCTCACTGACTCTCATGCCCTCTCCTCAGCTCTCACTCGCTCCCCCCTCTTACTCTCATACACTCTGATTGGCTCCCATCACTCTTTCTCACTCCCATGTATTGAAGCTTATGTAAAACAAACGTAATTAAGGCAGTGTAGCACAGTAACTTAAAGGAACAGTGCCACCTATTTTTTGCGTCTCTTTGAATAGCCAAAAAACATATTTGTATGGATGTAAACGTCAAAATAATGGTTCAGATTTGTTAAAAATAACCCTGCTAGTGCACACAAACTAATATCACTCATCATTGCCTGCAGATGGCTGGGATGGAAATGGATTGCAACTTGAAAAAATTGGCCAGTTTTTGCAAGTTCCTCCTATGTATCTTCGAAAAATGGCTAAAAACATGTTATAGTTTATTTTTGCCCAGAGGATTCATTTGTATTCATATTTCCCCCCCCCCCCACTGCGGCTCAAAAAGCAATATTATTTCATGTTAGAGAAGAGGTTCTTAGTCAAATATTTGAGCAGTTTTAACAACACACAGCAAAATCTCCGTGACAATGCCCCTTTAAAATTTAACAACAAGAATAGTACAGTGTCAACGTAACGAAAACAACATTGAACTGCAATTTGATTTCTGATTGAATTATAAATCCTTCATCATTCACGTTTTTGTTTCAGGTTTACCGTCCCAGCTGCTCATCAGTGAACGATAAATTTTGTCCAAAAAATTACTCCTGTATACCGAAGGCTGATACTTGTTTCAGTCCCGGATTATTTACGTGTCCGAATAACGACATCTGTGTAGCATCTGGGCGCTGCTTGTCTACTTGTCAAAAGGAGAGCGTTTCATTCCCGTCAGGTTCTACTCCTTCAGCGGACTACACCATTGTTTCAGGTATGTGACATCATCATCATCATCATCATCATCATCATCATCATCATCATCATCATCATCATCATCATCATCATTATCACCATCATCATCATCATCATCTCTTATACACGAGTCGCATCGTTACTCCGAATGATCTTCTTAGAAGCAGTGTGTAAAAAAACATACACTAACCACAGATGAGACAACATTCAGGATAATAAGTGTAATTTCACACCATTCCTTTGACCATCTAGAAAACGAGATGGATTGGGAGGAGAGCCCTTCTTTAGGGCCTTAAAAGCTTCAAGCACTCGCAAAATTTAGCTTCTGGTTGAACTGCTTAACTGATATAGGAGATATTCGCCGTTCAATATAAAAAGTAGGGTTTGAGCTCTATGCCAGCCATTTTCCCGTCCAAAATATCTAGGGATATGCTCGAGGGGCATCAGAAAGACTCTGAGGCCCCAGGGACTTACAATATCCATCGTGGTATTTTGAGAACTTGAATATCTCGATGGCCTTTGGTGTTTTATTCGGGTCTTGCATCTGTCTGACAGAACTAGGTGGAATACCTCTGTGGACTGCAAATTATGATTTCAGCGATTATTTACAGGTAGACAAAGTCGGAAAAAGTTTCAGTTATATCCTCAACTCTTATAACCCCATTTCCGAGTTGCTTTGGACCTCATTGTGAAAGCGAGGCTTCGTGCTTAGTTTCATTATGAAAATTAGGTTTCATTCATATGCAAACAAAACTAATATTCACCTGAAAAGCTTTGTGCGAGGCTCAAAGCAACTCAGGAATGGCCTATTTAGGTAGCTAATTAGTGTTTTATTGTTTTCAGAAACTCTGATCAGCATCCCTACAGTTGGAAAAAACTTGATTCCTCTAAAACCCGAGAAAGCCATAGAAGTGGAATCCGGTGACGTCATAGGTTGGGTGGGCAACAGTTCTTCCGGAGAAATCGCGTTCGAACAAACGATGAACGAACCATCGTTCTTTTATCCGAGCTCAAATTACAGTATAACTATCGGAGCATCGCTACCTGCCTCAGGAGACGTCCGCCGGCAAGAGATCAAGCATGTGCTGAGGGCTCATGTGTCCCAGCCCTCCTTGGCAGCGGTGAATATCAATTTTACTAAAGCAGGACTTTACAAAGTGACAGCTACGGTCGTTAATGCAGCTGAATCTGAACTGAAGACTTGTGAAGTGTCCGTACAGGTATGAATTAAATGGGAAACGTCATGGGGTTTTTACCTCTTTGTTTAAGACCTTCGTATAGCTACAAAATAGTTCTAGAACGAGAGGAAAGAGATAAACTCAATTCTTGAAAGGAACAACTCGTGATCTGTTCTAGCGCATTTTGGAAACAAAAATGTGAGATCTTGGAAAACGTTAGCGTAACATTTTTCAAATTTCAATCCATTCCAACCTACACTGTCTCTGGTCAGAGGTACCAATCACCAATTTTACCGTACTGGGATGAAAATTTATAACAAAACTAGACAATATTTTGTTTTGTTTCTGTTGAAAGACAAACATTTTTGGGTTTTAAAATGACATCAAATTCGCGGGATACTTCCCCTTTAAAACCCCATTTCTCAGTCTGAATTAGAGTCCTGCGTAATGTTCTCAATTTGGGTGCGGACCAACCCATAATAGGCCCGCTTTACCGAGATCTCGGGCCATGCCTCTTTTCATGGTTGTTGTGTTTATATGGGCAGATGAACTGGCCCGTTTACCAAGGTGCCAGTGTCAACTGTTGGGAAGTCGGCAAGACGGACAATTCAAACGAACGATCTGAAAATGATCGTTGTGCGTATGCGAATTTCGCTGAACAAAAATTGTAAGATGACCAGCCCCAGCTAAGATGGCGGATTGATATTCCAATGATATATTATTTTTCAGGAAAGCATCGAAAATCTAACGATAACATCGCCATCAACGAACAATAGTTATCCGACAGGGGAGAAGATTCTGTTAGAGAGTTCAACAGACAAAGGCAGCAACATCAGCTACACATGGCAGGCAAATAACGTAACATACAACTTGGAAACTCCTGAAGTAGTCTTCAGCCACAGCGGTGAGAATACAACTAAAGCAATAAAATAGTACTAAACCTACGAGTTTTGGATCCTGGAGATATTGCCACAAAAATATGGAACGAGCTAACAAATGATATTAGAATTAAAGACAGCAGTAATGAAGCGAAGAACAAAATCCGATCGCTTACGATTTGACTATTATCGGAATTTTTTTTCATCCGCGTCTTAGTTCTTAGCTTTTACAGTTTTCATACCGTGAATTGTTGTTCATTGTTTAGTTTCTAATTTTTAGTATATACTTGGCAGAGGATTACCTGTAAACTAGCTGATATAGCTAAGGGTAAATCCCTCGTTAAATAAATAAAAGTATCGAAGACCACTGGGATTCTGTAATAGTGGGTTATGTAGAGAGGGGAAAAACAGAAAACTGGAAAAGTTCCTCTCAGGGATCATGCTAGGATGAGAGAGACCCAACCACAATCTCAATTCTGTCACATTCATTCAAGTATCCGTTGGTCAACATCATGCGCGACTATTCTTTTGGAATACGAATATTTAACGCGTACAAATTGGAAGAATTAGTAAAAATTGAACACTTAAAGGTATGATTTTATTTTTTTTATTCAAACTAACGAAATTATGGAGATTTACCGTTATTTGTTTGAATGTTTCATGAGACAGTATAGATAGCATTGTATAGCATAGCATATCATATCATATCATATCATATCATATCATAACGTAACGTTAAGTAATGTTACTTGATTTAACGTAACGTAACGTAACGTAACAATAAAAAATAATTTTCATGCTGCTTTAACATAACCTAAATTAACATAACGTAACGTAACGTGTCATGACGAAACGTAAAAGAAACATAACGAACCACATGTAGCATAACATAATAGAGAAAACAAAAGACAAAACTAAAAAATTGTATCGGTCTCAGACGAGGCTACGAAAATAATGTTGAAACAAAAACAACAAACAACGATAGTTGATATGTATCTTGCAGGTTTCCATCCCATTTCCGTTCGCGCCCGCAATAACATCAGTTCAGCAGATGCTTCTTCCAACATAAGGGTACTCCACCCAGTGTCACTAGCATGGCTAGAGGAACCGCCTGCCACAGTTGACGTAGGCGCTAAATGGAATTTCTCTGTCATTATTAACGGAACAAATGTGACTGTGAGCGCCTCCTTTGATGACGGATATATTGAGAAGACGCTTCACAATTGTGACCAAACCAATGCAGTGATAACTTTCGACCACACGTGAGTACTACTTTTGCCTTGTTTCCTCTGCACATTTAATGACAATTATTTCCAAAGGAAATGAATGGCTCTATGTTTAGTGTGACATGTTTGATCATTTATTTCACAACTTTCGGTTTGGGCAATCCTGCCATACGGGGCTTCATTTTTCTTTTATGACTTATACGAATGGGGCCGAGTCCATTTGCCTCACCTTTGCTTCCCCTTTCAACTTTTTTCCTCGGAGCAGTTGTTTGTCTTAAGACATCTTTCACATTATATTCATGAACATGTTGAGAACTGCAAAATAAGCTATAGTTTAGAGTTATACCTAATATACACAAGGAGTGAGACATTTTTGAACTTTTAAATTTTTACGTTTAAAGGCCATTTATCTCAAAGCCATAACTTTTCTCATTTATAATTATATCAGTTATGAAATACACTTACGAGTGGCTTTAAAATGGTATATCATACATGGACGTTGAGTTTGTAGTCCTGAATCTGGACAAAATGTCTTTTTGCGTCATGGCTTAAAGGGTTAAAAGTGATGCCAAAATCAACCATGACTTTCTTACACCCATTTTCTTGCTCTTGGCACCTACAATATATAATTTATTTGGGGTCTAATTGGCTCATGTCCAATCTCGTACCCAGAGTCTTCAGGCTTTTTGGTCAGCGGGGCAACGCCGGGAAGACTCTGGGGACATCGAAAAAATTCCATTTTTTTGATTGGCTGTTCCGAAACGGTTTCCATTGTTTTACCGCAGAAATCCTGCGGTAATAAAATTCGATGTCCCCAGAGTCTTCCCGGCGTTGCCCCGCTGACCAAAAAGCCTGAAGACTCTGGGTACGAGATTGGCTCATGTCATCACCTGCGTCTCAGTATTAATTGGTCAGAAAGATTCCTTTGCAAAACCAAAGATCGAAACTCAATTGAAAATCATTCTAAAGTAAAAAATATGTATATATATATATATATATATATATATATTGGGTTTTATAGCTGAAATCTGCCACAGGTGCTGTCTTTTACGAAAAAAAAGCGGAAAGATGAAAGCTCTGAACTGGGCGTTATCATATTTATTATTCTTCAAATATGTTTTAGTTCAAGATTTGCCAAACTCAGTCTTAAACGTAAAATCCAACTGACTTTGCTCAATTGTAAACCCTAGAGTTAATTATTTATAGTAGACTTGACTGTAACCGCCGTTGGAAGGTCCCTAATCCACAAGCCGGCAAAAAGTCTTGGTGGGACACCCAAGAAAACTCTGCACTTAGATCTCACTCTCTCTCCCCTCCCCTAATGCAATGTCGTGTTTCACGGCTGTCAAGCATTGTCAAGTCTTAGCTTTTACATAAAGATTTTATCTTGTTATTTTAAGCGACCATTCTTTAGCTTAATTTTTACTGTTTTTATATAAACCATTGCATCATTGTAACTTTTAGATTTACCATCGTTTTGACGTATAATGTTGTAAATTAATTATTCTTGTCACTGAAAAACCCCTTTTCAGGGAGTGTCATTAAAGTTTGTATTGTATTGTATTGTATGTCATGCGTGTCCCACAGCATTGTAGCTCCTATCAGTCATAACAGAGATTCCGAATTAATGAGGGGTCAGTCGGCACTGTAGGAGTTGACTATATCGCAAAAATTAACTTAACAGCACTCAGAAATCCTCGAGGCTGACCAATTTGTGTTTTTCTCTTTATATAGCTACTCCTGTGGCGGAAAAAAGCAACTTATTGTGGAAGCAAAGAACGACATTCCAGGGTCATCTACAGAAAAATTCGAGGTGACGGCTAAGAGCGAGATTGGCCCGATAGATATACGACTTCGCCCCGCAAGAACTGATAGTGGTGTACTGAAAGTAAGCACAAAACAAAACTTTGAAATCACTGTGTCGACTGTCAAAAAACAAAAAGTAACTTACACATTTAAGTTTAGCGATGACTTCACGTCAGAACCTAAGTGGGCTGCGGATGGCGACACAAAAATAACTTACAGCTATGAGAAGGCGACGGACTACAACGTTACCATTAATATTACTCTAAATGCCACAGGATATTCAGAAGAACATTTCGTGCGCGTTATCGCTATAACATGTGGGCCGGCAGCTTTGTTTTTCCCTGACAGCTATACCAAGACCGACCCTCAAGTCATAACGAGAGAGGGGACGTTTCGCTTAGACACAAACAGTGTGCGTGAAAAAGAGGGCTGCAGTCAGTGGGAACCTCGATATCAATGGAATATTTATCAAGGAAACCAGCGGATGCAATTGCTAGCTGTTTCAAAAGATCTCCCATCTCTTGTGATACAGCCCAGGCTTTTGGAGGCAGGAAACTACTCTGTGTCGCTTAACGTAACCTTTAATGACTCACAGGCTGAGGAACAATACCATTTTCAAACGTATCTTCGGGTGGAAAAGTCTCGTCTATTTGCAGTGTTAAGTGGAAACAGTTTCCGTGAAGTGGACTCTAAGAACTCGACGTCTCTTGAGCTGACTCTCAGTGCATCAGGATCTTACGATCCAGACGATCGCGACAACCAAAAACCGCTAAACTTCAGATGGGAGTGCAAATTTGATCAAAATTGGAAGGATGCAGTGGCTGATGAGGTTTGCAATTCGACAAGCTTTGTCGCACTTCATGATCCAAGGGATACCTTAAAGTACCCTTTTAACAAGTTCCGTGAAAATGTCACGTACACGTTTCGCGTGACGGTGAGCAAGGACACGCGATCTGCACAAGCCACACAAAGTGTGAAGTTGGTACCCAACATTCCATCGTTGAAAATAAGGTAAGAGAAAAGGGCACCTTTATCAGGGTTATACCAAATCACTAGCAAAGCTACCGCTAAGAACCCAGGGCTGGGTTGTTCGAAAGCCGATTAACGCCAATCCACGATTAAAAGTCTACCGAGGTTTTCGTCTCCCTCATTAAAAATGATTTTAAAGGCTCATTTTAAGCTAATGGTATAGAAAAGTCTAAGGTAAAACTTAGGGACAAAAATATTTTTGACGAATCCTTATGGATTAGTAAATATACTCGAATCAAAGTTCACGTTAACCCAGGATTAGCTTAATCGGGCCTTAAACAACTGGGCCCAGGAGTTAAAATAGTTGACCACCAAGATTTACAGGATGCTAGCACCAATCAACTGATGCTAATTTTCCATTTTATGGAGTTTTTTCACAACAATATTTTTCAATCCATTATTAAACCTTACTGACCTTGTGCAGGCCCTTGAAGCCCTGTGGTGAACCACCCCCTCCGAGTTGCCAAGACTGCCGAGACAAATTCAACCCACAGGAGCGGCTGACGCTGCTGGGAAGCTGTCTAAACTGCGAGGGGCCTGATAATCAACTGACACAACAAACCTGGAAATTACTCAACGAGAATGGAACGGAAGATGTGCATCTATCGGGAAACGACAGCGTGACAGATTCAGATCTGGGATGGAACAGCATTAACCTGGTTTTGAAAGATCGTGTGCTGAAGGAAGGTGCGACCTATTATGCGCAACTAACAGGCACGCGTGGAAACAGGCAGTCTACCGTACAGTTTCTCATAAGAACCAGAACGCCCCCACAGTCTGGAACCTGCAGAGTCCTGTAAGTACAAGAAAAGTAAAAGTATTTCTATTAATTCAGCGTTCTCTCCTTCGCTGTGATGTTACATCAAATCCGCAAACCTTAATTTTGGTTTTACAGGAACAAGTAAGAGCAACAACAGAAACAAAAATAACAACAACACTAGATTAGCGGCAACAACAATGAAAGCAACAGAAAAAACAACAAACATCTTTAACGGCAATAGTCATTACCAAAAGAAACATCAAAGCTGAACAGCGACAAAAACAACACTGGGACCAACTTTAACAGCGACAACTATCGATCATCATCATCATCATCATCATCATCAATCAATCAATCAATCAATATGTTTAATGTGGTCTGTACGCTCAGCTAAAAAAGCTAGTTTACAGGTACGCCACGGAAAAAAAAAAAGAAAAAAGAAATTATAAGAGCCTTTTGAAGGCATATAAATTTGAATAAATTAAGGTTAAGAACTAGCTAATATTAAAATATAAGAATTTAACAATGTTGTCACCAAGTAAAAATGGACAAAAAAAATGTGATCATTAAAAGCAGAAAACATCAGTCAAGGATAGATCCTACATCGCATTCAGAGTCCCGTGAGATCTAATGCTATTAAATTGTTTTTAAAAGTAGCGTATGTTTGTATCTGTCGAGACTCGTCCGGTATAGCGTCCCACAATTTCGATGCAGCGTATCTCCGATCTCATGCCGAAAGTTGTTGATTTTACTTTTGGAACATCCAGTATTGTGGTGCCCCTAAGGTTATAAATGAAGCACCTTACTGTGCTCATCATCATCATTATCGTCATCATCATAATTATCATAATCATCATCATTATCATCATCATCATCATCATCATTATCAATATCACTATAAACAACAGAAACAACATCAACAACAACAGCACGGCAACAAAATCCACAAGAACAACAGCCGAGTAACTTCTCAGGAAATTTTTTTCCTTCGTCACTGATTCGCGATTTCAAAACGGCAATGTTTTGTGACATTAAACGTTTGAAAAATTGGTTGATTTTTTGAAAGTTACTGATGAAAAATAAGGGACATTTAATTTTCGCATTCAAGCTAAAGTTGGACAGTGATATTTACCTTCATTTGTTGGTTGGCAGTTTACGATGTCATTGTGTTGTCAGAACATTTCAGTAGAGACGGAAAAGCATATGACGATGGTTGGCTTTCGCTTAAAGCCCCGGGTAAATGATTAAACATTTCTACCCAGCATCGTGTTGGACGATTATGATTAAACTGTTTAGTCACCTCTCTCAACATTGGATTTAAATAGTATTCCATGTTTGATATAGATCTAACATTTTCAACCAACATTTTGCGCCACAAACAAATGTTTTATCATTGAGCAGGCTCTGCCCAGCAAACGCCTCGCGAAGAAAGAAAAGCAACTAATTACAAACGAAATTTGTGTGACGTCACAACTACCAGAATTTCAGCGGTAAAGCGCAAAAAGAGTAATGTGGGCTCACTTTGTCCGAGTTTGCAGTTAAGCCAACGAACGTTTCGTGTGACAAACACGACGTTGGACAAAAGGTTTGATCGTTAAACCGGGGCTTAATAAAATCTTTTGCTTTCTGACAATAGCAGTAACCATGTTTTTATAAAGTAAATATCGCTCTTTCTAGATGTTGAAAGAAAATTAGAATTTAGTCATTTCCAACGATTTAGCGAAAATTTGTTGTAAGAGCAGAATTAACCTTTAACGTTTCTGTTTACCGTTTTTTCCTTTCCAGCCCCAGATCTGGTGTCGCTCTTGACACGTTCTTCGACATGAGGTGTAACGACTGGGTGACCGACAATCACCCCATCACCTACTCCTTTTTTTACAAAGTAAAAATCGACGATCTGGCGAAGATAAACACGCTCTCTACCGAGTCGGAGCCCAGTCAGATGTGGTATTATGGCCAAAGACAAACTTCATCCAGCAGGTTTCCCCTGGGAGACAAAGAGAATGGCTTTGTTCTCCGTCTCTCTGTTCAAATTTGTGACAAGTGCAATTGCTGTACCGAGTTTCCTCTAAACGCCACGGTAAAGTGAAAATCAAGTCAGTTGTTCTTTTAATTATTTACTGTTAGAATATTTGAAAGGTCACGGGGACGCAACGGTTTGTTTCGGTAAAATATCTGCTCATATCTACCCGGAACGACATCACCAGCCTCCGACATTCGGATAAAATTCACTTACGGAAGATGGCGACTGGTACATATACCCATAATTCATAGCGTACGTGAACCCAAAAACGTTCATATAAACGCACAGAAAAGTTCTAAAAACTTCAAACCTGGCATTCACAACGTTGTCAGTACAGGGACGAATTTCGCGAAAATATGGCTTTCTACGTGTCTACTGGCTACAAGGTATTGTGGTAAAATGTACATCCACCATCTTTTACCGTGCGGTGGATAGTGACGAGTGTTTTCTTTAGTGAAAGGTAACCTCAAACTTTACCAACGCTGAAAAACTAATTCCTTTCGGTTTCGGAGGAACAAATGCGTCGTAAGGAGATAAAAAAGGCAGCTAGCATTTTCGAAAAGCTACCAGCAGTTCGAAAATTCTATGAATAAAATTCCGTTGTGCAAAGGAAATAGAAAACGTGTCTTTGCGGTTCGATAGAAGTAATGTGAACACACGAAGAAATTCCTTACAACTGTAAACTACAGTGTGGACACACGACTATGGATCCTGATTCCGGTAGGGCACATACTTATAGATCTTGCATAGGGTAGCAACCCTCCCCCGTGATTTCTGGACAAAACGATTACTTCTAAAACATACTTTTCCCAGTTTTAGCCGTTGATAAAACAATTAGCCGTTGATAGAACAACTCTCAACTGACTGTTCAATTTGGTTGAGGTTCTTTGTTTAAAAAGACAATATTCTCTTGTTGCATCAACCACACGATATAAATAACAGAATTTTGTCTACTATTAACTGTTATTATACCTGAAATATTCTAATGTAACGTAGATTAGGTTAGTTCAGTAAGTAAACACGCGACCCCACAAGCTAACAGCTTTGAATACCATCGTGTTTAAATAAAGATTATGAATGTATGTATGTATGTATGTATGTATGTATGTATGTATGTATGTATGTATGTATGTATGTATGTATGCATGTATGTATGTTGATAGGTTGATATATTCTCACAACCTGCCTTGTAACCTAACTTATTTTAAGTGCCTTCTAACTTAATTTAATTTTTTCTTTCTCTTGTTCTGTAAATATTGCTTGTAACCACTGTCCGCCTCGATTAACTCTTGCTAACTGCAGGCAGGGCACATTTCTCGTAAGATTTATGTCAAGAATCAATAAACTGAACTGATTTGAACTAATGACAATGATTTAACCCTGTTGGGAGAAATTAGTTGTAAAATCATTCTTGTCATCTCTTCATTCTCAGGTGAAGCCTAGAAATTTGACTTCAGCCAACTATAATGAACTCCAGAAAAACATCACTGAAGAATTAAACAACGTAGACATCAGTTCAAATCCAAACAAGATTCCTCGTCTCGCGATTTCTGTGGCATCGAGCTTAAACAATGAAGACAAAACCGATCCTAACACACTGGAAAGCCGGAAAGAGGTAAGAGAACATACGAAATAACAACTGACAACAAAAACAACAACAATAACAATACTCGTAATCATGGTCAAGATCACGATGATGATGATGATGATGATGACAGAAACAGCAATAATAATAATAATAATAGTGACAATAATAATAACAATGACAACAATAATCATAATTATGGTCAAGATCACGATGATGATGATGACGATGATGATGATGATGATGATGATGGTGATGATGATGATGATGATGATGACGATGATGATGACGATGATGATGATGATGATGATGATGATGATGATGATAACAGCAACGACGAAGACGTCAGCAACAATAACTATAAAAAGCAATTATTATAATCATGGTCAAGATCACGATGATGATAATAATTAAACAACACAACAACAATAACATCAGAGCAACAGCAACACCGTCATTGTATTTCAAATTGTTTACGAGCAAAGATTTCCAGAAAACAAATAAGGGAGCTGGTTTCCAAGGAAACTGTGGTGGTGCGTCGGTGGGGAGTGAAAACAAGATTAAATTTTATATCTTAAGTTGAACATGTAATTTGGCAACCGTGAAGAGATCTGAGGGCTGAATCTCAGTTGATTAACGCAAATATTCGTTTCCAGAAAATAGCTTGATTCTCCACTGTGAGAAATAGCTTTCCTTTTTAACTCGTGAATGCGCGCATGCGCAATGAACGAGTTATAGCGATAGCTGACTCTCGACTTGGTCGATCAGTCGATCGGTCGATCAGTCGATCAGTCGGTTTTGTCGTTAACTTTCGGGCGTGCGCAGTGAATGAGTTTTAAATTCAATTAGTGGAAAAAAACACGCGAACATTTGTTGCTCATGGCGCATCAGGAAATTCTTATTCAATATGTAGAGAATAATTTGACGATCATTTAGTGCAAGAATGGCGATTTTTCGTTCAATCTGAGGAAAGTTTCAAGTTTTTTCAGTTTTTCAGAAAGTCCGGGGTCGTAAACTCAATTAGTTAAAAAAAAAGAAAAAACGTGAAAATTTGTTTCACGACGCGTCAGAATTCTCTCATTCATTCTGTAGAGAATAATTTGACAATCATTTTAGTGTAAGAATGGGGATTTTTCGTTGAATCTGAGCAAAGTTATAGGATTTTTTCGTTTTTTTCTACGAAGTGCGGTTTCTTTCAAGAATTAAAAATAATTTAATTTAGAAATAATTTAATTAAAAAATAATTTAATTTGTCAGTTTTCACGCGAAAGCGGAACGTGCCATGTCACGCATCATTGACGTGGTAAACAAAATTATGCAAATTTCTGGTGAAATGAACACTTTAAGATCTTGTCAGCTTTCATAGAGGTTTCACAGGGAAAAAATGTTTCATTTTCGAAATTTACAACTGGAAATTTATGGGAAAGCAAAAGGACGCGGTCGATAAATAATTCTTATTTAGCAAGAGCTTGTCATAGTTCATTATTTTTACTTGAGGATTGCGTGGACTGAACTCCAAAGGAAAAATTTCACGCATTTATGTCGGGCATGAAATGTAATGCGATACTTTGTTGAACATATTTCCCTTTGTGAGATCGGCTTGCCCTACAGTAATTTTGTAATTTTAATTCCCAAAAAAACTTCACTTGCCCATCGGGCAAGTGATGGGTAGAATCCACTAGCCCGATGTAGCCCCGGACTATCGGGGACACGAATTTGCATGACGTAGCTACACATGGCGTGCTCCTATGAACTTTGAATAAAAAAAACACATGATTTTTTTTAATCGGCGCATCAGAATAATCGGCTTATTTAATCTGTACAGAATAATTTGACAACCATTTTAATAGTACAAGAATGGTCATTTTTCGTTACATAATCGGGCAAAGATATAATTTCTTTTAGCTTTTGAGGAAGTTTCCGTAGCCGTCTAAATTTCAATTACTATGTGTCATCTGCATTCACGAGTTGGCTCACAGGAGCCTTTGATTCAAGAAGAAACCCCTTGCTGCGCAGTGTTTTGAAAATTCTTCCATAGTGTGGAATACCATTGGCGCAAAAAAACCGGCAAAATAATCAGTCCGAAAATGGTACGCGCTATTTTGAAGAAGTTCCAAGGACCAGGATGAAAGTTATCCTTCAAATGACTACCATCCGTTTATGTTGCGGTGAAGAGGATTTCATAGACCACACCTTCATTAACTTTCAATTCACATAGTCCTTCAGGGAAAGTGTATTCAGGTGATTGAACTCTATGAAAAACTCCAACTGTCTCCCTTCACTGAAAGAATCTTTATTTGGTTTTTCTGAAAATTCATCTAACAACAGCTGTAACAACATCCACCTTGCTCGTTTACGAACCGAACGATCTGGCCGGAAAGTTCTGACAAATGTAAGAAAAGCGCCCTATGACACACGGAAGATTTAGGGATCGTAAAATTGTTTTTGGCTTAGATATCTTTTTACTTGCGAATTTACTCTTGTCTACTTAACAAGAAAGAAAACAGAAAACCAAAAAGCAATTTTGCGGTCTCTATTTCCCGGGCATGGTATAATGGCTCATATACCATGGTCGCTAAGCCAATCGAATCCTTGGAACAATGATACAGTTTTTAATGATGTTGTCTAGCCAGATGTCACATCATATTTTTTAAGATTACCAACGTTCATTGCACTACATATCCTATATATCATTTACGATTACTTTACTATACCATTTTAAAATACTTTTGCGCCTTCTCTCTTTCAGATCCGCTCAGAATTGATCAATAATCTGGCTAAAATCAGTATAGCTAATAACAAACAGGGACAGCTTATGATGAGCGCCTTAATAGAAGTCACCAAAGACGAGAAAGAAGTTACGCCGCAGTCTCAAGTACGTGTTATCCGTTTATTTTTTCAGGGAGCGCAAGATTTCAACAAACAAAATCCATTTTGCAAAACTTCTCTCGCAGCAAACAACACCGTAATGGAAGTACGTTTCAGCAGCATTCACCTGAACGGCCACTTGTCGTCCCTTAGTATAACCACCTTGTACAGCATAATAAACAGTACCATGGGATAAGTCACATCTTAGGGCGGAGACTAAAACATAAGAACCACTTGATACAGTTTAATGAAATAGTACCACAGAAAAATACTACCACTGCTGCTAAAATCTTTTGTTGATAGGTCATTGCAGTCATGGCATCCTACATTGTGGAATGCCCTCCCGGTCACAAAACGTAAATCTGGAACCCTTGAACATTTTAAATCGTATCATTTTAAATTATCTTTTTAAATTAGCTTTTAATGTACAAAATTTTTACTGAAAATTTTAAATGATTTTACTTGTCGTGTTTACACTGTAGTGCGCTTTTGATCATTTTGTGTTAAAAGCGTAATTTGTATGGTCAAACCTTAAAGATAGAATCATCAATTGTAGTGTAGCACGAGAAGTAGCCACAACAACAAAGAACTGAGTACTTGTCAATCAGCTTCCACTTTACCTGGTCACTGGTCACACTTTAGAATTTTGTCAACAGACTGAAAAGTTTCCAAACGAACATGCAACACCTGCCCCAGCCCACCCGGCCTAGAGACAACTCTGTACATAACGTAACAAATTAAATCTGTGAATTCAATGGAAGGCTTTTTTTTCGCCAAAGCTGCCCATGTTGCGGCATGTCAGCATTAGCGAGCTTTAAGTCACCACAATGGCAACCCCAACGAAAATGGCTCTCAGAAATACACGTTCACATACAATAATTATCACGCAACAGCCTTCATGCATGTGTGCCCATGTGCCCACGTTGCCTTGCATCGGACTTGACAAAAATGTAAAAGAAATTTGACGCACGTGCAGAGCCGTTGATTTGCTCGTTAAATCTTTTTTTTTTGTTATTGACGTTCTCGTTGTCGACAGCTTCGCGTTTGCGTGAGGTCTCTAATGTACGAATTAACAGGGAGGGGTAGGTGGGGGGGGATAAACGTATACACTGTGACGTAGGCCACAACCATTATATGCTAACTTTGCCTTTTTGTATTCAGAGTAACGCCGCAAGTCTAATCATTGATGCCAGTTCTCTACTAAACAATGACGCTGAAAACTTTGGACCCGTAAAAGTAGAGGAGGATTCCAGAACAATTTATACTGCAGCCTCAAACGTAGTACAAGCCTGTAAAGTAACTTCCCTCCCTTTCGTCGAAGAAGGTAATTTGATGTGAGCTTGTAACTTTTCGGGTGTATCAGTACAGAAATTCGTGGTCGAAAAAGTGTATTCAGTTGTACTTGGAGTTTCAATCCCCCTTTGGCCTTCTATTTTAGGGTGGGGACGTAGTCCCCGGTGTGGTGGTCTATCTCTATCTTCCCTCTCATCTGTCTTTAACATTCATGCGTGGGTTGGGTGTGTGAGTGAGATCAGAACATGGACTGATAGCGGCTGCCAGTGGCGCCTTTACATGCTGACGTCCGATCTCATCCCACAGAAGAATTATAACCCACCATGAGACTATGTGGTATGTGCCGTATATAAATAAATTACCCCTACCAGATTACACGAGTTCTAAGACATTGACAGCATTGCAGACGCGATGTTTTACAAGCACCACGTGATTCTGTGTGTTTTCACCCCAACTGTGTTAACTTTTTGTCGGCGTAAAAACAACACTTGTCTCCCAGTAAAAGGTTTAATCAGAAAATCGTTAATTACAAATAACTTCCATTTTACTGGTCCCAATATATCAATAAAAAGTGATCGATGTACGTCTGCCTCCACCGCCTAGTGGGTAGGTCTTTACACTAAAAGGACGGGCGAGTGATCGTCTTACGTGTACCTTTAAGGGGGGTTAAAATACGTAGATATGTAGCATGTTGATGTTCGAAAGACATCCACTATATTATTGTGGTATGTTTTTGGTTTTTACGCTGGAAAAAGTATGACAGAGGCTACGAATGGTCTTTTACAACTGGCGGATCTGTGACCATCAGATTTCGTACCAAATTGAAGTCTAAAAATCCAGGTTTTCAGAAGGAACGAAAACCGGACTGTTACGAGATAAGTATAGGATTCAAAGGACGTAACTGAACAACAAACTTTATGCATCTGCATTGTCGAGTCAGGGAATCAAACCCGAGCCACACCGCTGGCTCCCCGCTCCCTTCAACAGGATTTTTTTCTTTCTTTCTTTATGATTGATTATTGATCTCAAATGACCTAGCACAAATGTATCTTATTTTATCTTTTTTCAGCTTTTAATAACAGCATCCCCACCAACGCGCCTCCGTCACGTGACTGGGAGCGTCGTAACAACTTCTTAAAAAGAGAACAGGTATTCTTCTAAGTTTAGGGCGCATGCGTTGTCATTTTTACTACGTGACTGGGAGAGTAAACCCCACAGAAAAGACCTCAGTTTTTAACAAAATTAATAAATAAACACATTTAAATTTATTGCGCTGCCTACATGCGACTTTTAAGATGTTGCGCAAATTTAAAGTAAATTTTCAAACAAGGGTTTGAAAGCAGAATAGGAACGATTATCGCAATACGAGTGCAATAAGCGTTTTTGTTCAAGATGTACAGATGACTCTAAGAATATTCAAAACTTTATATACATACGGTTGAGAGCTGTAAAATGTACTATTTTCTTAAAACCACACTGTTATTTGAACCATCGATTGCCTTCCATCGTGACCATGTTTCGAGTAAGACGCCCAAATTTGTTAAAAAGCATAAACATATTGTTCATAGAACATTTTAAGTTTTCCAGTTAGCGAACTTGGGTATTTGAATAATTTGATCGGTTGTTACCAAGTTAGGTCATGTCGTTTTTCCTGACGTGACCACGCGTGACTACTACTACCATAGCCGCTAAGCCAATGAAATCCCTGGAATTGCATTATACAATGTAGTTTTAATAAATGTATTTAACAGTTATTCCACTAGCGCGCGTTGGATATGAGATGATAGATAGCCAACGAGGCGTGCAGCGCCGAGTTAGCTATAATCATCAAACACGAGGAAGGTGTTTGGAAATAGGAGGAAACACTCTTTCGAGTGTTTGATATAGCTTCTCAAACTATTGATAATTCTTGGAGAAATTCGAAGCAAAAATTCACAAAATTTTATGATAATTAAGATCACATTTCCAAACCCCCTTTACGGTAGTGATTTGCTTTGTTTTCTCTTCATGAATTATTAATGAGTTTGAGAAATATTAACTTTCATATCCAACAAGCGCGTGTGGAATAGTTGTTTTTTTAAAAACAAGTCAGAAATATCGCTAGATCTTCCTGATTTCGCTTTGCAAGAACAACCAGAAGATAATTTAATAATTGTTTCACTTGGACATATAATGGCTCATATACCATACCTGCTGAACCAATCAAACCGCTGAAATAACATTAAACCATGATGAAGATTTTAATAAATATATATATATAGTGATATGAAGTTACCGGAAAGCTAAGGAATGCTAATATTATTATTAAGAGTAATATGTTTCATGTCTACTTCTAGGATGCTCAAGAGTCAAATAAAGTGGTAGATACAATCATATTTACAGCAATTGAAACAGTCAGCAAAGCAATTCAAAGCAAAAGGGTGGTTGGAGAAGGAGAAACCAAGGTCGTGACTCCTGCGTTCTTGATGAAAGTGAAACGCTCTAGCATAACCAGCATAAACACTACAGTTGTGGAAGGTTCTAATGTTCGTGTTGAAATACCGGATCTATCGACTACCCTTAAAGGATACGGCAATGAGTCTGTCGACATTCAGGTTTATAACGTTTTGTTGATGTATAACTCGCTCTTTGATTGATCTGCTGGCGTGCCATTTTTTGTCGGTGTCTATAGCATCCCGTTCAGGGAAGTGTGGTAAAAGAGTAGGTGGAGTAGTAAGAGTAGAGTGGAGAGAGTAGGAGAGTAGTAAGAGTTGGAAGATGAGGGAGAATTGGGGAAGTAGGGAGAATTGGGGGAGTAGGGAAAGTTGGGGGAGTAGAGAGAGTAGGGAGACTTGGAGGAGTAGAGAGACTTGGGGGAGTAGGGAGAGAAGGGAAAGTTGGAGGAGTAGGGACACTTAGGGTGGTAGGGAGAGTTGGGGAGTAGAGACAGAAAAGAAAGTTGGGGGAGTAGGGAGACTTGGGAGAGTTGGGGGAGTAGGGAAACTTGGGAAAGTAGGGAGAGTTGGGGGAGTATGGAGACTTAGGAGAGTAGGGAGAGTTAGGAGAGTCGTGGGAGTAGGGAGACTTGGGGGAGTAGGGAGAGTTAGGAGAGTCGTGGGAGTAGGGAGAGTTAGGAGAGTCGTGGGAGTAGGGAGACTTGGGGGAGTAGGGAGAGTTAGGAGAGTCGTGGGAGTAGGGAGACTTGGGGGAGTAGGGAGAGTTAGGAGAGTCGTGGGAGTAGGGAGACTTGGGGGAGTAGGGAGAGTTGGGAGAGTCGTGGGAGTAGGGAGACTTGGGGGAGTAGGGAGAAAGGGGAGGCTTGATGAGTAGAGAGAGAAGAGAGAGTTGGGGAGTAGGGAGACTTAGGAAAGTAGGGGGAGGAGGGAGACTTGGGGGAGTAGGGGGAGTAGGGAGACTTGGGGGAGTAGGGGGAGAAGAGAGACTTGGGGGAGTATAATTTCGTATAATTTCTTTATGTATCTTTGTGTTTAGTACATATCAATGAACAACGCGTTTCTTGCGGATCCAAAATGGTCCCCACACATAAACAAGGAGATACAAGGATTCTCAATCAGAAAGAACAACAAAGAGGTCAGACTTCGAAACCTCGAAAAGGACCTTGAAATATACATTCCCGTTGATTCATCCCACGTATCTGAACGTCACAGTATGTATTTCACGCCTCACACCATTAAAAGGCATCGTTTTCAGATGACTACAGACATGCCCTGCAAGACAATATTACTTGGAGTGGAACCTGAAAATGGCGAAGCATTAAAAGTTAATTTTAGTATCAGGTTTGACGCGAGCTCTTCTACCTATAAGCTGAGGTTCCCAGTACCGCTTAATGAAAATGAGATACCAGTTCCATTTCGTAAGGCCGACAATTACTCGTACGTGTTTCGTGAACTCCCCTCAAGACCCACTTACTTCGATTTATACGTCACGATAGACGAACCAGCTGCGAGCCAAGAGGGGTCTGGGAACACTTCACATGCTGTGAATTATACCGTGACGTTATATTGTGTGGAGTGTAGGTACTGGGACAGGAACATGTATGAATGGCGTAAAACAGGCTGCAAGGTGAGGAAATGATTTAACTTAATTAAATTATGAACTAAGTGTTTTATAAATGACTGTCGTAATTCCAGAATTAGTGAGCGTATTCCCTTGCAATCGGGGGGTAAAACGCTAACCAGATTCAAATGAAAACACTCATAAAACGATTACTAGATACGAATGTATTATGGTTACAGGCAGGTGGCATCTCTTTAGCACCTCTAATTGCGTTGGGCCTGTATATCAAGCAGCTCTATTATTCAGGGCTAAGGTGCAATGTGTTTGTTGTTTCAACCAAACTTATGAGTCGTTCTGCTGAGCTGCGAAGTTAGGAAAACATACAAGCACTGAAAAATGCACAAATTATACCAAACACGTGAAATACATGCAACTGGGCCAAAGGGCGCGAAAAATTACGAAACGTTTTAAATGAAACACTCAAACTCCAGCTAAAAGCATGACATCACTAGTTGTCAAGCGTGGGAACTGATCACGTGAGGCACGACATGAGTACACCCCTATGTAGCAGACCTGTTGAGGCCTGGACGGTCGACAGGATTTTCACGAAAACTCTACCTGCAGATGAACGCCCACCAGGCTGTTTCAATTTTCGAGCAGGGAGAATGATATGAAAAGTAACTTGTTTGAATATGTGTATTCGTTCTGTTTGTCACGAGTAACATGCTATATCTATAACAACATCAACTGCACATTTTAATGTCTAGAAAACGCGTAATATTCAACATATAAACTTTCATACACCCCGTTTTGGGCCACTTTTAAGGTTTCGAGCCTATCATTTGAGATTGCGCACTAGAAAAGGCGTGAGTTAATTTTTTCTTTTGAGCTGTCTTCTAGGGTATCTGAGGGCATGCTCCGTTATTATTTTTATTGGCTCGGGAATCCCCTTTTCTGCTTCTAGCAAGTGGGAAGTCAACGTCAACGTCAAGCACACAACGTTATTCCACAGAATCCTCGTTTATGCAGAGCGCTAAAATTCGAGTTCATTTCAAGTTACACTAGTCTTGCAAAGGGAGAGAAAGAAAGAACGGGATATGTATGTGGAATTCTATGGGCACCAGGAAGGAATAAAATCGACCAGGGATATTTTTGAATCCACCAGTTCCCAGGGAGGATAGAGTTTCACAAGGGAAACTGACAAAAAAACCCATCAGCTCGGGTTGCATCAGGTCTGTTACAGAGCCACCGTGCATGATTGGATTCGGTTGCGGACAACCAATTAACATCAGTGCAAACTTTTCCATACATTCTTTTCTTGTAGGAGACTTGAACTCAAATTATTTTTCTTCTTCAGGTTGGTGACAACATCACAAGGGAATTCACCCAGTGCGATTGTGATCACGCCACGTTTTTTGGCTCCCTTAATGTGAAGCCTAACCCCATCGATCCTCCGACATTTGCAAAGTTGAAAGAGGGATACGCCATGCTGATATTCGTGTGCGTCATCTTCTTGTTGTACTTCATCGCACTTCTTTGGGCAAGAAGAGCAGACAGGGCTGACATCATCAAGGTAGCAGAGTTAGGCTATTTAACAATTCTCAAAAAGCCAGCGGCGAAGCTATTTGCCCAAATTGACTTTAAATTCCCGTATATTACACGAATTACTTAGTTCCTGTAAAACTTTCTGTCAGGCCTTCTCGTTTGTCTTTTTCTGAAGTTAAGGAAATGGCTTTCAATCTCAAAATTAAAATAAAATTAAATTGTTTAACTGAACAGAGGAGGTTTCAAGGACTTCTGAAACAGGGGGGGGGGGGGGGGGGGGGCGCCATGGAGACCACAGCCAAGTCGGATGGGGGAATGCAACCTTCTGAAACTTAAAGCATCTGGATTGACTGGAATACCATTTCCCGCATTGAAAACTAAAGTTCTTGCTATAAAGAATAATGATGAAAGTAATGAAAACAATAAAAGTTCTGATTTAATTTAATTGCTAAAAAAGACAAAAGCCAAAGAATATGCTGTTTATGTGAGGCCTGCTAACCCACCCTGTGTTTTCCTTTATCCTCAGGTTGGTGTTTGCCCATTGCGGGACAATGACCCGGCAGACCCGTACCGTTACGAGATAACCCTGTGGACGGGCATGCGCCGTAACGCCGGCACCAAGTCTAAAGTCAGTATTATCGTGTACGGTGACGAGCACGACAGCGAGGCCCGAGCACTAGAGGATCGTGACAGGAGTCCGTTTCAGCGCGGAAGTCAGGATTCGTTTCTTTTGACCACACCCTTTGATATGGGTACTATTCAGTATATCCGTATTTGGCACGATAACACCGGTGGGTCGTGGTTTTTGAGTAGGATTATGGTGATAGATCTGCAGACTGACGAAAGATACTACTTTATCTGCAATCGATGGCTGGCTGTGGATGAAGAAGACGGCCAGGTCAGTGAATGCAGCTGTAACAGTATACTCCATGTCTATGTTTTAGTCAGGATGTCGGCTGCAGTAGCTGGTTTTACGTAAAATACAGGCATACACAAGAGAAGAGCGTCGACTATCAATCATGCACTGTTTTAAACCAGTTGCAATGCTTCTAACAATTCTCTCGTACAACTCTCAACATGATGTTGAAAGAATCTGTGATACATGCTAGGCGAGCCTCTATAAACCTTAGAGAGTTCAAAAAGTCTACAATTCTACCAAAGACAAGCTTTCTATTTGATTCTGATGATGACGTCGTCTTCTTTCATAAATGGTTTGTTGATGTTTCTTGCAGGTTGAACGTCTTGTACCGTTGGCCAGCAAAGAGGAGCTCACGGAATTCGGTCATCTGTTCGTCGCTAGGACACGCCGTAATCTGAGCGACAGTCATTTGTGGTTCTCAGTCCTTGCTCGGCCCCCCAACAGTCGATTCACGCGAGTGCAGCGGTTGTCATGTTGTTTGTGCCTGTTACTTATGTCGTTGATGGCCAGCGGTATGTACTATGACAGGCAGAACGATCCTGCTGACCTGCAGCATGTGGGCACATTTGTTTTCACATGGCAACAGGTAAGATGCTAAATACACTTTTGTTAACTGATCTTAAAAGGGTCTGATCTCACCCATTAGTTAAAAGTCAAAATCGCGATATGTTATACGTTCTTCAGTCACGACAGAGATTAAGCACCACTTTTACGGCAAACGGCAAGCGTGAAATTCGCATTTATGTTTTCTTGAAAAAATGAGTACATAGATGAAAAAAGTACAAGATAATTCTGGCCTTTGATGCTAACGCAAAGCTACTCAATTTTTCTGAGAAACTGAAAAAAAAAACAGCGAGTGGTAAATGTTGTGTAAACATGGTCAAGTGATCATTTCTGCCGTTTGCCGTTTGCCACAAACGTAGTGCTTAATCTCTCTATTAATGTTTGCTTATTTATTTACCTACTCACTGGCTGACTGACTCACTCACTCCTTTATTGTAACTAGACCAATACCTCTCTTTGGAGAGTAAGGCGCAATCAAGATAAAATGTGACTGTTACTCACTCAGTTACACACTTGGCCGGTGCCCACAGACCATAACATACCGAATGCAAGCCTCGAGCTTCTGTTAGTTTCCGGAAAAATGTCTTTCAGTGGGTTGAGTTGGAGACTCCTTATTATTAGAAAGTATTACAAATCATAGGCAAGGCGGTTTTTTGTTTGTTTGTTTGTTTGTTTTTTGCTTTACGATTGAAAACAATTAGGAAGATGGCATACCACAAATCTGTCTTTCGACTAAGACCAGTGTGGAACTGCTTATAGTCACTAGTTTTACTGGTCAAACAGTATCCAGAATGAACTAAATAGGCACCATTAGATTTGAGTACGAGAACCAGACAGAGTTCGAGTACGACTTTTAAATTTCAAAACGTCTCAAAAACTCTCGCTGCTTCCCGTTGTTTACCAGCAGATAAAGAGACTCTAGAAACAAGACTAATGTGACAAGTGATTGTCTAAGACAAGCGAACTAGACTCGTACTCAAGTCTAAGGGTCCCTAATATGACGTAGATCGCAAGGAATTTTCTTGTAGTAGGGGTGATAACAAACATCCGATCGCAGAGCGGAAGATCGGGGACTCAAGACCTTATCATCCCATTCTTGTAGCAATGTTACGTGCAGTCAACGTATTTTTTCTTGTTTCATTGTTAATTCCGCAGGTACTGATAGGCATAATTTCTAGCCTTATCGTCTTTCCAATCAACCTCATTGTGGTGCAAATCTTTCGTAACTGTCGCCCAAAGCCTAAAGTAAAACCCAAGAAACCGCCACCGCAGCCACCAACCCTGTCCTTCACAAAAGAGAACCTAGAGAACTACAATCATCTTAAAGATTCGTCCGATGAATCTACCAAAGGTTCAAACAACAGTTTGGATTCCTCGCGGGAAAGGAACAACAGGACGCGGCTGTCAATCAATGATGTGCATACCGACGTGGATCGCGCAAGCTTTACTGACAGTCCACTGCTTATCGATCGCAGGCTTAGCACAACGTACGAGATAGGTAGGTATCTAATACTGTGTTCCTACTGACGAACCTTAAGGGTTAAGATCGTGCACACGAGCTACTGGATTGAATATGAAAATCAATTCCAAATTTTAAATTTGCAGACCTCGAAAACTAAGCAAACCCTCTTTGCTTTGTTAAGTCATTTTGCAAAAAAACCTGTTGAGTAAGTTATTATTCTCGAAGCCTGGATTTTCTATTATTCTTTAGTCTTTAGTGTCTTTAGTTTCTGCTTGCGCCGTGCGTATAAACCAACCTTGAATGAACACTGTTTAAGAAGGGTTTAAAAATATCATTGCTAGCCAGATAAAAAAAAGGTTAATGTATCATTAATTCTTTATTTTGTGTTGTTTCAAAAAAGTAATAACACTACTTTCTCTTGCAGCTCCTACATCTCGTTTCCGACGCTTTATATTGTTTTTCAAAAGGAAGAATACGTTGCCGTATTACTTCGTGTACGTGGCCTGGGCTCTAGTGTTTATTTTGTCCACTGGCTCTGCCACGGTCGTGGTGCTTTATGGGATGCAGTTCAAAAACGTCAAGTCTCTTCAATGGCTGGTTTCCTCATGTGTTTCGTTAGTGCAGGACGTCCTTATCACCCAGCCTCTTAAGGTACTAGTTATTATTGAACTTAGGCGACGGCACTCTGTCTGGCTAGGAGAAACAATCACTCTGCACGCGCGTTATACAATTTACAACTAGAAATTAGCAAAGGTTCGATGATCTCGATCCCAGGCTCTCTCGCCTTTTCCAAGTTTCCATGTTTCATTCTTTTTTTTAACTTGAACACCGCCCGTTCCTACCACTTTATAATTAATTCTTGGACAGTTCACCCTCTTTGCACGCGCGCAAGTTGAACGAGCTGGAATAATCGTAACGTAGCTCGAATAACGTCAATTTATATTGTCAAGTAAAGTTTTCGTTAGCGTTGCCGTCGCGGTTGCTTAAGATCCCAATTAACCGGGTAAATCTTGCCGGAGAAGGACGATCAGCTTCGAGTTATGCACTATTATTCTATCGGAAAAGGGTGGGGCGGGGGGGGGGGGGGGGAGGAAGGGAGATAGGTGCATGTTGAAAATAAGAGGGGTGGATTATAGGGGGTGAAATATTGAATGTAATAAGGAATAGGGGAAACGAAGAAGGTTGTTCAATAACAGAGGTGAGGGAATGGCAGAAAGAGGAAAAAAAGGACGAGAGAAAAGGGGGATGGAGGTCAAGGACGCAGGTTGAGAGATACGGGGAAATGCGGAATATAACAACGGATAGGAGAGACCAAGAGGATCTGAGCGGAAAGTGGAGATGAAAGATAGAGGGCAATACAAGGAAATGAAGAAGATAATAACGGATAGGGTATTCATTTTGGGGACAGAGGAAGGAGGTGGAAAGCAGTGGGTATATGCGGTATTCAAAGGAATCAAAGGAGCCTTGGCTTAAGCTGAGAGGAAGAATAATCTTGTCAGCTTCCGGCATCAATTTTGCTTGCGATATTTGTTTTGAAACGTAACATGAAAATTTTGACCTTTTGTTATGCTCTAGGTACTCGGTTTGGCAGTGTTCTTTGCCCTCGTCGTCAAGAAACCCGACAAGGGCGAGTTCGAAATCACAGAGGAGACTCTTAAACTTGCCGACGACGAAGAATTTCTTCAGCAATCTGGCTTAAACCAAGACGGACAGGGAAGCAAGAAAACGAAACTTTTGCCGCCCGATCAGGCAAAGCTAATCGCCATGAGAGCAGCGAGGATGAAGGAACTTAAGATGTATTCCGTGATTCGTGAGCTCGTGACATACTATGTGTTCCTTGCGTTACTTCTAACGATAGCGTACACTCACCGCGATCCTACAGCGTATCTTCAAACCAGAAACTTAGTGAACACGATGGGAGAAAACTTTACCAAGGTGAGCTATTAGTCTGGGCCTTAAATACAACGAAGATTCAGCTCAAATCTCGGGAAAAATAAATAAGTGTTTTCTCGAGAAGACCAGATTATTATCCTTGAGAGGAAATGTTGGTTTAGGGAGGTTGGATAGCTATGGACGGACGAAACAACGCTTTCTAAAAACGCAGACATCACAGGCAATATGCGCATGGTCCACCTGGTACTTACCGTTTCCGGGGGACCAATTTCAAATTTATCCGGATAAGTGCAGATGGCTAAATGACACGAAAACGATAGCGGCAATACAAATGATTTGATGCCATTTAGGAGTGAAAATGCCATCCAAATTGATCGGTATTAGTATGGACGGGTCCTTAATATCATTGTTTTCCAATTGCAATAATTCAATAATAATTAAAGGGGCAGTATCACCTATTTAGTGCTGCTTTGAATGGCGACACAACACGGCTTCAATCTATGGAATCCTTAAAATAATGGTTCAGTTTTGCTAAGTTTGTTAACAACAACCATAGCAGTGTACAGAAACTAGTATTAGTTATGTTTGCCTGGGGCTGCTTAGGATGGAAGTGTATTGTAACTTGAAAAAATTCGCCAATTTTTTCAAGTTCTTCTGTGTAGTTTAGAGAAGTCGGTAAAAATTAATTATAGTTAGTTGTTCCATAAAGAAATCCCTTACTAAAGTTTCCCGGTGCTCTAAGAACAATTTCGTGTTAGCAAAAAGGTTTTTCGTCAAACGTTCGAGCAGTTTTGACCAAAACACGCTGTACCTGCAGCAAAATTGCCGTAACAGTGCCCCTTTAATTGTCTTGTCGACTCACGCTAGTGTAGCTTGGGTGTTGATTGCGTTGTTTGGACGGCTATATCGCTGGTCTTCATCAGGCGATGGTGTCAACTGGCTGTGTATCAATATCAGTAGCACCATGGTTGATGGTGATTGATGCAGAAAAAGAAAAATTTATATGCTGTTTTCTGTTTTTCCGTATGGTTTTGGGCCTTGACGAATAATTGGACAAGCTGACACAGATCGATTTGCTCGGCTTTTTTAAGGTGAAAATTCAAGTCAGAGAAATCTCACGAATGAAATTCTAATCTCCGAATTTCAAGGGTACTTTTAGGTTTTACAAACTGATACTCACCGAAAATAACCGTGACTGTTCGCTCATGCAAAATTCTGACTCGTAATCTGATTGTTGGAATTAAATGTTGTGTAGCTAAGGGCATATTTGTGTCTTGTTCCCTGAACAGATAACAAATCAAAAAGAGTTCTGGAACTGGTCTCGTCATGAACTGTTAGATGGTCTGTTCCCTACAAAATGGTACAACGGCAACCCAAGAAAAAGAGACGGCTTCATGGCAGATGGCTCCAGCCAGATGGTGGGAGGGGCGAGGATGAGGCTCATCAGGATTAAGAGTGGTAAGTTTTTACAACTAGACAACGCAATATTGAACACTGTTGTATTAAAGAGATGTTTAGCCCTGGGTTTCATTAGCGGCGCAGACACAATGCGAGCATAACTGAGCACAGCGCAAAACCCATCTTGTGAAAACCAAAACAACCCCAAAGTCTCTAAACAATTAAAAAAATTAAAAATTAAGGGTTTGAGAGCATGAAGCTTAAGAAACGTTTTGGCCAAATCTGGCCAATGGCTTTCTCAGCATGGTCTCTCATATGTTCCACTTCAACGGCGCTTTTGTTTGAGAGTAAGTTAAAATTGGGCTTTAAACTTAAGAGCCACTCGTGCGGCATACGGCGAACTACGACAATGAAAGAAAATATCGCTATCCAAATCCGATCTCAGTTATTCCTTCAATGACCGCGGCTGATTGATGACATTCGGTGATCTTGCAGATTCGTGCAGAGTTCCAACCCAAGTGTACGGCATCACCAGAGAGTGTTTCGAGGAATACTTCATTAACAAGGACGACAAGAACGATTACATTGAGGGATGGCGGAACGTTACTACATATCACACCAGGATAACATGGGACGACATGATGTGGCGATACCAGAACGGATCCCAGCTAGATGGATACCCCTTCTGGGCCCAGCTTGCCACATACAGTGGGGGAGGGTATGTGATTCAAATCTTGTGTCTGTCATTATCATGTTTTAACCTTTTGTTTTTAGACGTTCTCGTTGCCGCCGTCGCCGTCACGTTTTCGTAATAGCGAGTTTACGCAACAGGACGGCTGATGTGGTGGGACGGCAAATTGTGCTTGTGTGACCAACGTGACGGCCAAGTTTTCATGACGCTAGATTGCGACATTCCTACCACTCGTGGTTTTCACGTTGTCACAGATGAGATAACACCAGTTTAAGTCGTAAATCGCTTAAAAATGTGAAGGTACTAAGCTGTCATGTTGGTCACACAACGGTACTTCACCGTCCCCTTCCCTCAGCTGTCCTGTTACGTAAGCTCACTAATGTCGGTGTCCTCGACAGTTGTCACCAATCCGATTGGTTTCCTAGTCAAGGCTCATGACGTGATTTGCCTTACTACCTTATTACTAAAGTCCTAATTTCTAAAAGAACTTGGAAAATTACGCTTTTTTCATTTATTTTCCTTTTGTCGGTGTCTGATATAGCATTCAGCAATCTCGTCGAAATAAGCACATACCAACGCAGCGCTGAATTTACAAATTCTAAGAAAAGAAATGACTTTTCAATAGATCATCGTAGGCAAACCTTTAATGGAAGCAGTTTCTGAGAAACCTTAGCTCTATGCTTAGTTTTTTAAATTAAACCTTCTCCATCTTTGAGGGAGGACCCCGGATATAAGCTATTTCGGTATGTGTGTCGCCAAAGGGTATGGTTTTTGAGCCATTTTGGTCTGAAGTAGGGCACAGAATTTAACCATTTTGGTTTGAACTTCCGAAAATGGGTATGGAGTACGGAAACTACAGTAGGTCTGAAGTAGAGTATGAATTTTAGAGGCCAGGTCTGAAAAAAGGTACCGGAAAATTCCATATTTTGATCTGAAATAGGGTGACGTCAGGGTTTAGAGGACCGAGCCGCATACTTCCACCAAAAATTCTGAGTCCTCCCCCCCCCCCCCCCCCCTCCCCCCTACCCCGGGCTTACATGCAAGACGTTTTGAACAAGATCTGCCTTGGAAAAGGACATGCCAAAAACGTGTCAACACTTTGCTCCTATGAATGACCCCAAAAAAACTTCCAAAATAAAGGAAACGTTGGTGCAGAGGATGAGCATAAAAGGTCGTTTGAGTCCTCGTAAGGTAATTTCCTCGACAGGTATTAGGAGCTGAAATGGTTAAATCATTTCTACTTCGCCAATAAATTTTCACTTACAACAATTGCTTTTTTTCCCAGATATGTAATCGTTCTGGAACCAGGAATGGACAACCGCAACCGACTCAAAAACCTTGAGCAAAACCTCTGGATTGAACGTCACACTCGCGCCGTGTTGACCGAGTTCACCATCTACAACGCGCAGACCAACTTATTCTGTGTGGTCACGCTTGTAGCAGAGTTTCCTGCCATTGGCGCCGTTATTCCACACGCTAGCATCATGACAACACGCCTTTACGACTTCACAGATTCCTATATGTTCTTCGTGCTCACAATCAATGTCGTGTTCGTGTCGTTCATCCTGTTTTTCACGTATCGTGAGATCAAGAACATTTATAAATCCGGTATTCAAGCTTACCTTAAAGAGTTTTGGAACTGCGTGGAATCTGGCATTGTCGTGTTTACCTTCGCAGCCATAGCGTTGTACGTTTACCGCGCGCTCACGGTTCGTAATGTTCTGGACTTGGTCCGCCACGATCCTTTCAATTTCAAGAGCTTTCAGTTCGCCGCCTACTGGGATGAGACTTACACCTTCATCTTGGCTTTCATAGTGCTCCTGGCGAACATTAAACTGAACAAACTACTGCGATTTAACAAGCGCTTCTCGCTTCTTTCGTCCACGCTGAAGTACGCTTACTACCCGCTGTTGATGTTCAGTATTATCTGGGGAATCATCTTCACCGCATTCACTATGGTCGCGGCGCTGGTGTTCGGCCCCAACCTGTCAAGCTACCGTAACATCATGACTTCGCTCACGTCCCTCTTGAGCCTTATGCTGGGCAGGACGGCCTTCTTTGAGATGCGTGACACCAACCGAATCCTTGGCCCTTTGTTCTTCTTCGGTTTTATGTTCATGATGTCGTTCGTCCTCATCAACATGTTCTTGTCGATCGTGGTGGATTCCTTCCGGGTTGTCAAACACGACAACGACAAACAGTCGAACGAGTACGAGATTGTTGACTTCATCATCGAGCGTTTTAAGCTGTGGTCGGGCATCGGCAAAACTCGGAGGCCGCACAGTCGGAGACGAGTGCTGTGGGACACGGCTGCGTGTCGAGTTAAGGCCATCAACGCTTTCAAGGACAGACCACACTCAGTCACGATCGCGGGCTTGCGTGTTGACACAGTCTCCGAGCTCGAGAACCGACTAGAAAAACTTGTCTGTCGAACTGATGTTTTGTATGACGAACTTTTCCCTGAGAAGCGGAAATTCCGGATTGGAGGAAAACAAATGCCTGTTTCCAAAGGGGATCTCCTTGAGGGACATACGGGATCTAAGTAAGAGGCTGTGAGAAGGTGTTCAAACTATAGGCACAAACCAACGTTCCGAGAGACTTTTTTTAAACTAAAAACAATCTTTTAAGAAAATCTTTCTGTGACAAAGCATCAAGCCACCGTTTGTTTATATTTAATTGCACTGCAAACTTTTCAGCGACAAAAGCCAAAGAGGTTACAAGGTCCTTGGAGCCTTGAAGGTGGCTGGCGCCGGTTTTCAGCAACTTCCGGCTCTTATACTTTTACGGATTAATACTACCACTCTGTAAGTTGATACAATAATGGCATCAAGATATGATCGTTTTTTCGACATAATAGGTTACCATAGCAACAGTTTAACCTGTTAAAAGCGCCCCTAATTTTAGCTTTTACTAGTTATAACTCAAATATTAATATTATTAAAGCAGAGCTCGGTCACCCCGGTTTTCATTATGGAAATGTGATCAGCATGTTCAGATACAACTTTTTGTAAAGTTCGTTGGAAGGGGCCACCTTAAAGCTTAAGTATAAATGCAGGAAACCAGTCTCAGCCACCTTAATTTATACGCAGTTGCCAAGTAAACACTAGGCACCGTCTCTCGTCTACATTACGCATTCAGCCAAACAGCTCAATCTCAGCTAACATTGATACATTCAGCCGGAATTTCTTGAACTCAGCTCTCAGTTAAAGCTTCCAATTTAACAACATTGAACCTTCTCAATGCCCAGAGGATATGCTCATGTAAGATATCAGTTTGTATAAAACAAGTTTGTAACATTTACTTCTTATCAGGAGCTCATAAATGTTTGTTAGACAATAGATTATGTTGTTGCTGATAAAAGAGCATGTTTGTAACTGATTTTTTAAAGTGATTAGCAGATAAAATATATTGACACCTCATAAATTGAGTTCATAAATAATGATGAATAAAGTTAACGTTCTTGAAATTTAACTGAATAAATTTGGAAGAATAAGCATTTGCAGTAGATTTATAGACCTTCGGGGAAACCATGAGGGTCAGTTCAGATTAAAAGACAGTTTAGACGGTGTTTAACAAAACCACGTTCTAAGCCATTTTCAATTTTGCCAACAGTCATATCGGCAAACATTATTGTCTGCTGCTGACGGTAACAAGAAGGCTTGCATCCCAGACTAGAAAACTATTTATCTACTTAAAATAAAACACTTTTAAACATATTTGGTGGCCCACTGATTGCCTTAAGCCGCGGCCTAAGTTAGACTTTGTTTAAATAACTGGCCCTGAAGGTTCAAAATTCACAGTAATTTAAAATTGTTGTCGCTGGCGAGCGTCTGTCTTGGGAGACAGTGGTCTGAACGCCATGGGTTGATTGCTCTTAAAGGAGCTACATGGCGTCTACTGTGGCCGTGCGGCACAAGTCAATACTGTTACTTGGTTTTTCAGCGGCTATCACGAAACTGAGACCTTAGTAATCAGATTTGGACAATAACAACGTTGCGTTTATCGCACGTTTTCTGGAGTGTCCTTGTGCTTCTCGTTGCATTCACGTTAATGCTTCTTCTGTAGAGCAGTTTTCAACTGACTGTCCTGGTGCCAAAACCGAAGTAACTACTTCGGCCAATCACAACAGATGCAAGCAACGCAATGAACCAATCAGAATTCGAAGCAAATACATGAAAGCAGCGGCAAGTGCGGGAAAACGCGTGCGGGCAAGTCACGATTGGTTTTGGTTCTGTTTCTTATTCTCATTACTTTCGACACTTTATAATTGAAAACCACTCTATCTGCAAACCAGCCCTAATGCATGATTAACCTCGGATAACTTCCACAATGTTTCTCCACACACCGTTGTTGTATGGCGTACTTTTCAGCCGTGGAACATCCACTTTTTCTGCGACTTTAGCCAACGTTCTCGAAGAGACATTTTTATTCTTACCAGGCCTGCGTTTGGACGCTTTAATGGCAGTCGCTTCGTTGCGTGACGCGTTCATTCTTGGCAGACCAGCTACCTTGGCGCGGTATTTTCCGGGGAAAAAACGTTTGTAGAATTCGTTCGTGGTCTGATTTGTAAGCACGAGGTAACCGTGAAATAACGAGAATCCCATCATTGCCAAACCAAATAATAAAACCGTGAGGAAGAGAATTGCTAGCAGAGGATAGTGAACCAACAAATACTGCAAAGAAGAGAAGAGGGAAACTTCATGTACGGTAACGAGACGGGTCTTGTTTAACTGAACGAAATCATGTGTAGGACATTTTCATGCACGCAAAAGAAGCAAGAATTAAAGACGGGAATCTTCCGAATTGTCATTTACTCGTGGTACCCAGGCACAAAAGGAGAATTGCGTGTTGTAACTGGGAAGATTTGCTATGAATACTTAAAACCGTAGGAGGCGCTAAAACAAGGTGCACCTTAAGGACCTGCCGTGACATAACATGTACTTTTTCTTGCATGAGACTACAAACAACGAACTCAACTATTTATTTATTTTTTTTTTTTTGTACCCTGAAGAAGACAGTAATGCCAAAACGTCGGGTTTTTTTCACGTTCTAGCGCTTTTAATAATGAAAGAGCTCGTCTCGTACCACCCCAAAGATGAAGTGACACTCACATGGATGCTTGGTCACATGACCCGCACAAGATTCCTAGAGTGTATCAGCTGTAATATAAAAAAAATCCCTCCCCCAAGTCCCAGGACTCCGCAGTTATAATCGCCATTCAATAGGTGGTTTGCATTGCCACCATGTTGGTGTACAAAACAAAAGAAAATTTGGCCACATAGTTTGCATAAAAATGAAAGTTATCTCCCAGAGGAAAAGAATGTCATTGTTCCTGTCCACCAACATGGCCGCCATGACGTCACATGCCAACCATCAGTAGGAGAAAAAGGCGTAAAAATTTTATTTGCAGGCAAATATTTCCCATTTTATCTAAATAGTCTAAATAGAAAAGTCTGTACCTGAGTTAGAATCCTAATGCCCACTGAATGCTCTTTTCCATCATCGCCCACATATTTCATGGTTGATAAACCGTCTGACATCACAATGTAAGCGAACACGACCAGGACCACAAATATTGTGTAGGAACAGAGTAAAGCTGTGCTTGAGATGAATCCCAAAAAGAACTTGTAGTTTTTCTTGCCAATACAGTTGTTTACCCACGAACAGTGATGGTCAAAGCGGCTGACACATACATCGCAAATTGCTGTAAAATATGATCAAAATTAAATTCATGTTGGAAGTGATTTCTTTCCTTTATGTTCAAATAGGAAGCAGTTTGTACAGGCATTTATCTTATGTTATTAAGCTAGAAACCCGTTGCAGATTCTGCGGTATACAAATTTTTCCCGCCGAAAGATCGATTGAAGAGCCTGCGACAGGTCAGAATTTTCATTGAGAAAAAATTAAAACAACTAAAAACATGGAAGAAGAATACCCCAGTTTTGGCCTTAATTGTGAATTCCTGGAACCAGACGCCCAATAGGAAAGTTAATTCAATGAGTGGCATGGGATAAATTAGTTATGCAGTGCCGGGCTTTCTCGTGACTTGATTTTTCCTTAATTGCACACTCGCCTAAGGGCTTGTGTGTATACTAAGAAAAATTAACTCACTCATGGGATATTACACGGTATATCGCTCGAAAGCACTCAGCATAAGTAGTATGTACAAACACTACATTTTGAACCTCCCATAAGCAGACACCTCTCTTAAGCGGACAATTGGTCATGTTCTCAGCTACATACAAACACTACAATTTGAACCTCCCATACCCCAATATCTCTCGTGAGCGGACACTTGGTCATGTTCTCAGCTACATACAAACACTACAATTTGAACCTTCCATAGGTGGACACCTCTCGTGAGTGGACACTTGGTCATGTTCTCAGCTACATACAAACACTACATCATGAGCGGCCACTTGGTCATGTTCTCAGCTACATACAAACACTACAATTTGAACCTTCCATAGGCGGACATCTCTCGTGAGCGGGCACTTGGTCATGTTCTCAGCTACATACAAACACTACAATTTGAACCTCCCATACCCCAACATCCCTCGTGAGCGGACACTTGGTCATGTTCTCAGCTACATACAAACACTACAATTTAAACCTTCCATAGGCGGACACCTCTCGTGAGTGGACACTTGGTCATGTTCTCAGCTACATACAAACACTACATCATGAGCGGCCACTTGGTCATGTTCTCAGCTACATACAAACACTACAATTTGAACCTCCCATACCCCAACATCTCTCGTGAGCGGACACTTGGTCATGTTCTCAGCTACATACAAACACTACAATTTGAACCTTCCATAGGGAAGACATCTCTTGTGAGCGGACACTTGGTCATGTTCTCAGCTACATACAAACACTACATTTTGAACCTCCCATAGGCGGACACCTCTCATGAGCGGCGACTTGGTCATGTTCTCTGCTACATACAAACACTACATTTTGAACCTCCCATAGGCGGACACCTCTAATGAGCAGCCACTTGGTCATGTTCTCAGCTACATACAAACACTACAATTTGAACCTTCCATAGGCGGACACCTCTCGTGAGTGGACACTTGGTCATGTTCTCAGCTACATACAAACACTACATAATGAGCGGCCACTTGGTCATGTTCTCAGCTACATACAAACACTACAATTTGAACCTTCCATAGGCGGACATCTCTCGTGAGCGGGCACTTGGTCATGTTCTCAGCTACATACAAACACTACAATTTGAACCTTCCATAGGCGGACACCTCTCGTGAGCAGACACTTGGTCATGTTCTCAGCTACATACAAATACTACATTTTGAACCTCCCATAGGCGGACACCTCTCATGAGCGGCCACTTGGTCATGTTCTCAGCTACATACAAACACTACAATTTGAACCTTCCATAGGCGGACACCTCTCTTAAGGAGACACTTGGTCATGTTCTCAGCTACATACAAACACTACATTTTTAACCTCCCATTAGCGGACACCTCTTGTAAGTGGACACTCAGGCAGGTTCTTAGTCTCTGCCATTCTGTGTGAAGGGCATTGCATGACGAGACATAGAACGGCTGCGAGGTAGACTAGAACATTCTCAGCTACATACAAACACTACATTTTCATCCTCCTATAAGCAGCCACATGTCTTAAGTGGACACCTTGTCACGTTCTCATCTACATACAAACACTGTATTTTTAACCTTCCAAAAGTGGACACATCTCATAAGTAGTCATTTGGTCAGGTTCTCAGCTACATACCAACACTAAATTTTTGAACTCCCAAAAGTGGACACCTCTCGTAAGCAGACGCTTGATCATCATTCTGAGCAACATACAAACACTACATTTTATGTAGTATATGAATTATTTCATATACTTTACATCGTTTCACTCCTCTCACGGGAAAATGGGAACCTACAATTGACCTTGCTCCCAATGTGTGGCTTCATAGCTCAGTTGGTAGAGCATCGCACCGGTAACGCGGAGGTCACGGGTTCGAATCCCGTTGAAGCCTGAATTTTTTTCAGGCTTCCAATTTCCAATTGCATAAATTGGAAAATTCACTGCGATGATCACTTCTCACTTTCATCTATATCCGCAGTTCATATATGAATTATTTCATATACTTTACATCACTACATTTTTAACCTCTCATAAGCGGACACCTCTTGTAAGTGGACACTTGCAGGCTCGTGTTCAACCTAACCTTAACCCTAGTTACTGTATTAAGCTGTAGGGGAGGGGAGGGAGAGGGGAGGCTATGCATTCCTTTGTACCTAAATGGCAATTGAATATTTAACTACTACTTATTAGCATACTTACAACAGTGTTTAGATCTTGCTGGCCTTACAAGCTTGCATGTGTAACATTCTTGTGCTGTGTAATACATGCCATCAGGTTCATAGTCATTCATGTATTGAGGATGAAGTGATGCCGATATGACACCTGGGTCCCTTGTAGAACAAACCCAGAACAGTGCCACATTGATGGCTATCAAAATGTACTCAATGATGCAAAATGCATTGATTTTATCAAAATAGGGTATAACTTTAAATGTGTATATAGCTGTCCCTCCAGTGAGAATGAAACCATACAACAACTGCATACAGGGATTTCTGAAAGGAAACGAAATAAAAATTTAGATAACTTTCTAATCAAAATTATTGCTGATAGGGATATTGTTCAGTCAGTCAGTCAGTACATACCTTGTACTTAAAAGAGGAAATCTGAGTTCTCCAAACAGGAGTCCAACCTAATACCACTAAGCTACAGGCCATAAAAATAGGTTCATGTGACAAGCATCCTGCATTTTAACCAGATTAGACTAGACAGACATTCAAATCCATGGTAGTTACATGAACCAAGTTTAATGGTCTGTGACTCAGTGGTAAAGCATCCAAACTAGTAATCAGAAGGTCATAGGTTTGACTATTGTTGGGAGAACTCGCATAATTTTTCCTTTTCCATGTACGCCTGTGACACTGACTGAACAAACATCTCTAATCTATCATTATTTTATTCACTAGCTTATTTCTGTTTGTTCATGCATTAGCACGGCACATGAGAGGGATTATGTGTGAACTCAGAGTCTAAGTTTACCTGTTTCCCCAGGCACCCACCAATTGTCTAAAATTTTGTGCCAAATCAAAACAATTTGTCTGAATGAAAGTTTGATATGCTGGCTCTCACTACACTGTTGTGTCTCAGTCAACAACTGTTAATGAAACCTACTAGAAACATAATGCTCATGCAGGTAATGTATCAGTCAATTCCAGCAGTGCACATGCCCCCCCCCCCCCCCCCCCCACCTCAATGCTCATGCAGGTAATGCATCAGTCAAATTTCCAGCAGTGTCCATCCCTCCCCCCCCCCCCCCCCCCACGCCACAATGCTCATGCAGGTAATGCATCAGTCAATTCCAGCAGTGCACATCCCCCCCCCTCCCCCCATGGCACTGTCATGGGCATTTTTCCACATTGTCCATCCTGGGGGTCAGCCATTAGTTTACTCTGTGGCATTTGATGGGCTTGTGATTTTCACCTCACAGCATTGTCACTTCCTTTCAATGATAAGTTCATTGGCAAAGACAATAACTTTGTGATAAGCTACATCAATGGGGGACAAAAAAGAGATGGTACATGTAGATCCACAAAACAAACAGCCACTGGAACAATAATATGAAATAAGAAATATCTGAGACCTAGCTTGCTCTGAATTAAGCCTTAATGAGACTTTACCTATTCAAGTCTCTTACCTTGTAAATAGGATGTACTTTGTGGTATTGGCTATTCTGCGTGTTATGGCTACCGGAATGCATTTTTCAAACACAGATCCCGCAAACTGGACTACCTGAAAATTTTAAAGATTCAAGAAGCCAACGATTAAATCTATACGGTATCCATCTAATAACACTAATAAGCTGACAGCTTAACATTGGTCGTGGCTTACTGAAAATAAGTTTCGCCGCAGCAGTCCGATGCAGCCAGTCCGATGATATTCATATTTTCCAGCAATAATAATATATGATATTATTACGAAACAAAGAGTATAAATGAAGGCCATCAATAGAAAATCCATAGTTCTGTATATAAATAATTATCTCCCTAGTTTCCGTCCACTCCCCATAGCACTGCTGTAGTCCCTGTTTGAGGGAATATGTGTCACCATGTTTTTTCATCGCAAAAATTAATTTACATGACGTATCAACTTCTTGAAAGAACAGCTGGCCAGAGCGCTGGCTCATAGTTGAACGTCCTTGTTATTACCGTTGTCATGGTGACTAAGTGTAAGCCAATCAGCTGACAGGAAGACATCTGTTGCATAGCGCGAGCAAAACAATAATTTCAAACAGACAAATAGTTTATCATTGAAAATTTTGTCGTTCGAGTATCATTCCTAAAAGAGAAGACATTGAGGTAGGTTTCACCCCGTTCTTGTCAACAAATTTGCCACTTTGATGTGCAGAAAGAAAGGCACTTTCGCAAATTGTGAAAGACTTAACGGTGGGATTCTACGCGTGTTTCATGTTAGCTTTCGATTTTCGTGACTGTACATGTTTCTGAATGGGAAAGCTACGTAGAAGTGGAGTTAGGGTTTCCTTCGGGCGCCGATAATTTTTTGAAAGGTGCAGTCGTTTCGCGTTCACTGTATTCGTCAGTGAAATAAGCCGTTTGTACGCCACGTATGCCGCAGTAGTAGGAATATAGAGAGAAACGAAAAGCCTTCCTTACTTCTGTTTGAGTTTTGCTCACTTGTGTTTTCAGATTAAAGCGGTATGGCATCTGTTCAGTCAATTGTCTCGCCAATTCCTCAACCTTCAAGACCTAAGTCAGTGTCAAGACCAAAGCGATGGAGCGAAGAAGTCGAAGAAGGTATTATGTGTTTTCAAAACCGTGTTTCAAAGGCCTTATATGCCGTTTACATCTTATTGTTAATGAACAAATCCCATAGCATACAATTTATTTGTAACTATTATGCGCCTGAAAATGGTGATCGTTGATTTTTACTTGTTTATGTCAGTTACAAATTTATATATAAAAAAAACAAGCCAGAAGCACAAAATTAGAGGAGAAAGACAAAAACCTTTGGATGGCTATTGAAGGATGGATTATGCAGGATGAGAAGTCTCTCAGTTCATGTGTCTGAAGGAGTACTTGCCTTTATTACATCCAGGCATTTCACCATACACCTGTATTTTTAATTTTCCGTGCACATATCCTTCATTTGAAAAGTGGATTTAAATAAAGCATTTTAAATCGTGAAATCAACATTACATTGATAAATTCCAAAATTAATTGATTTTTGGTTGGAAACAATTTGGAAAATTACACACGGCCCACAATTTTCACAGATGTCTGTTTCAAGAACTGTAATGTGATCGTTTTGTTTGTAGATTTTTTTTTTTGGAGGGGGGGGGGGGGGGGTAAAAATTTTCCAGCCAGTTTTGAGTTTTATTAAATCCTTTATCCAGATTATAGTGTTAATCCTTTTCAAACCAAAACCAAATTTAAACAATCTATGATGTGTTCACGTAATGTCTTGTGCTCATTTTTTATAGCATACAGATTTCAAATTGCTGGGTACAGAGATGTACATGAGTATCGTGATGTCAAGCAAAAAGAACCAGTAAGTTGCTCATTCTGTTTCCATTCTGACCATATGATGGAACTGGGAGGGGGGGGGGGGGATCATAAAACATCATCCTGATGACAGAAATGAAAAAATTATGTAACATTTGTGTGTCTGAAACACTTGCTGCAGCAGATATATTTATCGTTTTTGCAGTGTCAAATGATTTATATTTCCTACATATTTGTACTCTTCGAAAATTTTGCTGTTAAAAAATTAATATAGCCTGTTCAACAAATTGATGGCAGTTTTCTCTGGACTATACTCTTCTAGACCATACAATGATGTCATAAAATATTGAAAGGACAACCAGCAAGTGGTTTTAAACGTTTTATGACATCATTTTATGGTCTAGAAGGGTATAGCCCATAAAAAACTGCTGTCGATTTGTTAATTACGATAAAAATCATGACAGCAGTTTTTTGCAATGTGATTGGACTCACTTATGTTTCTTACATGGTACTCTTAACAAATTGCAATGGCAGTTTTCTCTGGTCTATATTCTTCTAGACCATAAAATGATGTCAAAATGTTGAAAATTCAACCATCGAGTGGTTTTGAACATTTTGTGACGTCAGTTTATGGTCTATAAGAGTTTATAATCCATCAAATATTTTCGCTCGCGCGCGATTGGTCTAAATGCCTCACGTGACCGAATATACCCCAGCTAAAACTGGATTAACGATGGTCAAGGGTAGGTAACTTCAAGTTTAAATGTTTTGTTCAGAATTGACACTAAAAACCAGAGATAGTTTTTGATTGTGTAATGTACTCTGTTCAGCATTTTCATTTGTAGTCCACATTGTTTTCTTTCCTCGTTTTCTTATAATGGTCAGTAATTTAATCCTCTGCAGGTAATTATCTTTTTGTTTCAGTAATTTTTACAAACATCTTTAACTTTTTTCCTAGGATCGTTGGCCACATAATGGTTATGTGAAGAAGCTTCAGCGGAAAGATGGCTACTTTATCTACTTTGATAGGACCAGAGAATGTGCTGACAAAGACGTCTACAAGTGCAAGCTATATGGATATTGAGCAATTAAGAAGTTCATAAACTGGCAAATAGTATGAAGGGCTGAGAATTATGGAGATCATCATCCACTATTTATGGGACAAAAGGCAGTGGAACTTAGAAATAAATGAATTTTGATTTCTTTTGTTATAAGTTGTCATGTGTATAGTCAAATTATATAACAACAAATTGTTAAAAAAAATAACAAATTGTTCATTAACAGATTGCCATGTCAATATTTTAGAAACTGTATATAATATATTTTATGTGTACAGTGTGTTTGTGTTTGTTTGTTTTTTTTTCTATTGGCTAGGACATCTTAATGCATTATTGTACCGAAAATGTATGATTTTAAGTCTGCGAGAGATTTTTACACTGTTATCTGAGTTTTATGTAAAAAGGTTTTGTTTTTAATCTTTTTGATTGCTCACGATAAATAAAAGTTTAATAAGTTGTAAATGTTTGTCATCGTTTCTGGTGCAATATTAGCTAATTTTTTTTTTTTAACCAGGTGAATATTTTATGGAATGTTCTTTGTAGATAATTCAGGGAGGGGGGGGGGGGGGTGGGAGTGGCAAAACGGAATTCCCTTAAAGCCCACAGAGGAAACATTTCCCGGTGAAATTAGTCTGTGGACGGAAGGGGATACAGTAGACCTGTACCCTTCAAATTTCTATTTTCACTCAACCCTGATAACCTGCAACTGCATGGTTGTTTAGGGCTGGGAGCATTGTTCTGTTGTTCGTTCTTTTGTTCTCTCGACCCTAGTAGAGATCTCATTTTCATCTCGTTGAATTTGTAATATTGCAGAAAGGGAAGCGCGGGGAGGATAAACTGGTTAAATAATGGCATACAGTAATACCTCCCCACACAGTGTTAGGTCAACACAGCACTGTTGCTCACAAGTGTTTTAGCACTGCATACGAAGCATTCTCTGACCGTTACGAATCAGTTTTCTTTTTCTTAGTTTTGACGCGACATACTCAATGCTGCTCTTCATTTTACTATCCATACTTTCTTCACAGTCCTTTTGTTGTTATTGTTGTTGTTTACTTTTGTTCCGTTTGCCCATACGGGCAATAAGATTTTGTTCCGTACTCTAAACTTTTTGGGACTCAATATAGCTACAATACTCAATATAGCTACAGATTCCGGCCTTTTGGATCAGGTTAAACAGGTATATTTCGCAGTAAGATCAACATGATCTGAGAACAAACAGGGACAGTAAACAGTTCGTTTATCTTCAGAAAGACATTACCCGCCTCAGAAATTCCATCCCCGGAAACTCAGGGGCACCCAACGGATCGTTTCGGTAAATTATCTGTTCGGAAGGTGACCTTAATCCCTACAATTTTTTTAAGGGAATTTTCACCTCGAAAGTTCGTGATATGGGAAATGCCCTAGTAATTTCGAAAAGACTCAAGTTCCCCTAGAATGACCGAACAGATAAAAATATTATAGGACGGCCTCAAATGAACCTACAGAGCTTTAAAGGCACTCCAGATAGCCTAAAATTTCGTATCAAAGGATTTGAGAGAAAACTGCCGTTGGGTGCCCCTGACTAGTCGGTTGGAAGGGATTTTTTTTCCACGGTCAGCTGGTAGAAATTCAGATTACACTGACAAGTCACCTTAAACTTTTAAAAAGCTGAAAACCTGATCCCTATTCTTTTCCAAGGAGCAAAAACGTCCTTAAATTTGAGAAAAAAGACCCGAGGAAAGCATTCAGTTTGGAAAGCCAACAGTAGCTCGTAAATTCTCATGAAAGAATGCAAACAGATCAAAAAAAGTGTTTACTTATATTATTATTATTATTATTATTATTATTATTATTATTATTAATATTATTATTATTATTATTATTATTGTTATTGTTATTGTTATTGTTATTGTTATTGTTATTATTATTATTATTATTATTATTATTATTATTATTATTATTATTATTATATAAGATGTAGCAGTGTAATTGCGAGTGATTTTCTCTCTCAACATCCGACTCCAACCCACGGACTTAAGGAGACAAAAAGGGTTTTTACTTGATGGAGAGCACCCGCCTAATAAGGTGGGCTGTAGAAAGAAGAGTTATTTTCTGGAGTTCGTGAATGTTGATGTTGCCAGGGATTTTGTTGGTGTAGTTTTCTATCTCCTTTTGATGGTGCCACGGGCTCCCAAAACCACTGGGACTGTTGTTGTTTTGAGCCCCCACAATTGCTTTATTATTATTATTATTATTATTATTATTATTATTATTATTATTATTATTATTATTATTATTATTATTATTATTATTATTATTATTATTATTATTATTATCTGGACATTTAAGTAGTCAAGACACTATGTTCTCACCTTTTATTTACCCTCTTTAACAACTAACCCTTACAAGTTGAGCTGAAACTCGTCGGTGTAACAACCTTGAGTGATCTAAACCTCCGAGTTACATTTTTGCTCTTTCTACTTGAACTGAAACTGAAGCTTGAATTTGCAATACACATCAATGCTGCTCTTAGCTGCCTCGATGTTGTTTCGGCCACCGCGATAAATTCGACTCAGATACTTTCCGTTATCTGCCTTCAGAACGACGGTGCCATCAGCCTGATTGTAGACTTGAAACCTGGAGAAGACATCTGGACTCGATTTGGCAGCCTCAATGAAATCAACAGAGCCACGACGGATTCTGGAGAGGTATTTTCCGTTGTCTGCCTGCAGTGTGAGCTTTCCATCAGGACACGCTTTTGCAAGGAACTTTGTGGTGGGATCTGGGGCCGATACCGACTTTACCGCCTCAATATTATTTTGCCCATTTTGGGTGTAGTAGATACGGCTGAGAAACTTGCCGTTATCAGCCTTCAAACTCACATAAACGGAGCCTGAAAATATATGAGATGTAGCGATCCGTTACGTTTGTTTCGAACGAGAAATTAAAATTACAATTGTTTTAAAGGTCAATAAAATTGAATAACGATAAGCAGATTCTACTTTGATACTTGTTTAAGCCTCACATCAGAACGATATTTTATTTGTTTTATAGGTTAATGAAAAACATTGGCAAAATATTAAGTGATGAACGAATGAGCTATTGACTACAACACTCTTTGTAGCACGAAGTATATTTTTATTATGTCGCCCAAAATGAACTGAATAACGAAGCACAACCCTTCCGCAGAAAGAATGGATCATACATAGACGAAGATGGAATCTTGTGGATTTATTCTGTGTTATTTCAATATCTTACCGTCACAGCAATCGCCGTAAGCCCCATCGATGGCAAATACGAGCATCACGCAGAGGAAAATCAACTTCATGGTGAAAGATTCTGAAAAAGAAAAAAGCCTGACCGATTAAATATTTTTAAATATCCGTTTATACAAAACAAAATCAGACTTTAAAACAATGAATTCTCTGAATATTTCATGCGTATTGAAGAAACAACTGAATTCTGTAAATAGTGAGTGATCATGCGGCTTTCGGCAAAATTAAAAAATCCACTGCTCTGCGGTTGTTTAAACAACATACCCTTCTTTTACCATTAATGAGCTGATTTCAATTTTATCTATGGCTGGATGGCCATAATCTTAATCTTTAAAACGTTTCCATCAATTGAGCAAAATAGTAAAACTCTAAGACGTAACATAACCGATCGTGATTAACCGATTATTAAAAAACTAGGCAAAAATTATCATCATGATTCTCCACTTTGGATTTGGGGTTCTATTTTCCAATCCAAGTACTTAGATCGAGTTAACAGATATATTAATCGTAGTTTCCGATTTAGTTATGCTTCAATTAAGGCCCCAGCGAATCAACTGAAAAACAAAGACGGAGATAGGAACAGCAGATATCACTGAACTGCCCACATTAACAATTTATTAGAAAGCAAGGGCAATTATCGTTGACAATTTCAGGCATGTGAAAGAAGTCTAGCGGAATTCAGTAACTAAGATAGGTATCTTTCTATTGGAAACTACAATTTCTTTGTCATTCTGTTAGTATTTCAACACTCTTTTCAACAAAATTCAGGCAATGTTCTCAAATGCAAACAATAGTTAATCCAAATAAGACTTTAATTTGACCGTTAAGAATTTTATGCTGCTTATTTATCCCTACTAATAATTAGCACTGCTAGCGGATCAGTCAAACATGCATTTCATAAGTGAAAAAAGGACACGGAGATGATCACCCGTGTAGAGATTGCATGTATTCAAATTGAAACAAATTCTCTAGATCTGTAATAGAAGCATATAAAATATTACATAGCACATGTATTATTTTATCCGTATTTAAACTGTTCAGTTGAAAACCATTTGGTCGAGATAAAAATGTTCTTAACTGACTTTCAGCCTGGGTAATGTTCTTAAATTTTAGTTAATCTCAGCCTCAATGTTCTTATAAGAAGGTGGTTACATAGAAAAAAAGAGTGTGTTGATGCTGGGGTAAAGGTTTGACCGATCGACGTTTCAGGTGTGTCACGGAATATAGTGATGAAAACAAAATGGGAATTAGAAAAAGCGGACTGTGTTCAACGGGCGATGGCAGCTTAATAAACTAGGTGAAGCGGCTGGTAAATTCCACATTTGGGGAGACACTAGAGACTGTTAGTCGTAAGATCTTTCTCCCAGAATTTCAGGTCTTTGAGAATTCCCTATAGACTGCAAAAAGTCAGTGTTCCAGACTTCAAGCCGCTTTGTAAAAGAAGGGAGAAGCCGAGATGAGGAGACTCCCTCTAAACGCAAGAGTGTGGAATCGAGAAAACTGATTCGGACTATCTTGGTTACTTACTGCTATACTGTGACTTAACCATCAGAATAGCTTATCCAAATTAAGATTGTTGCTCTTAATACTACTGAGGATAAATTGAGGAAACGTTTTCCGTTGTAGCACTCACCTTCAGTCAGCACAGCTAGCTCTTAAACACGAACTGATATTTCACTATAGTCCAAAGTGAATTTATGTTGCTGATCAACGACGGAATTCAATTAACATTGGAGAAGACCGCGTTTACAATCACTCAAGTTCAAATTATTGCGTTTTAGCTTTAGTTGCCTGTAGCAATCACTCTTTTCCGAGCCGCATGATCACGCTGCGATATTTTCAAATATTGATTAAAATAACAAAAGGAGTTTTAAGACTAGATTAGACAAGTTTTCAAAATTATTGGTATACATTTCAAAGATCTTTTTTTTAATTCTCTCCGAAGCAACATTAAAATGAAATGTCAATGGACTTGTGTGCTTAATCAGCCCCTGTAGTCGCCTTCGCCTGCAAGTTTGGCTGTATTTCCAAGATACCAATTAAGGCTGATAAGAATGAATGTAAATTTTAAAGTACTTGGGTGGATTGTTTTGCAGGCGATTGTAAACATACAGGTTTTACCAAAGAAAAATATTTTCCAATCGAGTTACCACAAAATATAATTCTCTCCTAAAATCACATGCTTCCCTACTATCCTTAACTTAAGAAATGGTTCATGTCCTTAACTTGCGTACTTGAGCTATGGATGCATATGCACGTGGGAAGTTTGACGGAGAGCACGAGGGAAGCCAGAGTTCCTCGAGGCGTATCCAAGAGCAACTCTAGCTTCTCCCGTCCTCTCCGCCGAACTTCGCGCGTGCATTCATAACTTGAGTACGCACGCTAACGGAATAAACCAATCGTTAAGTTGTTTTACTAAAGAAAGTTTTTTTCATTCTAGTGACCAATTGATCTAGATATAATTCTCTTATAAAATCACATGTTGTTGCGCATACGTTCTGTGCATCTCGAGATAGTCGGGTTTTCTGTGGGTGATGTCTACTAATTAATACCGAGATATTTTTGTACGGTTTAAAATATGCAGAGAAAGCAGAACTTAGCAAGTGATCTTGGTATCGAAAAAAGAAATTGGGGGTAACCATGCATTTTTTTCTCAGAAAAAAGATAGCTTCAATTTGGGAAAAAAAAACGCCATGCATTTAGAAAGCTTTAGAATAAGTAACGCCATCAGTACACGAGCAAAAAGATCGGCACGGCACCCCAAAATTTCGGTACCGTGCCGTCAACTTTTTTGGCACGGCACTCCTGACTGATTTTAAACGTGTAAACATAGCGTGCCCAAAAATAATACGGCACCTGTGCCCGAAATTTTAGGGGTGCCGAGACCACCTCGGAAGGTGCCATTATTCGAAATTTTGGGGTGCCGTGCGCTACCCGCAATATTCTTTTAGAATTTCAGTAGCCCATACTAAGATCTTCTTTTCCCGCATAGCCATTAACTGTACAAAAATACTTCTGTATCTGGAGGCACCGTCCTGAAGAAATTGGTTCATGATCATGCTTAGCGTACGTACTCGAGTAATGGATGCACGCGCCGGCTAAGTTTGGTGGAGAGCACGAAAGAGGGCAGAGTTGCTCGAGGCGTATCCAAGAGCAACTCGTAGCTTCTCCCGTCCTTTCCGCCGAACTTTGCACGTGCATCCATAACTCAAGTACGCACGCTAGCTTCTTGAGTGCTCTCTAAACTTCCCGCGTGCATCCAGAACCTAACAGCTTAAACCAGTTATCTTTTATCGGATAGTGACAACAAAGTAGTATGCGGAAAACAGGTTATATTGGTGACTGATTACAAAATTCTTTAAATGCGCTGTACTGAGAAAAACAAAGGCTCTTATTGGCTGTTTACAAACACGCCACAATGAACGAGAACATTTGCTTTGAAAATGTCAACGAAAATTTGCTTCTTTGAATTAGTTTAAAGTCAACGAAAATGTAGACAAACGAGTTTGCAAGCTCACAGAATGTTTAAGTACTCAAATGTTCAAGTGAAAGATAAGGGCAGGAACTGGGGTTTCGATTCACCACGATGCACGGTACGCTTGGAGAAGACTGATTCTTCACTATTTTCGTCCACTAAGAAGGGAGACTTTGTAAAAACTAAGTTATGGAAACCCGAGTTTGTCTTATTTTTACACGTTTATTTATGTATGCCGGCCGTGGGTCAGTTTAAATGTACCATGAAAACCAATTGGAATAGGATAGGAAGCACGGGCGCCATGTTAAAGAGAGCTGTACATGTCCTACTATACTTCTTGGTCAAGAAATGCCACTGATGACACCAGCTAATTATTAATGGCGTACTGCGTGTCATTGACGCTATTTTCTTCTCGTTTAATTTCTTTAGATCATTTCTTTCGTCTTTGCTTATCACTCCTAAGGGGTAACTGGAAAGAGTTGGTGTGATATTGCGCCCCATTCTTGTGTCATGAATATCATTATTTTCACTCCAGAGCCAGCTAGCTGTAGATAATTACCATGATATTGATCCCCGTTTGTGCGGAAGAATAACGCAGTAACAACGAAACATCGCTTAAACTGCTTGTCTAGGCTTATTCAGCCAAAGAGAGGTTTTGCCCTTTTGAAAACAAAGGGAATTAATATTCGGTTCCCATCTTACGGATCCTCAGCTGAGTTACACCAAAGAAGAGGCCAGTTTTTCTTGATAATTTAATCTGAATTTCTAAGTTGACTAATGCCTTAAAACAGTGAGATATTCCAGTGAAAAGAAAGTCGGGTGCCTTTGAAGATTATAAAAAAAAAATTTCTTTTCCATCACACGAAAACAGCGCAATATTTGGGCGAATTAAATCAAATTATCGATGAATACATTGCAATTAGATAATTGTACTCCAATGAATGTTTCAACAGTTTCATACATTCATATATAACAGAATTTGAACATTTAGAGGTCCTGAATGATTAGGTACGTTTCAATGAAGAGATAAATGTATTGAGTCACAAACGACCTCATTTCAGTCTTCTAGCTATAGTCAATGGTCGGTACATGTCAGTAGTAATAATGAATTCATGCACATATCGCTAGATAAAATTTTGTAAAATATCAGTTTACTAACAGAGTAAGTAAGATACATGTATTTAGGAACGACACTTGGTGAACACGAAATAATAATTATAATACAAAAAAAAAATCTTTACTCCCTTAAAAAAAGTTCGGGGATACAGAATCGTTGGAAGCATCTGCTCAACCGCAGGGGGCTATTCATTTGCGAGATGAATATTTAGGAAAAATTATTTCCTTTTCAGGACCGTCACCGTGCCGTCAGATCCGATATCTCATGCTCTCTTGACATTTTCTCGTGTTCTTTTCATGCCTTCTGCTTAAACATCAAATAGCCTTCGCTCAGTTCTAAAAATCTCCACTCCTTGATGACACAAGGGACTCTACATAATGGTTTCTGATCACGCCCTTTTACGCACCCATTTACTCAGGAGCACAGCCTTTTAAAATGCATCCGTTTGACCAGAGCTTTGTTAGATATAGTTACTGACTGTTTTGGTAAACTGAGACTAACTTTGCAGTTTGCAGTGTTCTATGACGGGTGGAACCAAACAAGAAAAGAGAACCCAAGACGAAGGGCGTCCCGCGGGAAAACAAGCTTGCCTGCGGAAACCGTCAAGTTTGGATAAAATTGTTAAGATCTTTGTTTCTTGAAAGACCATGCATTTGTACTCTTCAGAACAGCAGATACAAATTAAGATTGTTGCTCTTATAACCAGAGCTTTTCGTTTTTGGCGACGAAGCGACAGCTTCTCCCACTTGAGTTTATTCAGAAGAAGGTTCGAGCGGTAATTTCGTTATCACTCTGGCTGCGCGATTTTGTAATTTTTGCAACCACTCAAACCGTCCCAGACAGAACTGCAATAATCAAACTGAGGTAAAATTTAGGCGTTATAGATTTGTATAGCAGTATTTGTAGAAATGAAGGGTTGTATGCGTTTAAGGCCCCTATACACTGCCTATAGCTGAAGAGACTTTCCTAGATATTTCGTCAACGTGTTTCGATCAAGAGCGGTCGGTCATCTATGGTGATTTCCAGGGATATTTTAATAGTATGACCAACTCTCCTGATCATTCCGCCATCTATTTTTATATCAATCTTGTCACATTGAGCATTTAATCTCTGTCTTGGCCCTATTATCGTTACTTTAGTCCTAGCCATGAAATATCAATGGACTGAGCAGGACTGGTGTGTTTTAATCACCCCGGGTGGTCGCCTAAGCCTGCAAGTTTGGCTGTATTTCAGGAGTGATAACAATTAATGTAAATTTTCAGTTGGGTGGATGGTTTGTTTTGCACGCGAATGTAAACATACATATTTTACAAAACAAAGTTATTTATTCTCAGAAAAAAATGCATGGTTACGCCCGATTTTCTTTTTGGATACCAAGATCACTTGCTAAGTTCTGCTTTCTCCGCATATTCTTAAACCGTACAAAAATATCCCTGTATTAATTAGTAGACACCACCCATAGAAAACCCGACTATCTCAAGATCCGCAGACGTGATTTTTTAAGAGAATTATATTTAGATCAATTGGTCACTAGAATGAAAAAATTAACAATTAGTTTATTCCGTTCGCGTGAGCACTCAAGCTATGGATTTACACGCAAAGTTCGGCGGAGAGGACGGGAGAAGCTAGAGTTGCTCTTGGATACGCCTCGAGCAACTCTGGCTTCTCTCGTGCTCTCCGCCAAACTTCCCGCGTGCATCACTAACTCAAATACGCAATTTAACGACATGAACCATTTCTTAAGTTAAGGATAGTAGGGATACATGTAATTTTAGAAGAGAATTATATTTTGAACGTGCAATTGGTGACTGGATTGGAAAATAACTATCTTTGGTAAAACCTGTATGTTTACATTCGCCTGCAAAACAATCCACCCAAGTACGTTAAAATTTACATTCATTCTTATCAGCCTTCACTGGTATCTTGGAAATACAGCCAAACTTGCAGGCGAAGGAGACTACACGGGCTGATTAAGCACACAAGTCCATTGACATTTCATTTTAATGTTGCTTCGGCGAGAATTAAGAAAAAATCTTTGAAATTTTTACCTTTAATTTTGAAAACTTGTCCAGTCTAGTCTTAAACTTCTTTTGTTATTTTAATCAATATTTGAAAATATTATCACAGCGTGATCACGCGGCTCGAAAAAGAGTGATTGCTTCAGGCAACTAAAGCTAAAACGCAATAATTTGAACTTGAGTGATTGTAAACGCGGTCTTGTCCAATGTCGATTGTATTTCGTCGTTGATCAACAACATAAATTCACTTCGGACTATAGTGAAATATCAGTTCGTGTTTAAGAGCTAACTGTGCTGACTGAAGGTGAGTGCTATAACGGGAAGGGTTCCCTCAATTTATCCTCAATTTATCCTTTTTTTGTTTTTCAAAATTGAAGCTTTCTTATTTCTAAAAAAAGCATGGCTACCTTCAATTTTTTTTTCGATACCAAGATCACTTGCTAAGTTCTGCTTTCTCCGCATATTCTTTAACCGCACAAAAATATCCCTGCATTAATTATAATTAGTTGACAACACCCATAGACAACCCGACTATCTCGAGATGCGCAGAACGTATGCGCAGTAACGTGATTTTATAAGAGAATTATATTTAGATCAATTGGTCACTAGATTAAAAAAATAATTTTTTTTGGTAAAACAACTTTACAATTGGTTTATTCCGTTAGTGTGCGTACTCGAATCATGGATGCACGCGCAAAGTTCGGCGGAGAGGACGCGAGAACCTAGAGTTGCTCTTGGATACGCCTCGAGCAACTCTGGCTTCCCGCGTGCATCCATAACTCATGAACCATTTCTTAAGTTAAGGATAGTAGGAATACATGTGATTTTAGAAGAGAATTATATTTTGAGCGTGCAATTGGTGACTGGATTGGAAAATAACTTTCTTCGGTAAAACCTGTATGTTTACATTCGCCTGAAAACAATCCACCCAAGTACTTTAAAATTTACATTCATTCTTATCAGCCTTGACTGGTATCTTGGAAATACAGCCAAACTTGCAGGCGAAGGCGACTACACGGGCTGATTAAGCACACAAGTCCATTGACATTTCATTTTAATGTTGCTTCGGAGCGAATATAGAAAAAATCTTTGAAATTTTTACCTTTAATTTTGAAAACCTATCGAATCTAGTCTTAAAACTCCTTTTGTTATTTTGATCAATATTTGAAAATATTATCACAGCGTGATCATGCGGCTCGAAAAAGAGTGATTGCTACAGGCAACTAACGCTAAAACGCAATAATTTGAACTTGAGTGATTGTAAACGCGGTCTTGTTCAATGTTAATTGTATTCGGTCGTTGATCAGCAACATAAATTCACTTCGGACTATAGTGAAATATCAGTTCGTGTTTAAGAGCTAGCTGTGCTGACTAAAGGTGAGTGCTACAACGGAAAAGGTTTCCTCAATTTATCCTCAGTAGTATTAAGAGCAACAATCTTAATTTGGATAAGCTATTCTGATGGTTAAGTCACAGTATAGCAGTAAGTAACCAAGATAGTCCGAATCAGTTTTCTCGATTCCACACTCTTGCGTTTAGAGGGAGTCTCCTCATCTCGGCTTCTCCCTTCTTTTACGAAAGCGGCTTGAAGTCTGGAACACTGACTTTTTGCAGTCTATAGGGAATTCTCAAAGGCCTGAAATTCTGGGAGAAAGATCTTACGACTAATAGTCTCCAGTGTCTCCCCAAATGTGGAATTTACCAGCCGCTTCACCTAGTTTATTTAGCTGCCATCGCCCGCTGAACACAGTCCGCTTCTTCTAATACCCATTTTGTTTTTATCACTATATTCCGTGACACACCTAAAACGTCGATCGGTCAAACCTTTACCCCAGCATCAACACACTCTTTTCAGTTCTTTTTATAAAAACATTGAGGCTGAGATTAACTAAAATTTAAGAACATTACCCAGGCTGAAAGTCAGTTAAGAACATTTTTATCTCGACCAAATGGTTTTCAACTGAACAGTTTAAATACGGATAAAATAATACATGTGCTATGTAATATTTTATATGCTTCTATTACAGATCTAGAGAATTTGTTTCAATTCGAATACATGCAATCTTTACACGGGTGATCATCTCCTCTTTTCACTTATGAAATGCGTGTTTGACTGATCCGCTAGCAGTGCTAATTATTAGTAGGGATAAATAAGCAGCATTGTTGTTTGCATTTAAGAACATTGTCTGAATTTTGTTCAAAAGAGTGTTGAAATACTAAGAGAATGACAAAGAAATTGTAGTTTTCAATAGAAAGACACCTATCTTAGCTAAATTCCGCTAGACGTCTTTCACATGCCTGAAATTGTCAACGATAATTGCCCTTGCTTTCTAATAAATTGATAATGTGGGCGGTGCAGTGATATCTGGCTGTTCCTATCTCCGTCCTTGTTTTTCAGATGATTCGCTGGGGCCTTAATTGAAGCATAACTAAATCGGAAACTACGATAAATATATCTGTTAACTCGATCTAATTACTTGGATTGGAAAATAGAACCCCAAACCCAAAGCGGAGAATCATGATGATAATTTTTGCAGAGTTTTTAATAATCGGTTATGTTACGTTTTAGAGTTTTACTATTTTGCTCAATTGATGGAAACGTTTTAAAGATTAAGATTATGGCCATCCAACCATGGATAAAATTGAAATCAACTCATCATGTTGGTAAAAGAAGGGTATATGGTTTAAACAACCGCACAGCAGTGGATTTTTTAATTTTTCCGAAAGCCGCATGATCACTCACTATTCAGAATTCAGTTGTTTCTTCAATGACGCATGAAATATTCACAGAGCATTCATTGTTTTAAACTCTGATTTTGTTTTGTATAAACGGATAGTTAAAAATGTTTCATTGGTCAGGCTTTTTTCTTTTTCAGAATCTTTCACCATGAAGTTGATTTTCCTCTGCGTGATGGTCGTATTTGCCATTGATAGGGCTTACGGCGATTGCTGTGACGGTAAGATATTGAAATAAACATAGAATAAACCCAAATGATTTCATCTTCGTCCATGTATGATCGATCCTTTCTGCGGAAGGGTTGTGCATCGTTATTTAATTTTTTTTTGGGCGACATAATAAAAATATACGTGCTACAGAGTATTGTAGTCAAGAGCTAATTCGTTCATCACTTAATTTTTTGCAAATGTTTTTAATTCAACCAAAAACAAATAAAATATCGTTCTGAAGTGAAGCTTAAACATGTATCAAAGTAGAACCTGCTTATCGTTATTCGTTTTTATTGACCTTTAAAACAATTGTAATTCTAGTTCGAAACAAGCGTAACGGATTGCTATATCTCATATATTTTCAGGCCCCGTTTATGTGAGTTTTAAGGCTGATAACGGCAAGTTTCTCAGCCGTATCTACCACACCCACATGTACGGCGGACAAAATAATATTGAGGCGATAAAATTGGTATCGGCCCCGGATCCCACCACAAAGTTCCTTCCAAAAGCGTGTCCCGATGGAAAGCTCACACTGCAGGCAGACAACGGAAAATACCTCTCCAGAATCCGTCGTGGCTCTGTTGATTTCATTGAGGCTGCCAAATCGAGTCCGGATGTCTTCTCCAGGTTTCAAGTCTACAATCAGGCTGATGGCACCGTCGTTCTGAAGGCAGATAACGGAAAGTATCTGAGTCGAATTTATCGCGGTGGCCAACAAAACATCGAGGCAGCTAAGAGTAGCATTGATGTGTATTGCAAATTCAAGCTTCAGTTTCAGTTCAAGTAGAAAGAGCAAAAATGTAACTCGGAGGTTAAGATCACTCAAGGTTGTTACACCGACGAGTTTCAGCTCAACTTGTAAGGGTTAGTTGTTAAAGAGGGTAAATAAAAGGTGAGAACATTGAGTCTTGACTACTTGAATGTCCAGATCGTTTAAGTCACTGTGTTGGGGACAAAATGAAAGCAAATGTGAACACACATAGGTAATAATAATAATAATAATAATAATAATAATAATAATAATAATAATAATAATAATCAGGTTATTATTATCGTTTTAAGCGGTCACTTCTGCCCCAATTTGTACGCCTGGGCACCCAGGATAGAATGCTTGGGGAAAAATCTAATCTTAGTTTTACTGAAATAGTCCCTCTGGACAAATATTTATACAGTCATAAGCATTGAAGGCAAACTAAAACACTTACGGATTCTTTGCCGCCGCCATTGAGCAATTCAGCTCTCTGTCGTCTAACTTGACGGATAGCATTCCGTCCAGCTTTTGGTTAAAACCAGAAAATAAGTTGCCTTTGAGCAAATTTTATTGTAAGACATGTTAAAATGGACACAAAGATCAGAAAAATCAATTTTAATACTTACTTTTACTCGAAGACGGCAATTCGGTTGTTTTGACGTCCCAATGTCGTTCCCAGAGCCCTCGTTTCCCGCTCCGCTAGACAAGGGTAACGAGGGCTCTGGGAACGAGATTGTTGACGTCCTCAACACCATGAACGACATCTATGACATGCGCAGAAGCTACTACATGCGTTGAAAGACTTCCGGTCGTGGTCGTCTCGACTCGTCGTCGTGGTTAACATTACAACAATACAAAACTTTTCGTATCTAACTTTGGGTTGACTTTTTAGGCTGACAAATGCACGTTTTCCCTCCTTTTATGGTGTTGTTTATTGTTTAAGGTAAAGAGCGTTTATTGTTTGTAAAACAAAGGTTGCGATTACGGAAGCGGCGTAGCCTGATTACCGACCGCGAACTAATTCAAATATCTTCGTTAGCGACTGTACGGTGTTAAAATGCCTCCTTTCGGGTAGTGGGGTGTGAAATCATTTCTTGAGGCAGAAATTATCTAACGAGAGAGGGCTGGGGAATGTGTGATATAAAGAGTATGTTCACCCGTGAAAATGTTTTAAGACTTTCAAGTAGAGTTTTCGTTCAGGGATTTTTAAACATATTGTCAGCTCTGAAAATCAACACACAGTTTCCGGCCGAGAAAATTTTCAAAAATTTTAAAAGAAAACACCTCTGGACAGATCAGCTGCTAAAAATCCGACGCGCTATCCGGTGCCTTCCGCGCTGTAGAGGACCTGTACAGGTCTGAACGTTCACTACCACCACTATCAAAGAAAACAGTAATAGTCGAACGACCCCAAAGAAATTTGTCTCGATTACGATGAACTAAACAAAACTGAGCCATTTAGCGTTGTTCCTTGAATTGCTTTCAAAATTTGAACCTCATGACGCTATTGTCTTTTATACTTTTCCCATTCGCAACCGTGCATTAATTCATGCAAACTTCAATTCAAATTCACTCACGAGTCACTCAACATTAATTGTTACCAACACGAACACATACGCAATACTTACTAGAAAGGTTTCCTTTGTAAAGTTAGCATTATAGAACGTTGAAATTTGCGCCATTTTCACGCCATTGTTTCGTTCGTTTTGAGCAATAAATCGTGAAAAAAATTACCTTTAGTTTACTCGCGAACCGCTTAACACTAATCGTTTTCCACGCGCCCGCATGCGGAATACTTTTACAGATAAGTTTATGTTCTGAAGTTAAAATTAAAGAATACCTTATTCTACTAGGTTGTCTAGATTAGGTCTAGAACAATGAAATCATTCGATCGAAAAAGGTGTAAGAAAATCGGTCTGTTGGTCACCAATGCTTCCCATAAGAGTTTCATTTGCTTTTAATTCCGTGCGCTACTCATGACTCACTATCTACTATGTTTTTTATTTTCAGTCTTATTTTCATTAATTTATCGAGTTCAGGCAACACAATCTTCACAGAGATATGGAAGCGCACCAGTGGACGCGCACGAGAGAAAATGCGCGTCAATACATATGGCAACAATAAAATCTCTCAAATAAACAGTCCTATAATGTCAACTTTGATTACTAACGGTTTGCCGACTGGTGTTGTTGAAAAAAATTACGATATTAAACTATCAAACATTCAGCAAATTATGTAGCGAAAAAGAAGTTCAGGCAATGTAATTTCAAACAAACATCGATCCGTAAAATGTGTTTTCTGCCAAACAGTGTGTGCGCGCGCGACGAAAACGGCTCACGAAATACGTCTTTCAACAAACCCAAGCGACTTTTTTCAGATGTTCTAAACTCCTATGTTTTTGGTTAGAAAGAATTGAATGATCAGCGATGAAAACAAGAGGCCAAGTTTTGTAAAATAAATACGAGAGTGCGACTTCATCACGCTCTTTGCCGTCCTCGAGGGTTTGCTCAGTTTCGATGACTTATGCACGTGTATCGGATTACCGAGGAACAAAACCTCAATCAAAAGCATGAATTGTGTTGAAATGAATTGCTTTACGTTTCTCGATGTCCTGGCGGTAATTTAACTGACGCAATTACAGTCTTAAAAGGGATGGAACTAAACAAAAAACATCGCGCTTAGAATCAGTTCACTGCGCAACCGTGAGACAATGCAGCTACTCACCCACCCTATGTGGTTTGGTGTCCCACTTAACACCTCCGCCACTAGACCCCAATTAGGTGATAAAATGGCATCACCGACAATTTGCCGATTGTCTCCGATTAAAGCGCGAACGGCATGCAATTGAAGAGTCCCTTAAAATGAGAAACAAAAGCCCTACTGTCTTCTAAAAAATCAACCATAACAATAGGCATAGTTTGATACGGAAGGATGGATTATGCAAAATGGGAAATCTCTCAATTCATGTGTCTGAAGGAGTACTTGCATTTACTGTACATTCAGCTATTTTACCATACACCTGTATTTTTAATTTTCCATGGACCTATCCTTCATTTGAAGAATGCATGGATTTAAATGAAGCATATAAATCATGAAATCAATATTACAGTGATCAACTTCAGAATTATTTGAGTTTTGGTTAGGAACCATTTGGAAAAATTCCCAGGGCCCACATTTCGCGTATGTCCGTTTGAAGAACTTTTACGCCTTTGTTTTGTTTATTTCCAGCCACTTTGTTATTTAATCGTTTGTCCAGATAATGGTGGTATTATGAAACTCTTCATACCAAAACCAAATTTAAACAATCTATGATGTGTTCACCTAATGTCTTGTGCTCATTTTTAATAGCATACAGATTTCAAATTGCTGGGTACAGAGATGTACAGGAATATCTTGACGTCAAGCAAAAAGAACCAGTAAGTTACTCATTCTGCTTCCATTCTGACCATATGATGGAACTGGGAGGGGGGGGGGGGGGGTTGGGGGTAATCATGAAGTATCATCCTGGTGACAGAAATGAAAAAATTATGTAACATTTGTGTGTCTGAAATACTCGCTGCAGCAGATATATTTATAGTTTTTGAAGTGCCATTGATTTATATTTCCTACATATTTGTACTCTTCAAAAATTTTGCTTTTAAAAAATTGATATTATTATTAGCCTGTTCAACAAATTGACGGCAGTTTTCTCTGGTCTATACTCTTCTAGACCATGAAATGATGTCGTAAAATATTGAAAACTCAACCAGCAAGTGGTTTTGAACATTTTATGACATCATTTTATGGTCTATAAGAGTATAGCCCATAGAAAAAACGCCAGTTTAAACTGCCGTTGATTTCTTAATTACGATAAAAATCATGAATAAAGTTTTTTTGCAAGGTGATTGACTTATGTTTCCTACATGGTACTCTTAACAAATTGATGGCAGTTTTCTCTGGTCTATATTCTTCTAGACCATAAAATGATACCATAAAATGTTGAAAATTCAACCAGCAAGTGGTTTTGAACATTTTATGACGTCATTTTATGGTTTATAAGAGTATAGACCATAATAACTGCCAATGATTTGTTAATTATGATTAAAGCTAAAAGTTAATTGGGATTAACAATGGTCAAGGGTAGGTAACTTCTCGTTTTAATGTTTTGTTCAGAATTGACACTAAAAACCAGAGATAGTTTTTGATTGTGTAATGTACTCTGTTCAGCATTTTCATTTGTAGTCCACATTGTTTTCTTTCCTCATTCTCTTATAATGGTTGGTAATTTAATCATCTGCAGGTAATTATCTTTTTGTTTCAGTAATTGTTACAAACATCTTGTACTCTTTTTCCCAGGACCGTTGGCCACATAATGGTTATGTGAAGAAGCTTCAGCGGAAAGATGGCTACTTTATCTACTTTGATAGGACCAGAGAATGTGCTGACAAAGACGTCTACAAATGCAAGCTATATGGATATTAAGCAATTAAGAAGTTCATAAACTGGCAAATAGTATGAAGGGATAAGAACTATGGAGATCATCATCCGCTATTTATGGGACAAAAGGCAGTGGAACTTAGAAATAAATGAATTTTGATTCTTTTTGTTACAAGTTGTCATGTGTATAGTCAAATTATATAACAACAAATTGTTAAACTAATAACAAATTGTTCATTAACAGATTGCCATGTCAATATTTTAGAAACTGTATATAATATATTTCATGTGTACAGTGTGTTTGTGTTCGTTTTTTTTTCTATTGGCTAGGACATCTTAATGCATTATTGTATCAACAATGTGTGATTTGAAGTCTGCGGCAGATTTTTATACTGTTATCAGTTTTATGTAAAAAGGTTTTGTTTTCAATCTTTTTGATTGCTCACTTTAAATAAAAGTTTAATAAGTTGTAAACGTTTGTCATCGTTTCTGGCGTTATATTCGTCTAATTTTTTTTAACCAGGTGAATATTCCCCGGTGTAAAGTCAGTGGACGGAAGGGGGTACAGTAGACCTGCACCCTTCAAATTTCTATTTTCACTGGACCCTGATAACCTGCAGCTGCATTGTTTTTTAGGGCTGGGAGCATTGTTCTGTTGTTTGTTCTTTTGCTCTCTCGACCCTAGTAAAGATCTCATTTTCATCTCGTTGAATTTGTAATATTGCAGAAAGGAAAGCGCGGGGGGGGGGGGGGTATAATAATGGCATACAGTTACACCTCCCCCACAGTGTAAGGTTATCACAGCACTGTTGTTCACTACATGCAAAGCATTCTCTGTCTGTTACAAATCAGTTTTCTTTTTCTTAGTTTTGACGCGGCATACTCAATGCTGCTCTTCATTTTACAATCCATACTTTCTTCACTATCCTTTTGTTGTTATTGTTGTTGTTTACTTTTGTTCCGTTTGCCCATACGGGCAATGAGATTTAGTTTCGTACTCTAAACGTTTTGGGACTCAAACTTTTAGCTCTAATAGTCAATATAGCTACAGAATCCAACCTTTTGAATGAAGTTAAACAGGTATAATTCCCAGTAAGATCATGGGAACCAGATCTGAGAACAAGCAGGAACAGTCAACAGTTCGTTTCTCTTCAGAAAGACATTACCCGCCTTAGAAATTCCATCCTCGGAGACCCAGGGGCAGCTAGTCGGGTGCAGGAAGGGATTTTTCTCCAGGGTCAGCTAGTAGAAATTCAGATTAAATTGAGAAGAAAAACTAGCATTTTTTTTTAAGAGAAGTCACCTCAAACTTTCGAAAAGCTGAAAACCTGATCCCTATTCTTTTCCAAGGAGCGAAAACGTCCTTAAATTTGAGAAAAAAGACCCGAGGGAAGCATCTTTGGAAAGCCAACAGTAGCTCGTAAATTCTCATGAAAGAATGCGAGCAGATCAAACCGTGTTTGCTTGAGAAGGACAGTAGTGAAAATAGAGGTCTGGAAGAGGTACTGTACTACTGGTTTGCTTACATTATTATTGTTGTTATTATTATAATTATTATTATTATTATTATTATTATTATTATTATTATTATTATTATTATTATTATTATTATTATTATTATTATTATTATTATTATTATTATTATATAAGATGTAGCAGTGTATTTGCGAGTGATTTTCTCTCTCACCATTCGAGTCCAACCCATGGACTTAGGGAGAGGACCCGCCTAAGAAGGTGGGCTGTAGAAAGAAGAGTTATTTTCTGGAGTTCATGAATGTTGATGTTGCCAGGGAATTTGTTGGTGTAGTTTTCCATGTCCTTTTGATGGTGCCACGGGCTCCCAAAACCATCGAGACTGTTGTTTTTTTGAGCCACCACATTCGCTTTATTATTACTATTATTATTATAATAGGATAAGGGATAAGGATTGGATAGAAACTTGGACAATGACAATGAACTATCCAGGAGAAAGAGAAGAGTAGCCAATATGTCTGACATTGACATTACATCGGAAAGTGTGCAAGCCAGAATTTAAGTAGGATTTAGGATTAATAGGGGTTTTGGAATTTTCACATTTTAGTGTATGATATATTTCAGAAGCAAATATTTCCTTTGTTTTTCAACGCAGATTGAATATATATATTTTCTCTTTTTATAAATATTTTAAAGCTTCACGTTGAACATGTCCTTATACCACAAGAATACGAGAATTTTATATTTGCTGAAAATGTACATAATTTTTAGGAGTACATAGGGTTGTGTTTTAAAAGAGTTGGTCATTTTATAATAAAGATTTTATATTATTATTAATAAAAAATTATTATTATTATTATTATTATTTTTATTATTATTATTATTATTATTATTATTATTATTATTATTATTATTATTATTATTATTATTATTAGCTATGTGTGTTCGCATTTGCTTTCATTTTGTCCCCAACACAGTGACTTAAACGATCTGGACATTCAAGCAGTCAAGACTCAATGTTCTCACCTTTTATTTACCCTCTTTAACCCTTACAAGTTGAGCTGAAACTCGTCGGTGTAACAACTTTGAGTGATCCACCGAGTTACATTTTTGCTCTTTCTACAACGTGAAACTGAAGCTTGAATTTGCAAAACTTATTAATGTTACCCTTAGCTGCCTCGATGTTGTTTCGGCCATCGCGATAAATTCGACTCAGATACTTTCCGTTATCTGCCCTCAGAACGACGGTGCCATCAGCCTGATTGTAGACTTGAAACCTGGCGGGGGTATTCCGACTCGAATGGTTAGCCTCAATGTGATCAATAGATCCACGACTGACTCTGGAGAGAAATTTTCCGTTGTCTGCCTGCAGTGTGAGCTTTCCATCAGGACACCATTTGGCAATGAACTTTGTGAAGTCATCCGGGGACGACTTTTCCGCCTCAATATTATTTCTGTCGGAGTAGGGGATACGGCTGAGATACTTGCCGTTATCAGCCTTCAAACTCACATATACGGGGCCTGAAAATATATGAGATATAGCGATCCGTTACGCTTGTTTCGAACTAGAACTTAAAATTACAATTGTTTTAAAGGTCATTAAACTTGAATAGCGATAAGCAGGTTACACTTTGATACTTGTTTAAGCCTCACATCAGAACGATATTTGATGGGTTTTATAGGTTTACTATTCACGGTGAAAAAAAAAAAAAGTGACATGTTATGCACGAATTAGTTCTTACTTCAGTACAAAGCCAAAAACAAGAGCCAGCCGGCAAGCAATAACATCCAACATACCTGACTAAGACCCCAAAGCTATACTTTGCACTACTCTCGGTAGTAAGGAAGTACATTTCAGTTTTGTCGCCCAAAATGGACTGAATGATACACAACCCTTCCGCAGAAAGGATCGATCATACATAGACCAAGATAAAATCTTGTGGATTTATTCTATGTTTAGTTCAATATCTTACCCTCACAGGAATAGCCGTAAGCCCCATCGATGACAAATACGATCATCATACAGATGAAAATCAACTTCATGGTGAAAGCAGTGCTACAAAAGAAGAGAGCCTGACTCAGAAGATGACTTAATGAATTTGTTATTAACTGTCCGTTTAATTTGTACGAAGTAAAATCTGTTGAAAACAACGAATATTCTGTCAATATTTCATGGTCTATAGCGTAGATAGCGTATTGAAGAACACAGTGAATTCTGTGAATAGCATTCGTTATGTGACCGCGGCTTAATTAGAAAAATTGTGCGATATATAGTTACTGACTGTCTTGGTATTCTGAGACAACCTTTGCAGTGAATTAACGGACGAACGGAACCCGCAAAAGAAGAGAGAAATCGAGACAAAGGGCGTCTCCCAAGAAATTCTGGAGCCTGTGGAAACTGTTTAGTTAGTGAAGATCCTTGTTTTTTACAAGACGGTGCATTCGATTGACTCACTGCTATACACTGCTACAACTACCGAGGATAAATTAAGGGAAACCTTCCGTTTTAACAGCCGGCTCTTATAAAGACGAACTGATATTCCAGTTGTCCGAAGTGGGTTTTTATTAACTGATTAACGGGATATAATTAACATTACAACAATACAAAATTTTTCGTATCAAACTTTGGGTTGACTTTTTGGGTTGACAATAGGACACGTTTTCCCTCCTTTTATGGTGTTGTTTATTGTTTAAGGTAAAGAGCGTTTATTGTTAGTAAAACAAAGGTTGTGAAGCCTGATCACCGACCGCGAAATTCAAATATCTTTGTTAGCAACTGTAGTGTTACAATGCCTCCTTTGGGGTTGTGGGGTGTGAAATCATTTCTTGAGGCAGAAATTATCTAACGGGAGAGGGCTGGGGAATTTGTGATATAAAGAGTAGGTTCACCCGTGAAAATGTCTCAAGACTTTCAAGAGGTTTCGTTCAGGGATTTTTAAACATGCAAACTAACCGAGTGTTTACAATATTGCGAGCTCTTAAAATCAACACACAGTTTCTGGCCAAGAAAATTTTCAGAAATTTTAAAACAAAACACCTCTGGACAGATCAGCCGCTAAAAATCCGACGCGCTATCATGCCTTCCGCGCTGTAGAGGACCTGCAGAGGTCTGAACGTTCACTACCACCGCTATCATAAAAAAACAGTGATAGTCGAACGACCCCAAAAAAATTTGTCTCGCTTGCGATGAACTAAACAAAACTGAGCCATTTAGCGTTGTTCCTTGAATTGCTTTAAAAATTTGTACCTTATGACGCTATTGTCTTTTATACTTTTCTTATTCGCAACCGTGCATTAATTCATGCAAACTTCCCTCACGAGTCGCTCAACATTACTTCTTACCAACACGAACACATACGCAATACTTACAACAAAGGTTGCTTTGTAAAGTTACCATTTTAGAACGTTGACTATATATAACGATAAAAAAAAGTTAATATCTCTAATGGATTCCAACTACCGCCGCTATCATAGAAAGTCGTAATAAATAAGTACAACCCCGCAATTATTACTGTCACGACCGCGATGAGAGAAGCTAAAACTGCGCCATTTAGCCTTTTTCCTCGTAGCGCTTCCAAAGTTTGCGCCTTTCTCACCCGCCATTGTTCCGTTCGCTCAATAAATCGTGAAAAACTTTACCTTTGGTTTACTCGCGAACCGCTTAACATTAACCGTTTTCCACGCGCCCGCATGCGAAATACTTTTACAGATAAGTTTATGTTCTGAAGTTTAAATTAAAGAATAACTTATTCTACTAGGGTTGTCTAGGTTAGGTCTGTCAGCATCAGCAAAAGAACAATGAAATCATTCGATCGAATAAAGGTGTGAGAAAATCGGTCTGTTGGTCACCAATGCTTGCCATAAGAGTTTCATTTGCTTTTAATTCCGTTCGCTACTCATGACTCACACTCTAGTGTGTATTTAATCCTGTCTTAGGCCCGGTTCAGACGCCGAACTTTTCATGTACTTAATTCAAGGTATTAGGTTCGGCTCATGAAAAGTTCGGCGTCTGAACCGGGCCTTACTTTGAGCAATTTATCGAGTTCAAGCAACACAATCTTCACAGAGATATGGAAGCGCACCAGTGGAGGTGCACGAGAGAAAATGCGCGTCACTATCAATGACAACAATAAAATCTCTCAAACAAAAAAAAAAGGTCCGAAAAAGTCAACTTTGACTGTTAATGGTTTGCCGACTGGTGTCGTTGAAAAAAAATACGATAATACTTCTACGATCTTAAGGGTCACGCGATATGATTTTCATAATTCACAGTTTCAACTTCAAGTCAGGCAAAACAGAACCACCATCATAAAATCACTGCGCCGAGGTTTTCTATTTCGAAGCTCAAACCAACGATATCAAATCAAGAAGAACAAGAAAAAAAAGCCAGTAGGTCTTGTGCAGGTTAAAAGAAAAACACCCTTAACGATCTTAAAAATTTTAACCATCTTCTACCGTGTTACAATTAAACTGATTTCATTAAATCTTCAACGTTTTGGTATTCTTTTACACTCTTCAGAGATGTATAAGTCGCCTCGTTAAGAAATTGAAACTAGGAAACGTTTGAGAAGTTCCCTTTCATTGATCACTCTTATGTTCATCTAAAAAGTGGGTCAGATAGTCAGTCAAACCCAATCCTATAGCACAAAAGATAACATAGACCTAAATCCTTCCATTTACCGAAACTAACGCACAACTTTCCTTTTCAGGACAGATATTCTTTCCAAACTTTTCGTCTTGGATAAGCGGAACTGCTCGTTTCGGCAAACATGAAACGCGGCAGACATGAAAACCTTAAAAAAACTAGGCATTCCGGGAAATACCCCTAAAACAGTGGCTACGGGATACTTCTAAATTCAAAAATATACTTCTAAAACAATGCTACGCATACCTCTTTCTTTAACCCTTTCACTGCCATATTTCTTGGACTCTCTGGACAATTATCTCGATGTAGATGACCAAAACGGATTTAGTTGTCCTATATGAAGATCTCCTTTGAAATGTTCGCTGCTCTGCAATAACGAGGACTCAAGTTTTTTAGTGACGTTACCTATTTGAACCGTTGTTGTTTTGCTCGCGAGCACAAACACATTCTAATCGGTAAGTTGTCGGTTTATAAGTGTACTTTCGGGCCATTTTGCACTGCAGAAGCTCCCAGGCTGGCATCATAAAGCTGGAATGGAGAGTAGAGGCAATCCTCTGAAAGAATCCAGAGGTGAGAGATGATTTCATAGAGACTGGGACGCCAAAAGTGTTCGTATCGAGTCATGGTGGCTCACGAGTGAAGTTGTCTCTCTGGCCGTTGTGTGGGTGGATTCTCGGACCTACCAAGGCAATTTGGGTGAGATTTGACTTGCAAAGAAAACGATGTGTGCGATATTTTGCCAGTAGGACCGGGTGGCTCGACACTTATAAAAAAAACTACTGAATTAAGATGGCGGGACCTCCATTTCGTCGTTGTATCGAAATTACCCAGAATGCAACTTGGACGGCAAAGGGGAAATCACGGGCTTTGAAGAGTGGCTCGAATCAAATGGCTGATGTTCGAACAGCTGTACGCGTGAGAGGAAAAATTGGAGATAAATGCTTAGTCATGAGATTAAGGTTTGCTGTCATGAAGGAATTTTGGTTTTAAAATGAGATTTTGAATTAAAAAATTGGAAGCAAAGATGTGTGTTTTTAGCTTTCCTCGATGCCGCAGAAAACGGGCATTTTTGGTTTTGCTTGAAAATAAACGTTGATATGGAACGGCAAACGGAGGATAAACTCAGTTTATTTGCTGTTAAAGCCTAAAACACTTACTAATTAACACTATTAGTAGACCATAATAACCAGATTTCTGGATTTGAGAACGTGGCCAATCTTGAAAGTGGTAGCCTCTAAAACGGCAAGATTAGTCGCCTTTGGCGGTGAAAGGGTTAAGCGTGATGCAAAGCTTCGCCTATAACTCGTAACTAGGGAGCATTAAACAACAAAGAAAATGTGTTTATGCCTCTTTCTTTAACCGTGAAAACCCCTTAGCCAAGTAGCTAGGTAGCCGATTATTCACTTAGCCACGTAGCCACTTAATCAAAAAAGCGAATAACGTTACTGACAAACAAGTCATGTAATTTGAAATATCATTTTTTTTCACCTGTTTCGCTCACTGAGCGCTTTCATCTCCTTGGCGATTTGTTTCTTTTTTTTTTTTTTTTAACGGCAAATGGATTTCAGAAACGACTGTTGGCAAATATTGAAATGGGAAGAAACGAACAACTTAAAGTCGGAGTGTTTATTAAAGTAGGTTGTTTCAATTTTGATCGTATTTAATTTAATAGTGTTTGAACTTTTTGACACTAGTCAATGAATATTTTTAGCTCAGTCGAATTCACCAGAGCGCTTGTTGTTACTAGCCACGTTGTCAAACTGAAATGAACATTTCTTGATGCTTAACTAGTTTTTAACTACTTCCTTTTAACTCCCAGCAAATTAATTTTACCGTGTTTAAGCATGCTGACAAAAATAAGGGACTAACATTAAGCTTAGTGTTAAGACAAACTCATATTATGCGATTGTTTCAATATACCAAACGAGTACAAATTCGCCAACTTGGCAATATGTAAATTAAACAACTAAATATCACTAACAGAACGAGCCTCGCCGCTGTACAACGGCGAAATGAATGCCTCAGGATATATTACAGATCATAAAAAGCCGTAATAAATTAGTACAACCCCCCAATAATTACTGTCACGATACTCATGAGAGAAACTGAAACTGAGCCATTTAGCCTTTTTCCTCGTAGCGCTTTCAATGTTTGCGCCATTTTCACGACATTGTTTCGTTCGTTTCAAGCAAGAAATCGTGAAAAACCTTACCTTAAGTTTACTCACGAACCGCTTAACATTAATCGTTTTCTACGCGCCCGCATGCGGAATACTTTTACAAAAAATTTTATGTTCTGAAGTTAAAATTAAAGAATAACTTATTCTACTAGGTTGTCTAGGTTAGGTCTATCAGCATCAGCAAAAGAACAATGAAATCATTCGATTGAAAAAAGGTGTGAGAAAATCGGTCTGTTGGTCACCAATCATTTGCCAAATAAGTTTCATTTGCCTTTAATTCCGTGCGCTACTCGTAACTCACACTCTAGTATGTATTTAATTCTCAGTCTTACTTTGAGCAATTTATCGAGTTCAGGCAACACAATCTTCACAGAGATATGGAAAAGCACCAGTGGAGGCGCACGAGAGAAAATGCGCGTCACTATCAATGATAACAATAAAATATTGCAAAGAACAAAAAGATGCAAAAAAGTCAACTTTGACTATTAACGGTTTCCCGAACGGTGTTGTTGAAAAACAATACGATAATACTTCTACGATCTCAAGCCTTAGGGTCACGGGATATGATTTTCATGATCCTCAGATTCAACTTCAAGTCAGGAAAAGAAGTACCACCATGACAAAATCACTGCGCCGAGGTTTTCTTTTTTCAAGCTCAAACCAACGTTATCAAATCAAGAAGAACAAGAAAAAAGGCCAATAGGTCTTGTGCAGGTAAAAAGAAAAACACCCTTAACGATCTTAAAAATTTTAACCATCCTCTACCGTGTTACAATTAAACTGATTTCATTAAATCTTCAACGTTTTGGTATTCTTTTACACTCTTCAGAGATATATAAGTCGCTTCGTTAAGAAATTTAAACTGGGAAACGTTTGAGAAGTTTCCTTTCATTGATCATTCTTATGTTCATCTAAAAAGTGGGTGATAGTCAGTCAAACCCAATCCTATAGCACAAAAGATAACATAGACCTTAATCCTTCCATTTACCGAAACTAACGCACAATTTTCCTTTTCATGACAGATATTCTTTCAAAAGTTCGACTTGGATAAGCGGAACTGCTCGTTTCGGCAAACATGAAACAGGGCAGACATGAAAACCGTCTAAAGAACTAGGCTTTCCGCGAAATACCTCTAAAACAGTGGCTACGGAATACTTCTAAATTTATTAATATACTTCTAAAACAATGCTACGCATACCTCTTTCTTTAAGCGTGATGCAAAGCCTCGCCTCTAACTCGTAACTTAGGTACGTTAAACAACAAAGAGAATGCTTTTATACCTCTTTCTTTAACCGTGAAACCACTTAGCCAATTAGGTAGGTAGCCGATTATTCACTTAGCCACGTAGCCACGTAATTAAAGAAGCGAATAACTTTACTGACATACCAGTCATGTAATTTGAAGTATCATTTCACCTGTTCAAAGAGTTTGCTCATTGAGCGCTTTCATCTCCTTGGCGATTTCCTTATTTTTTTTATATTACGGCAATTGAATTTCAGAAACGACTGTTGGCAAATATTGAAATGGGAAGAAACGAACAACTTAAAGTCGGTATGTTCATTAAAGTAGGTTGTTTTCAATTTTGAACGTATTTAATTTAATAGTGTTTGAACTTTTTGACACTGCTCAATGAATATTTTTAGCTCAATGAAATTCACCAGAGCGCTTGTTGTTACCAGCCACGTTGTCAAACTGAAATGAACATTTCTTGATGCTAAACTAGACAAGTTTTTGACTACTTCCTTTTAGCTCCCAGCAAATTAATTTTACCGTGTTTAAGCATGCTGACAAAAATAAGGCACTAACGTTAACATTGAGCTCGGTGATCAGACAAACACATATTATGCGATTGTTTCAATAGACCAAACGAGTAAATATTCGCCCACATCGCAACATGTGAATTAAACAACTTAATACTACGAAAAGAACGAGCCTTGCCGTCGTACAACGCCGAAATGAATGCCTCAGGGTATATTACAGATCATAAAAAGCCGTGATAAATTAGTACAACCCCGCAATTATTACTGTCACGATAGAGATGAGAAAAACTGAAACTGAGCTATTATGTCTTTCTCCTCGCAGCACTTTCAAAGTTTGCGCCATTTTCACGCCATTGTTCCGTTCGTTTAAAGCAATAAATCGTGAAAAACTTTACCTTTAGTTTACTCGCGAACCGCTTAACATTAGTCGTTTTCAACGCGCCCGCATGCGGAATACTTTTACAGATAAGTTTATGTGCTAAAGTTAAAATTAAAGAATACCTTATTCTACTAGGTTGTCTACGCTAGGTCTATCAGCATCAGCAAAAGAGCAATGAAATCATGTGATCGAATAAAGGTGTGAGAAAATCGGTCTGTTGGTCACCAATGCTTGCCATAAGGGTTTCATTTGCTTTTAATTCCGTGCGCTACTCATGACTCACTCTCTAGTATGTATTTAATTCTCAGTCTTACTTTGAGCAATTTATCTAGTTCAGGCAACACAATCTTCACAGAGATATGGAAAAGCACCAGTGGAGGCGCAAGAGAGAAAATGGGCGTAACTATCAATGACAACAATAAAATATTGCAAACAACAAAAAGGCGCGAAAAAGTCAACTTTGACTGTTAACGGTTTGCCGACTGGTGTTGTTGAAAAACAATACGATAATACTTCTACGATCTCAAGGGTCACGCGACATAATTTTCATAATCCACAGTTTCAACTTCAAGTCAGGCAAAACAGTACCAACATGATAAATTAGGATTCAAAAGCCGTCTTGAGCCCTAATAAAGATCATTATCATCATTATCATGATAAAATCACTGCGCAGAGGTTTTCTATTTTGAAGCTCAAACCAACGCTATCAAATCAAGAACAACTAGAAAAAAGGCCACTAAGTCTTGTACAGGTTAAAAGAAAAACACCCTTAACGATCTTAAAAATTTTAACTATTTTCTACCGTGTTACAATTAAATTGATTTCATTAAATCTTCAACGTTTTGGGATTACTTTTACCCACTTCAGAGATATATATGTCGCCTCGTTAAGAAATTGAAACTGAGAAACGTTTGAGGAGTTTCCTTTCGTTGACCATTCTTATTATCATCTAAAAGTGGGTGATAGTCAGTCAAACCCAATCCTATAGCACAAAAGATAACATAGACCTAAATCCTTCCATTTACCGAAACTAACGCTCAACTTTCCTTTTCAGGACAGATATTCTTTCCAAAAATTCGACTTGGATAAGCGGAAGTGCTCGTTTCGGCAGAGATGAGACGCGGCAGACATGAAAACCTTAAAAAAAACTAGGCTTTGCGGGAAATACCCCTAAAACAGTGGCTACGGGATACTTCTAAATTTAATAATATACTTCAAAAACAATGCTACGCATACCTCTTTCTTTAAGCGTGATGCAAAGCTTCGCCTATAACTCGTAACTTAGGTGCGTTAAACAACAAAGAGAATGTGTTTATGCCTTTTTCTTTAACCGTGAAACCCCTTAGCCAAGTAACTAGGTAGCCGATTATACACTTAGCCACGTAGGCACTTAATCAAAGAAGCGAATAACTTTACTGACATACAAGTCATGTCATTTGAAATATCATTTTTTCACCTGTTCAATTGACGAGTTCGCTCACTGAGCGCTTTCATCTCCTTGGCGATTTTCTTATTTTTTATATATTATGGCAATTGAATTTCAGAAACGACTGTTGGCAAATATTGAAATGGGAAGAAACGAACAACTTAAAGTCGGTATGTTCATTAAAGTAGGTTGTTTTCAATTTTGAACGTATTTAATTTAACAGTGTTTGAACTTTTTGGCACTAGTCAATGAATATTTTTAGCTCAGTCGAAATCACCAGAGCGCTTGTTGTTACTAGCCACGTTGTCAAACTGAAATGAACATTTCTTGATGCTAAACTAGTTTTTGACTACTTCCTTTTAACTCCCAGCAAATTAATTTTACCGTGTTTAAGCATGCTAACAAAAATAAGGCACTAACGTTAACTTGGAGCTCGGTGATCAGACAAACACATACTATGCGATTGTTTCAATATACCGAACAAGTAAAAATTCGCCCACATCGCAATATGCAAATTAAACAACTTAATACTACCAAAAGAACGAGCCTCGCCGTTGTACAACGGCGAAATGAATACCTCAGGATATACAACAGATCATAAAAAGCTGTAATAAATTAGTGCATCTTCGCAATTATTACTGTCACGATAGAGATGAGAGAAACTGAAATTGAGCCATTAAGCCTTTTTCCTCGTAGCGCTTTCAAAGTTTGCGCCATTGTTCAGTTCGTTTTGAGCAATAAATCGTGAAAAACTTTACCTTTAGTTTACTCGTGAACCGCTTAACATTAATCGTTTTCCACGCGCGCGCATGCGGAATACTTTTACAGATAAGTTCATGTTCTAAAGTTTAAATTAAAGAATAACTTATTCTACTAGGTTGCCTAGGTTAGGTCTATCAGCAACAGCAAAAGAACAATGAAATCATTCGATCGAAAAAAGGTGTGAGAAAATCGGTTTGTTGGTCACCAATGCTTGCCATAAGAGTCTCATTTGCTCAATTTTAATTCCGTGCGCTACTCATGACTCACACTCTAGTACGTATTTAATTCTCAGTCTTACTTTTAGCAATTTATCGAGTTCAGGCAACACAATCTTCACAGAGATATGGAGGCGCACCAGTGGATGCGCACGAGAGAAAATGCACGTCACTGTATGGCAACAATAAAATCTCTTAAAGACTGCAAACAGTGCTATAAAGTCAACTTTGATTGCTAACGGTTTGCCGACTGATGTTGTTGAAAAACATTACGATTTTACACTATCAAACATTCAGCAAATTATCCAACAAACATCGATCCGTAAAATGAGTTTTCTGCCAAACGGTGTGTGCGCGCGCGACGAAAACGGCTCACGAAATACGTCTTTCAACAAACCCAAGCGACTTTTTTTTGATGTTCTAAACCCCTATGTTTTTGATTAGAAAGAATTGAATGATCAGCTATGAAAACAAGAGGCCAAGTTTTGTAAAATAAATACGAGCCTGAGCAATGAGCGTGCGACCGTCATCACGCTCTTTACTGTCTTCGAGGGCTTGCTCAGTTCCGATGACTTATGCACGTGTATCATTACCGAGGAACAAAACCTCAATCAATAGCATGAACTGTGTTGAAATGAATTGCTTTACTTTTCTCGATGTGCTGACGGTATTTTAACTGGCGCAATTACAGCCTTAAAAAAGATGGAACTATACAAAAAACATCGCGCTTACAATCAGTTCACTGCGCGACCGTGAGACAATACAGCTACTCACCCACCCTATGTCGTTTGGTGTCCCACTTAACACTTTCGGCCACTAGACCCCCATTAGGTGATAAAATGTCATCACCGACAATTTGCCGATTGTCTCCGATTTAAACGCGAACGGCATACAATTGAAGATTCCCTTAAAATGAGAAACAAAAGCCCTACTGTCTTCCAAAAAAATCAACCATAACAATAGGCAAAGTTTGATACGGAAGGATGGATTATGCAAAATGGGAAATCTTTCAATTCATGTGTCTGAAGGAGTACTTGTAGTTATTACATCTAGGCATTTTACCATATATCTGTATTTATAATTTTGCATGCACATATCCTTCATTTGAAGAGTGGATTTAAATGAAGCATATAAATCATGAAATCGATATTACAGTGATCAACTTCAGAATTATTTGAGTTTTGGTTGGAAACCATTTGGAAAAACGCCCAGGGCCCACATTTCGCGTATGTCCGTTTGAAGAACTTTTACGCGTTTGTTTCGTTTTTTTTACAGCCACTTTGTTGTTTAATCGTTTGTGCAGAGAATGGTGGTATTATGAAACTCTTCATACCAAAACCAAATTTACAAAATCTATGATGTGTTCGCCTAATGTTTTGTGCTCATTTTTTATAGCATACAGATTTCAAATTGCTGGGTACAGAGATGTACATGAGTATCATGACGTCAAGCAAAAAGAACCATTGCTAATTAACCTCTGCAGGTTATCTTTTTTTTTCCCAATAATAATTACAAACATCTTGAACTTTTTTCCCAGGACCTTTGGCCACATAATGGTTATGTGAAGACGCTTCAGCGGAAAGATGGCTACTTTATCTACTTTGATAGGACCAGAGAATGTGCCGATAAAGACGGCTACAAGTGCAAGCTATATGGATAATAAGCAAATAAGAAGTTCATAAACTGGCAAATAGTATGAATGGCTGAGAATTATGGAGATCATCATCCACTATTTATGGGACAAAAGGCAGTGGAACTTAGAAATAAATGAATTTTGATTCTTTTTGTTATAAGTTGTCATGTGTATAGTCAAATTAATTAACAACAAATTGTTAAAAAAATAACAAATTGTTCATTAACAGATTGCCATGTCAATATTGCCATGTCAATATTTTAGAAACTGTATATAATATATTTCATGTGTACAGTGTATTTGTGTTTGTTTGCTTTTTTTTTTCTATTGGCTGGCACATCTCAATGCATTATTGTACCGACAATGTATGATTTTAAGTGAGTGGCAGATTTTTATACTGTTATCAGTTTTATGTAAAAAGGTTTTGTTTTTAATCTTTTTGATTGCTCACTATAAATAAAAGTTTAATAACTTGTAAAAGTTTGTCATCATTTCTGGCGCTATATTCGTCTAATTTTTTTTAACCAGGTGAATATTTTTGTGGAATGTTCTTTGTAGATAATTCAGGGAGGGGGAAATGGGAGTATAAGTAACACGGAATTCCCTTAAAGCCCACAGAGGACACATTCCCCGGTGTAAAGTCAGTGGACGGAAGGGGGTACAGTAGACCTGTACCCTTCAATAGCTCTATTTTCACAGGAACCTGATAACCTGCAGCTGCATTGTTGTTTAGGGCTGGGAGCATTGTTCTGTTGTTCGTTCTTTTGCTCTCTCGACCCTAGTAAAGATCTCATTTTCATCTCGTTGAATTTGTAATATTGAAGAAAGGGAAGCGGGGGAGAGGATAAACTGGTTAAATAATGGCATACAGTTATACCTCCCCACACAGTGTTAGGTCAACACAGCACTGTTGCTCACAATTGTTTTAGCACTGCATCCGAAGCATTCTCTGACCGTTACGAATGAGTTTTATTTTTCTTAGTTTTGATGCAACATACTCAATGCTGCTCTTCATTTTACTATCCATACTTTCTTCACTATCCTTTTGTTGTTATTGTTGTTGTTTACTTTTGTTCCGTTTGCCCATACGGGTAATGAGATTTAGTTCCGTACTCTAAACTTTTTGGGACTCAAACTTTTAGCTACAATACTCAATATAGCTTACAACAGAATCCAACCTTTTGAATGAAGTTAAACAGGTATATTACGCAGTAAGATCATGGTAACCAGATCTGAGAACAAGCAGGGACAGTCAACAGTTCCATTCTCTTCAGAAAGACATTACCCGCCTCAGAAATTTCATCCTCGGAGACCCAGGGGCAGCTAGTCGGGTGGAAGGGATTTTTTTTCCAGGGTCAACTAGTAGAAATTCAGATTAAATTGAGAGGAAAAACTAGCATATTTTTAGAGAGAAGTCACCTCAAACCTTAAAACCTGATCCCTACTCTTTTCCAAGGAGCGAAAACGTCCTTTAATTTGAGAAAAAAGACCCAATGGAAGCATTTTTGGAAAGCCAACAGTAGCTCGTAAATTCTCATGAAAGAATGCGAGCAGATCAAACCGTGTGTCCTTACATTATTATGATTATTATTATTATTATTATTATTATTATTATTATTATTATTATTATTATTATATAAGATGTAGCAGTGTAATTGCGAGTGATTTTCTCTCTCACCATTCGAGTCCAACCCATGGACTTAGGGAGAGGACCCACCTAAGAAGGTGGGCTGTAGAAAGAAGAGTTAATTTCTGGAGTTCATGAATGTTGATGTTGCCAGGAAATTTGTTGGTGTAGTTTTCCATGTCCTTTTCATGGTGCCAAGGGCTCCCCAAACCACCGAGACTGTTGTTGTTTTGAGCCACCACATTCGCTTTATTATTACTATTATTATTATAATAGGATAAGGGATAAGGATTGGATAAAAACTTGGTCAATGAACTTGGATAAGGGCGAAGGTATCCATCGCCATTCTACGATCAGCCTTGCTGTGTCTCAGAGGAACCAGGAGAAAGAGAAGAGTAGCCAATATGTCTGACATTGACATTACATCAGAAACTGCGCAACCCAGAATTTAAATAGTGACTTTTTTGTCAGTCGTCTACTTCAGGATGGTTGAAAAGTGAAAATAACCGATTTACGCTTGCTTTTCGGTATCATTTAAAAGAAAAAACTCAGTTTTACTTAGTAATCCGTTTCACAATTGTAAATAGGTTTTAATAGTTCTTTTTTTATACTTTTATCTTGTAAATAAGCAATTTTCTTGAAATATTTAAATAAAGAGATTCTATTATTATTATAATTATTATTATTATAATTATTATTATTATTATTATTATTATTATTATTATTATTATTATTATTATTATTATTATTATTATTATTATTATTATTATTATTATTAGGTTTGTGTGTTCGCATTTGCTTTCATTTTGTCCCCAACACAGTGACTTAAATGATCTGGACATTCAAGCAGTCAGGACTCAATGTTCTCACCTTTTATTTACCCTCTTTAACCCTTACAAGTTGAGCTGAAACTCGTCAGTGTAACAACTTTGAGTGATCCACCGAGTTACATTTTTGCTCTTTCTACTTGAACTGAAACTGAACCTTGAATTTGCAATACACATCAATGCTACTCTTAGCTGCCTCGATGTTGTTTCGGCCATCGCGATAAATTCTACTCAGATACTTTCCGTTATCTGCCTTCAGAACGACGGTGTCATCAGGCTGATCGTAGACTTGAAACTTGGAGAAGACATCCGGACTCGATTTGGCAGCCTCAATGTGATCAATAGAACCACGACGGATTCTGGAGAGATATTTTCCGTTGTCTGCCTGCAGTGTGAGCTTTCCATCATCACACCTTATGGCAATGAACATTGTGGAGCCATCCGGGGACGACTTTTCCGCCTCAATGTTATTTCTGTCGGGGTTACCGTAGTAGATACGGCTGAGATACTTGCCGTTATCAGCCTCCAACCTCACATATATGGGTTCTGAAAATATATGAGATATAGCAATCCATTACGCTTGTTTCGAACTAGAACTTAAAATTACAATTGTTTTAAAGGTCATTAAACTTGAATAGCGATAAGCAGGTTACACTTTGATACTTGTTTAAGCCTCACATCAGAACGATATTTGATGGATAGGTTTTACTATTCACAGTGAAAAAAAATAAAGTGACATATTATGCACGAATTAGCTCGTACTTCAGTACAATGCCAAAAACGAGAGCCAGTCGCCAAGCAATAACATCCAACATACCTGACTAAGACCCCAAAGCTATACTTTGCACTACTCTCGGTAGCATGGAAGTACATTTCAGTTTTGTCGCCCAAAATGGACTGAGTGATACACAACTCTTCCGCAGAAAGGATCGATCATACATAGACCAAGATGGAATCTTGTGGATTTATTCTATGTTTAGTTCAATATCTTACCCCCACAGAAATCGCCGTAAGCCCCATCGATGGCAAATACGATCATCATACAGATGAAAATCAACTTCATGGTGAAAGCAGTGCTACAAAAGAAGAGAGCCTGACTCAGAAGATGACTTAATGAATTTGTTGTTAACTGTCCGTTTAATTTGTACGAAGTAAAATCAGTTGAAAACAACGAATATTCTGTCAATATTTCATGGTCTATAGCGTAGATAGCGCATTGAAGAACACAGTGAATTCTGTGAATAGCATTCGTTATGTGACCGGGGCTTAATTAGAAAAATTGTGCGATATATAGTTACTGACTGTCTTGGTATTCTGAGACAACCTTTGCAGTGAATTAACGGACGAACGGAACCCGCAAAAGAAGAGAGAAATCGAGACAAAGGGCGTCTCCCAAGAAATCCTGGAGCCTGTGGAAACTGTTTAGTTAGTGAAGATCCTTGTTTTTTACAAGACGGTGCATTCGATTGACTCACTGCTATCCACTGCTACAACTACCGAGGATAAAGTAAGGGAAACCTTCCGTTTTAACAGCCGGCTCTTATAAAGACCAACTGATATTCCATTTGTCCGAAGTGAGCTTTTATTAACTGATCAACGGGATATAATTAACATTACAACAATACAAAATTTTTCGTATCAAACTTTCGGTTGACTTTTTGGGTTGACAATAGGACACGTTTTCCCTCCTTTTATGGTGTTGTTTATTGTTTAAGGTAAAGAGCGTTTATTGTTCGTAAAACAAAGGTTGCGATTACGGAAGCGAAGCCTGATCACCGACCGCGAAATTCAAATATAGCGACTGTAGTGTTACAATGCCTCCTTTGGGGTAGTGGGGTGTGAAATTATTTCTTGAGGCAGAAATTATCTAACGGGAGAGGGCTGGGTAATTTGTGATATAAAGACTAGGTTCACCCGTGAAAATGTCTCAAGACTTTCAAGAGTTTTCGTTCAGGGATTTTTAAACATGCAAACTAACCCAGTGTTTACAATATTGTCAGCTCTAAAAATCAACACACAGTTTTCGGCCGAGAAAATTTTCAGAAATTTTAAAAGAAAACACCTACGGACAGATCAGTGGCTAAAATTCCGACGCGCTATCATGCCTTCCGCGCTGTAGAGGACCTGTAGAGATCTGAAAGTTCACTAACACCACTATCATAGAAAACAGTAATAGTCGAACGACCCCAAAAAAATTTGTCTCGATTGCGATGAACTAAACAAAACTGAGCCATTCAGCGTTGTTCCTTGAATTGCTTTTAACATTTGTGCCTTATGACGCTATTGTCTTTTATACTTTTTCAATTCGCAACCGTGCATTAATTCATGCAAACTTCAATTTAAATTCACTCACCAGTCGCTCAACATTAATTGTTACCAACACGAACACATACGCAGTTCTTACAACAAAGGTTTGCTTTGTAATGTTACCATTATAGAACGTTGAATATATAGATAACGGTGAAAAAAAAGTTAATATCTCTAATGGATTCCAACTACCACCGCTATCATAGAAAGTCGTAATAAATAAGTACAATCCCGCAATTATTACTGTCACGACCGCGATGAGAGAAGCTAAAACTGCACCATTTAGCCTTTTTCCTCGTACCGATTTCAAAATTTGCGCCATTTTCACGCCATTGTTCCGTTCGTTTTGAGCAATAAATCGTGAAAAACTTTACCTTTTCTTTACTCGCGAACCGTTTAACACTAATCGTTTTCCACGCGCACGCATGCGGAATACTTTTAAAGATAAATTTATGTTCTGAAGGTAGAATTAAAGAATAAATTATTCTGCTAGGGTTGTCTAGATTACATCTCTCAGCATCAGCAAAAGAACAATGAAATCATTCCATCGAATATAGGTCTAAGAAAATCGGTCTATTGGTCACCAATGCTTGCCATAAGAGTTTCATTTGCTTTTAATTCCGTGCGCTACTCATGACTCACACTATAGCTCGTATTTAAAAATTCTTAGTCTTACTTTCAGCAATTTATCGAGTTCAGGCAACACAATCTTCATTGGAAGCGCACCAGTGGACGCGCATGAGAGAAAATTTGCGTCACTATCAATGACAACTATAAAATCTCTCAAACAAAAAAAAGTGCGATAAAGTCAACTTTGACTGTTAACGGTTTGCCGAGTGTTGTTGTTGAAAAACAATACGATAGTACTTCTAAAATCTTAAGGATCACGCGATATGATTTTCATAATCCACAGATTCAACTTCAAGTCAGGCAAGACAGTACCACCATGATAAAATCACTGCGCCGAGGTTTTCTATTTTGAAGCTCAAGCCAACGTTATCAAATCAAGAATAACAAGAAAAAAGGCCAGCAGGTCTTGTGCAGGTTAAAAGAAAAACACCCTTAACGATCTTAAAAATTTTAACCATCTTCTACCGTGTTACAATTAAACTGATTTGATTAAATCTTCAACGTTTTGGGATTACTTTTACACCCTTCAGAGTTATATAAGTCGCCTTGTTAAGAAATTGAAACTGGGAAACTTTTGAGAAGTTTCTTTTCATTGATCATTCTTATGTTCATCTAAAAAGTGAGTGATAGTCAGTCAAACCCAATCCTATAGCACAACAGATAACATAGAATCCTTCCATTTACCGAAACTAACGCACAACTTTCCTTTTCAGGACAGATATTCTTTCCAAAAGTTCTACTTGGATAACCGGAACTGCTCGTTTCGGCAAACATGAAACGCGGCAGACTTGAAAACCTTCAAAAAAAAAAAAACAAACTAGGCTTTCCGGGAAATACCCCTAAAAATGTGGCTACGGGATACTTCTAAATTCAATAATATACTTCTAAAACAATGCTCCGTATACCTCTTTCTTTAAACGTGAAACCCCTTATCCAAGTAGCTAGGTAGCCGATTATTCACTTAGCCACATAGCCACTTAATCAAAGAAGCGAATAACTTTATTGACATACAAGTCATATAATTTGAAATATCATTTTATTCACCTGTTCAATTGACGAGTTCGCTCACAGACCGCTTTCATCTCCTTGGCAAATTTTTTTTTCTTTTTACGGCAAATGAATTTCAGAAACGACTGTTGGCAAATATTGAAATGGGAAGAAACGAACAACTTAAAGTCGGTATGTTCGTTAAAGTAGGTTGTTTTCAATCTTGATCGTATTTAAATTAATAGTGTTTGAACTTTTTGACACTTGTCAATGAATATTTTTAGCTCAGTCGAATTCACCAGAGCGCTTGTTGTTACTAGCCACGTTGTCAAACTGAAATGAACATTTCTTGATGCCATTGACTACTTCCTTTTACCTCCCAGCAAATTAATTTTAGCGTGCTCAAGCATGCTGACAAAAATAAGGCACTAATATTGAGCTCGGTCTTTAGACAAACACATATTTTGGGATTGTTTCAATATACCGAACGAGTAAAAATTCGCAACTTCGCAAGATGTAACTGATTAAACAACTTAATATTACTAAAAGAACGAGCCTCGCCGTTGTAACACGGCGAAATGAATGCCTCAGTATATATTACAGATCATAAAAAGCCTTGATAAATTAGTACAACCCCGCAATTATTACTGTCACGATACTGATAAGGGAAACTGAAACTGAGCCATTAAGCCTTTTTCCTCGTAGCGCTTTGAAAGTTTGCGCCATTTTCACGCCATTGTCCCGTTCGTTTTGAGCAATAAATCGTGAAAGACGTTACCTTTGGTTTACTCGCGAACCACTTAACATTAATCGTTCTCCACGCGCACGCATGCGGAATACTTTTAAAGATAAATTTATGTTCTGAAGTTAAAATTAAAGAATAAATTATTCTACTAGGTTGTCTACGCTAGGTCTATCAGCATCAGCAAAAGGACAATGAAGTCATTCGATCGAATAAAGGTGTGAGAAAATCGGTCTGTTGGTCACAAATGCTTCCCATATGAGTTTCATTTGCTTTTAATTCCGTGCGCTACTCATGACTCACACTCTAGTATGTATTTAATTCTCGGTCTTACTTTCAGCAATTTATCGAGTTCAGGCAACACAATCTTCACAGAGATATGGAAGTGCACCAGTGGACGCGCACGAGAAGAAAATTTGCGTCTCTATCAATGACAACAATAAAATCTCTCAACCAAAAACAAAAAGGTGCGAAAAAGTCAACTTTGACTGTTAACGGTTTGCCGAGTGGTGTTGTTGAAAAACAATACGATAATACTTCCACGATCTCAAGGATCACGCGATATGATTTTCATAATCCACAGATTCGACTTCAAGTCAGGCAAAACAGTACCACCATGATAAAATCACTGCGCCGAGGTTTTCTATTTTGAAGCTCAAACCAACGTTTAGGGTATTATTAAATCAAGAAGAAGAAAAAAAAAGGCCAGTAGGTCTTGTGCAGGTTAAATCTTCTACCGTGTTACAATTAAATTGATTTAGTTAAATCTTCAACGTTTTGGGATTCTTTTACACTCTTCAGAGATAGGTAAGTCGCCTCGTTAAGAAATTGAAACTGGGAAACGTTTGAGAAGTTTCTTTTCATTGATCACTCTTATGTTCATCTAAAAAGTGAGTGATAGTCAGTCAAACCCAATCCTATAGCACAAAAAATAACATAGTCCTAAATCCTTCCATTTACCGGAAACTAACGCACAACTTTCCTTTTCAGGACAGATATTCTTTCCAAACTGTTCGACTTGGATAAGCGGAACTGCTCGTTTCGGCAAACATGAAACGCGGCAGACATGAGAACCTTCAAAAAAACTAGGCTTTCCGGGAAATATCCCTGAAACAGTGGCTATGGGATACTTCTAAATTCAATAATATACTTCTAAAACAATGCTACGCATACCTCTTTCTTTAAGCGTGATGCAACGCTTCGCCTACCTCTTTCTTTAAATGTGAAACTCGTTAGCCAAGTAGCTAGGTAGCCGATTATTCACTAAGCCACGTAGCCACTTAATCAAAGAAGCGAATAACTTTATTGACAAACAAGTCATGTCATTTGAAATATCATTTTTTGCACCTGTTCAATTGACGAGTTCGCTCACTGAGCGCTTTCATCTCTTTGGCGATTTTTTTTCTTTTTTTTTAATATATATTACGGCAATTGACTGTTTCAGAAACGACTGTTGGCAAATATTGAAATGGGAAGAAACGAACAACTTAAAGTCGGTATGTCGGCTCAGTCAAATTCAGCAGAGCGCTTGTTGTTACTAGCCACGTTGTCAAACTGAAATGAATATTTCTTGATGCTAAACTAGTTTTTGACTACTTCCTTTTACCTCCCAGCAAATTAATTTTGCAGTGTTTAAGCATGCTGACAAAAATAAGGCACTAACGTTAACGTTGAGCTCGGTGATCAGACAAACACATATAATTTATGCGATTGTTTCAATATACCGAACGAGTAAATATTCGCCCACATAGCAATATGTAAATTAAACAACTTAATACTACGAAAAGAACGAGCCTTGCCGTTGTACAACGCCGAAATAAATTCCTCAGGATATATTACAGATCATAAAAAGCCGTAATAAATTAGTACAACCCCGCAATTATTACTGTCACGATAGAGATGAGAGAAACTGAAACTGAGCCATTAAGTCTTTCTCCTCGTAGCCCTTTCAAAGTTTGCGCCATTTTCACACCATTGTTCCGTTCGTTTTAAGCAATAAATCGTGAAAAACTTTACCTTTAGTTTACTCACGAACCGCTTAACATTAATCGTTTTCCATGCGACCGCATGCGTATACTTTTACAGATAAGTTTATGTTCTGAAGTTAAAATTAAATAATAACTTATTCTACTAGGTTGTCTAGATTAGGTCTATCAGCATCAGCAAAAGAACAATGAAATCATTCGATTGAAAAAAGGTGTGAGAAAATCGGTTTGTTGGTCACCAATGCTTGTCATAAGAGTTTCATTTGTTTTTAATTCCGTGCGCTACTCATGACCCACACTCTAGTATGTATTTAATTCTCAGTCTTCCTTTCAGCAATTTATCGAGTTCAGGCAACACAATCTTCACAGAGATATGGAAGCGCACCAGTGGAGGCGCACGAGAGAAAATGCGCGTCACTATCAATGACAACAATAAAATCTTGCAAACAACAAAAAGGTGCGAAAAAGTCAACTTTGACTGTTAACGGTTTGCCGAGTGGTGTTGTTGAAAAACAATACGATAATACTTCTACGACCTCAAGGATCACGCGATATGATTTTCATAATCCACAGATTCAACTTCAAGTCAGGCAAAACAGTACTACAATGCTAAATTAGGATTGAAAAGCCGTCTTGGAGCCCTAACAAAGATCGTTATCATCATTATCATGATAAAATCACTGCTCCGAGGTTTTCTATTTTTAAGCTCAAACGAACGTTATCAAATCAAGAACAACAAGAAAAAAGGCCAGTAGGTCTTGCGCAGGTTAAAAGAAAAACACCCTTAACGACCTTAAAAATTTTAACTTACAATAGGCCAAGTGTGCTTAGTGACCTGGTCTTGAATTGAAAGTGAGGCTTGGGTTGACCTTGTTTTGATACAGACCTCACTGCTTTTCATATGTAAATGCAAATAGTTAGCATAAGAACAGTATGATCTACATATGAAAAGCAGCGAGGTTTGTATCAAAACATGGTCACCTCCAGCCTCGCTTAGAATCCAAGACCAGGTCACTAAGCACACAACTGTAGAATGGGCTATTAAACGACTTAAACTGTTGTGATTAAATCTTGAACGTTTTGGGATTACTTTTACCCACTTCAGAGATATATAAATCGCCTCGTTAAGAAATTGAAACTGGGAAACGTTTGAGGAGTTTCCTTTCATGGACCATTCGTATTATCATCTAAAAAGTGAGTGATAGTCAGTCAAACCCAATCCTATAGCACAAAAGATAACATAGACCGAAATCCTTCCATTTACCGAAACTAACGCTCAACTTTCTTTTTCAGGATAGTTATTCTGTCCAAAAGTTCGACTTGGATAAGCGGAACTGCTCGTTTCGGCAAACATGAAACGCAACAGACATGAAAACCCTTCAAAAAAACTAGGCTTTCCGGGAAATACCCCTAAAAGAGGGTCTGGATGGGGGGGGGGGGGGTACAAATGTCAGTTGTCATTTAAATTTTAGGCTATTTGTCAGTTGTCAGTTAAATTTTGGGCCATTTGTCAGTTGTCAGTTAAATGACTGTTAATAATTAACTGCAGATTTTAATAATTTCTTGAGAACCCAAATTAACTTAAACGTCATGTAAGACAGATAGGAGCGTACCCTGATAACCGAAAAAGTATTATAAAAACTTGTTTCTGGTTAGTGTTTAATTTTATGTTTACATTTTTGCAACAACAATCGTTTCTTTGGCCTTTATACAAATCATCCCATGGCCAATCTACTAAGAACATACCTTACGAATCCAAGCGAAAATGGACGCGTATTGGTCGGCCAGACCTTGAAACTGCGACAGGTGAAATTTCCTCCTCAGTGTCAGAGATATCGTTTATCTGAAGCTGTATCATACTCGTCCTCTTGTGGAGGTCGCACAGCACCAACGACCACATCAATGAGACAGTCATTTACAAATGTGACTTCTGTAACATCATTAGATGGCACCTCAGGACTGATTCATCTTCAACATCTCTGTTGAGTCATTCTGGATCTTCCGTGATGAAATTTCTCTCTTCGTCTGGCATAAAGTTTACTTTACTGCAATCTGGTGGCTTCGTATACACCGCTGGTGGTAGAGCCCCTGCTTTGTCCTTTGTAGTCTCACCCCTGACTGTTCTTTGTGTTACTGGACGATACTTCTCTACCAATAATCTCATGGCAGTCTCCGTTTCAGCGCTAATCTCTGCTGACGGAAGCGGTTGCATGAATTTTATACTTTCAAAAGCCAGGGTGGTCTTTTGTAAAGTCTCCCTTGTGATGGTTCCAAAGTCTTGGGAATACTGTAAGGCGGTGAACGTCTCATGTTTAAAATGGGAGACGGCGTGAATGTTCTCCACAACTGTTGTGAGTAACGTGCACAACTCAACCTCTTCAAGGTATTCCTTGTTAGTCGCAGCTATGCTGTCATGCAGCCGGCGCATTCCTTGTTCCAGAAGCGTTAGTTCGCTGCCTGTTTCCTCCAGCAAGCTTGGCAGCTTCATTTTCCACTGACCACCTGTGATTATCGCAATATTTTCGCTTTTTCCTCCCTGCTTCGGTGCCATGCGGTAAAGTTTTAAATCAAACTCTCTACGGCCGAATTTTATTGCCAGTTCTCTCAGCCCAAGAAATGACAACAGATGCTTCTTTAGAGACTGAACTGTCTCTAGCTCATCGCAATTGATTGGAATACGGCTTCGGTGTCGTTCGAATGCCGTATCCGAATCAACACGGCAAAAGCTAGCAATCGCCTTTATTACGCCGGAACGAGCGGACATAGACTCGGTATATTGCTAGAGCGCGTTCCACGTAAATTTGGGTCATGTTAGAAATAAACTATTAACTAATATGAATTGTTAGTATAAAATATGACGCCCTACTCTGCTGCTGTTTATTGCACACATTTGTTTGGTGATTTGGTATAAAATATATCAATTATTAGCCGAAAAACGTAGCAGCAGGTCTTTCGTCAGTTGTCAGTGCCAGCGAGTATAGATGTCGGTTAAATTTTATGCTATTTGTCAGTTGTCAGTTAACCCCATCCAGACCCTCCTAAAACAGTAGCTACGGGATACTTCTAAAACAATGCTACGCATACCTTTTTCTTTAAGCGTGATGCAAAACTTCGCCTATAACTCGTAACTTAGATGCGTTAAACAACAAAGAGAATGTGTTTATGCCTTTTTCTTTAATCGGAAACCCCTTAGCCAAGTAGCTAGGTAGCCGATTATTCACTTAGCCACGTAGCCACTTAATCAAAGACGCGGATAACTTTACTGACATACAAGTCATGTAATTTGAAATATCATTTTTTGCACCTGTTCAATTGACGAGTTCGCTCACTGAGCGCTTTCATGTCTTTGGCGATTTTCTTATTATTATCATTTTTTTATATTACAGCAATTGAATTTCAGAAACAACTGTTGGCAAATATTGAAATGGGAAGAAACGAACAACTTAAAGTCGGTGTGTTCATTAAAGTAGGTTGTTTTCAATTTTGAACGCATTTAATTTAATAGTGTTTGAACTTTTTGACACTAGCTAGTTAATGAATATTTTTAGCTCAGTCAAATTTACCAGAGCGCTTGTTGTTACTAGCCACTCTGTCAAACTGAAATGAACATTTCTTGATGCTAAACTAGTTTTTGACTACTTCCTTTTACCTCCCAGCAAATTAATTTACCGTGTTTAAGCATGTTGACAAACGGATAAGGCACTAACGTTAACATTGAGCTCGGTGATTAGACAAACATATATTATGCGATTGTTTCAATACACCGAACGAGTAAAAATTCGTCCACATCGCAAGATGTAAATTAAACAACTTAATACCACTAAAAGAACGAGCCTCGCCGTTGTACAACGGCGAAATGAATGCCTCAGGGTATATTACAGATCATAAAAAGCCGTAATAAATTAGTACAACCCCGCAATTATTACTGTCACGATAGAGATGAGAGAAACTGAAACTGAGCCATTAAGTCTTTCTCCTCGTAGCGCTTTGAAAGTTTGCGCCATTTTCACGCCATTGTTCCGTTCGTTTTGAGCAATAAATCGTGAAAAACTTTACCTTTAGTTTACTCGCGAACCGCTTAACACTAATCGTTTTCTACGCGCCCGGCTGCAGAATACTTTTACAGATAAGTTTATGTTCTGAAGTTAAAATTAAAGAATACCTTATTCTACTAGGCTGTCTACACTAGGTCTATCAGCATCAGCAAAAGAACAATGATCATTCGTTCGAAAAAAGGAGTGAGAAAATCGGTCTGTTGGTCACCAATGCTTGCCATAAGAGTTTTATTTGCTTTTAATTCCGTGCGCTACTCATGACTCACACTCTAGTATTTATTTAATTCTCAGTCTTACTTTCAGCAATTTATCTAGTTCAGGCAACACAATCTTCACAGAGATATGGAAGCGCACCAGTGGACGCGCACGAGAGAAAATGCGCGTCACTATATATGGCAACAATAAAATCTCTCAAACAAACAGTCCTATAAAGTTAACTTTGATTGCTAACGGTTTGCCGACTGGTGTTGTTGAAAAACATTACGATATTGAACTATCAAACATTCAGCAAATTATCCAGCGAAAAAGAAGTTCAGGCAATGTAATTTCCAACAAACATCGATTTGTAAAATGTGTTTTCTGCCAAACAGTGTGTGCGCGCGCGACGAAAACGGCTCACGAAATACGTCTTTCAACAAACCCAAGCGACTTTTTTCTGGTGTTTTAAATTCCTATGTTTTTGGTTAGAAAGAATTGAATGATCAGCGATGAAAACAAGAGGCCAAGTTTTGTAAAATAAATACGAGAGTGCGACTTCATCACGCTCTTTGCTGTCTTCGAGGGTTTGCTCAGTTCCGATGACTTATGCACGTGTATCATTACCGAGGAACAAAACCTCAATCAAAAGCATGAATTGTGTTTAAATAAATTGCTTTAGGTTTCTCGATGTCCTGGCGGTAATTTAACTGACGCAATTACAGTCTTAAAAAAGATGGAACTATACAACTGAAAAATATCGCGCTTACAATCAGTTCACTGCGCGACCGTGAGACAATACAGCTACTCACCCACCCTATGTCGTTTGGTGTCCCACTTAACACTTTCCGCCACTAGACCCCCATTAGGTGATAAAATGTCATCACCGACAATTTGCCGATTGTCTTCGATTTAAACGCGAACGGCATACAATTGAAGATTCCCTTAAAATGAGAAACAAAAGCCCTACTGTCTACCAAATAAATCAACCATAACAATAGGCAAAGTTTGATACGGAAGGATGGATTATGCAAAATGGGAAATCTTTCAATTCATGTGTCTGAAGGAGTACTTGTAGTTATTACATCCAGGCATTTTACCATATATCTGTATTTATAATTTTGCATGCACATATCCTTCATTTGAAGAGTGGATTTAAATGAAACATTATAAATCATGAAATCAATATTACAGTGATCAACTTCAGAATTATTTGAGTTTTGGTTGGAAACCATTTGGAAAAATGCCCAGGGCCCACATTTCGCGTATGTTCGTTTGAAGAACTTTTACGTGTTTGTTTTGTTTCTTTCCAGCCACTTTGTTATTTAATCGTTTGTCCAGATTATTGTGGCACTATGAACCTCTTTATACCAAAACCAAATTTTAGACAATCTATGATGTGTTCACCCAATGTTTTGTGCTCATTTTTTATAGCACACAGATTTCAAATTGCTGGGTACAGAGATGTACAAGAATATCGTGACGTCAAGCAAAAAGAACCAGTAAGTTGCTCATTCTGTTTCCATTCTGACCATCTGATGGAACTAGGGGGGGGGGGGGGGGTGGAGGGAGGATGTAATAGTGAAACATCTTCCCGATGACAGAAATGAAGAAAATTGTGTGTCTGAAATACTAATTTTTGCTTCAGCAGATATATTTACAGTTTTTGTAGTGTTATTGATTTATATTTCCTACATATTTGTAATCTTTAAAAATGTTTGCATTTAAAATTAATATAGCCTATTTAACAAATTGACGGCAGTTTTCTCTGGTCTATACTCTTCTAGACCATAAAATGATGTCATAAAATGTTGAAAACTCAACCAGCAAGTGGTTGAAAATCAGAAATAGTTTTTGATTGTGTAATGTACTCTGTTCAGTAACTACATTTGTACTCCACATTGTTTCCCTTCCCAAGTTTCTTATAATGGTCGGTAATTAACCTCTGCAAGTTATCTTTTTTTTCCCAATATTGATTACAAACATGTTGTTCTTTTTTCCAGGACCGTTGGCCACATAATGGTTATGTGAAGAAGCTTCAGCGGAAAGATGGCTACTTTATCTACTTTGATAGGACCAGAGAATGTGCTGATAAAGACGTCTACAAATGCAAGCTATATGGATATTAAGCCATTAATATAAGAAGGGCTGAGAATTATGGAGATCATCATCCGCTATTTATGGGACAAAAGGCAATGGAACTTAGAAATAAATTAATTTTGATTCTTTTTGTTATAAGTTGTCATGTGTATAGTCAAATTATACAACAACAAATTGTTAAAAAAATAACAAATTGTTCATTAACAGATTGTCGTATCAATATTTTAGAAACTGTATATAATATATTTCAGGTGTACAGTGTGTTTGTGTTTGTTTGCTTTTTTTTGCTATTGGCTAGGACATCTCAATGCATTACTGTACCAACACTGTATGATTTTAAGTGAGTGGCAGATTTTTATACTGCTATCAGTTTTATGTAAAAAGGTTTTGTTTTTGATCTTTTTGATTGCTCACTATAAATAAGAGTTTAATAAGTTGTAAAAGTTTGTCATCATTTCTGGCGCTATATTCGTCTAATTTTTTTTAACCAGGTGAATATTTTTGTGGAATGTTCTTTGTAGATAATTCAGGGAGGGGAGAATGGGAGTATAAGCAACACGGAATTCCCTTAAAGCCCACAGGGGAAACATTCCCCGGTGTAAAGTCTGTGGACGGAAGGGGATAAGTAGACCTGTACCCTTCAAAAGCTCTATTTTCACTTGACCCTGATAACCTGCAGCTGCATTGTTGTTTAGGGCTGGGAGCATTGTTCTGTTGTTCGTTCTTTAGTTCTCTCGACCCTAGTAGAGATCTCATTGTCATCTCGTTGAATTTGTAATATTGCAGAAAGGGAAGCGCGGGGAGGATAAACTGTTTAAATAATGGCATACAGTAATACCTCCCCACACAGTGTTAGGTCAACACAGCACTGTTGCTCACAAATGTTTTAGCACTGCATACGAAGTATTCTCTGACCGTTACGAATCAGTTTTCTTTTTCTTAGTTTTGACGCAAAATACTCAATGCTGCTCTTCATTTTACAATCCATACTTTCTTCACTATCCTTTTGTTGTTATTGTTGTTGTTTACTTTTGTTCCGTTTGCCCATACGGGTAATGAGATTTAGTTCCGTACTCTAAACTTTTTGGGACTCAAACTTTTAGCTACAATACTCAATATAGCTACAGAATCCAACCTTTTGAATGAAGTTAAACAGGTATATTACGCAGTAAGATCATGGTAACCAGATCTGAGAACAAGCAGGGACAGTCAACAGTTCGTTTCTCTTCAGAAAGACATCATTCCATCCTCGGAGACCCAGGGACAGCTAGTCGGGTGGAAGGGATTTTTTTTCAGGGTCAGCTAGTAGAAATTCAGATTAAATTGAGAAGAAAAACTAGCATTTTTTTAGAGAGAAGTCACCTCAAACTTTCGAAAAGCTGAAAACCTGATCCCTATTGTTTTCCAAGGAGCAAAAACGGCATTAAATTTGAGAAAAAACACCCGAGGGAAGCATTTTTGGAAATCCAACAGTAGCTTGTAAATTCTTAGAAAGAATGCCAGCAGATCAAACTGTGTTTGCTTACATTCTTACATTATCATTATTATTATTATTATTATTATTATTATTATTATTATTATTATTATTATTATTACCATTCACCATTCGAGTCCAACCCATGGACATAGGGAGAGGACCCGCCTAAGAAGGTGGGCTGTAGAAAGAAGAGTTATTTTCTGGAGTTCATGAATGTTGATGTTGCCAGGGAATTTGTTGGTGTAGTTTTCCATGTCCTTTTGATGGCGGCCACGGGCTCCCAAAACCATCGAGACTGTTGTTGTTTTGAGCCACCACATTCGCTTTATTATTACTATTATTATTACAATAGGATAAGGGATAAGGATTGGATAGAAACTTGGACAATGAACTTGGATAAGGGCGAAGGTATCCTTTGCCATTCTACGATCAGCCTTGCTGTGTCTCAGAGGAACCAGGAGAAAAAGAAGAGTAGCCAAAATGTCTGACATTGACATTACATCGGAAAGTGCGCAAGCCAGAATTTAAGTAGGATTTAGGATTAATAGGGGTTTTGGAATTTTCACATTTTAGTGTATGATATATTTCAGAAGCAAATATCCTCTGTTCTTCAACGCAGATTGAATGTATATATTTTCTCTTTTTATAAATATTTTAAAGCTTCACGTTGAACATGTCCTTATACCACAAGAATACGAGAATTTTATATTTGCTGAAAATGTACATAATTTTTAGGAGTACATAGGGTTGTGTTTTAAAAGAGTTGGTCATTTTATAATAAAGATTTTATATTATTATTAATAAAAAAATATTATTATTATTATTATTATTATTATTATTATTATTATTATTATTATTATTATTATTATTATTAGCTATGTGTGTTCGCATTTGCTTTCATTTTGTCCCCAACACAGTGACTTAAACGATCTGGACATTCAAGCAGTCAAGACTCAATGTTCTCACCTTTTATTTACCCTCTTTAACCCTTACAAGTTGAGCTGAAACTCGTCGGTGTAACAACTTCGAGTGATCCACCGAGTTACATTTTTGCTTTTTCTACAACATGAAACTGAAGCTTGAATTTGCAAAACTTATCAATGTTACTCTTAGCTGCCTCGATGTTGTTTCGGCCATCGCGATAAATTCGACTCAGATACTTTCCGTTATCTGCCTTCAGAACGACGGTGCCATCAGCCTGATTGTAGACTTGAAACCTGGCGGGGGTATTCCGACTCGAATGGTTAGCCTCAATGTGATCAATAGATCCACGACTGACTCTGGAGAGAAATTTTCCGTTGTTTGCCCGCAGTGTGAGCTTTCCATCAGGACACCATTTGGCAATGAACTTTGTGAAGTCATCCGGGGACGACTTTTCCGCCTCAATATTATTTCTGTCGGAGTAGGGGATACGGCTGAGATACTTGCCGTTATCAGCCTTCAAACTCACATATACGGGGCCTGAAAATATATGAGATATAGCGATCCGTTACGCTTGTTTCGAACTAGAACTTAAAATTACAATTGTTTTAAAGGTCATTAAACTTGAATAGCGATAAGCAGGTTACACTTTGATACTTGTTTAAGCCTCACATCAGAACGATATTTGATGGGTTTTATAGGTTTACTATTCACAGTGAAAAAAAAAATAAAGTGACATGTTATGCACGAATTAGTTCTTACTTCAGTTCAAAGCCAAAAACAAGAGCCAGCCGGCAAGCAATGACATCCAACATACCTGACTAAGACCCCAAAGCTATGCTTTGCACTACTCTCGGTATTAAGGAAGTACATTTCAGTTTTGTCGCCCAAAATGGACTGAATGATACACAACCCTTCCGCAGAAAGGATCGATCATACATAGACCAAGATGGAATCTTGTGGATTTATTCTATGTTTAGTTCAATATCTTACCCTCACAGGAATAGCCGTAAGCCCCATCGATGGCAAATACGATCATCATATAGAGGAAAATCAACTTCATGGTGAAAGCAGAGCTACAAAAGAAGAGAGCCTGACTCAGAAGATGACTTAATGAATTTGTTATTAACTGTCCGTTTAATTTGTACGAAGTAAAATCAGTTGAAAACAACGAATATTCTGTCAATATTTCATGGTCTATAGCGTAGATAGCGCATTGAAGAACACAGTGAATTCTGTGAATAGCATTCGTTATGTGACCGGGGCTTAATTAGAAAAATTGTGCGATATATAGTTACTGACTGTCTTGGTATTCTGAGACAACCTTTGCAGTGAATTAACGGACGGACGGAACCCGCAAAAGAAGAGAGAAATCGAGACAAAGGGCGTCTCCCAAGAAATCCTGAAACCTGTGGAAACTGTTTAGTTAGTGAAGATCCTTGTTTTTTACAAGACGGTGCATTCGATTGACTCACTGCTATACACTGCTACAACTACCGAGGATAAATTAAGGGAAACCTTCCGTTTTAACAGCCAGCTCTTATAAAGACCAACTGATATTCCAGTTGTCCGAAGTGACCTTTTATTAACTGATCAACGGGATATAATTAACATTACAACAGTACAAAATTTTTCGTATCAAACTTTGGGTTGACTTTTTGGGTTGACAATAGGACACGTTTTCCCTCCTTTTATGGTGTCGTTTATTGTTTAAGGTAAAGAGCGTTTATTGTTCGTAAAACAAAGGTTGCGATTACGGATCACCGACCGCGAAATTCAAATATAGCGACTGTAGTGTTACAATGCCTCCTTTGGGGTAGTGGGGTGTGAAATCATTTCTTGAGGCAGAAATTATCTAACGGGAGAGGGCTGGGGAATTTGTGATATAAAGAGTAGTTCACCCGTGAAAATGTCTCAAGACTTTCAAGAGTTTTCGTTCAGGAATTTTTAAACATGCAAACTAACTGAGTGTTTACAATATTGTCAGCTCCAAAAATCAACACACAGTTTCCGGCCGAGAAAATTTTCAGAAATTTTAAAAGAAAACACCTTCGGACAGATCAGTGGCTAAAAATCCGACGCGCTATCATGCCTTCCGCGCTGTAGAGGACCTGTAGAGGTCTGAAAGTTCACTACCACCACTATCATAGAAAACAGTAACAGTCGAACAACCCCAAAAGAATTTGTCTCGATTGGGATGAACTAAACAAAACTGAGCCATTCAGCGTTGTTCCTTGAATTGCTTTTAACATTTGTGCCTTATGACGCTATTGTCTTTTATACTTTTTCAATTCGCAACCGTGCATTTATTCATGCAAACTTCAATTTAAATTCACTCACCAGTCGCTCAACATTAATTGTTACCAACACGAACACATACGCAATACTTACAACAAAGGTTTGCTTTGTAATGTTACCATTATAGAACGTTGAATATATATAACGGTGAAAAAAATGTTAATATCTCTAATGGATTCCAACTACCGCCGCTATCATAGAAAGTCGTAATAAATAAGTACAATCCCGCAATTATTACTGTCACGACCGCGATGAGAGAAGCTAAAACTGCACCATTTAGCCTTTTTCCTCGTACCGATTTCAAAATTTCCGCCATTTTCACGCCATTGTTCCGTTCGTTTTAAGCAATAAATCGTGAAAAACTTTACCTTTTCTTTACTCGCGAACCGCTTAACATTAATCGTTTTCCACGCGCACGCATGCGGAATACTTTTAAAGATAAATTTATGTTCTGAAGTTAGAATTAAAGAATAAATTATTCTGCTAGGGTTGTCTAGATTACATCTCTCAGCATCAGCAAAAGAACAATGAAATCATTCCATCGAATATAGGTGTAAGAAAATCGGTCTATGCTTGCCATAAGAGTTTCATTTGCTTTTAATTCCGTGCGCTACTCATGACTCACACTATAGTTCGTATTTAAAAATTCTTAGTCTTACTTTCAGCAATTTATCGAGTTCAGGCAACACAATCTTCACAGAGATATGGAAGCGCACCAGTGGACGCGCACGAGAGAAAATTTGCGTCACTATCAATGACAACTATAAAATCTCTCAAACAAAAAAAAGTGCGATAAAGTCAACTTTGACTGTTAACGGTTTGCCGACTGGTGTTGTTGAAAATTAATACGATAATACTTCTAAAATCTTAAGGGTCACGCGATATGATTTTCATAATCCACAGTTTCAACTTCAAGTCAGGCAAAACAGTACCACCATGATAAAATCACTGCGCCGAGGTTTTCAATTTTGAAGCTCAAACCAACGTTATCAAATCAAGAAGAACAAGAAAAAAAGGCCAGTAGGTCTTGTGCAGGTTAAAAGAAAAACACCCCTAACGATCTTCAAAATTTTAACCATCTTCTACCGTGTTACAATTAAACTGATTTGATTAAATCTTCAACGTTTTGGGATTACTTTTATACTCTTCAGAGATATATAAGTCGCCTCTTTAAGAAATTGAAACTGGGAAACGTTTGAGAAGTTTCCTTTCTTTGATCATTCTTATGTTCATCTAAAAAGTGAGTGATAGTCAGTCAAACCAGATCCTATAGCACAAAAGATAACATAGATTCCTTCCATTTACCGAAACTAACGTTCAACTTTTTTTTTTCAGGACAGATATTCTTTCCAAAAGTTCTACTTGGATAAGCGGAACTGCTCGTTTCGGCAAACATGAAACGCGGCAGACTTGAAAACCTTCAAAAAAAAAAAAACTAGGCTTTCTGGGAAATACCCCTAAAAATGTGGCTACGGGATACTTCTAAATTCAATAATATACTTCTAAAACAATGCTACGCATACCTCTTTCTTTAAACGTGAAACCCCTGAACCAAGTAGCTTGGTAGCCGATTATTCACTTAGCCACGTAGCCACTTAATCAAAGGAGCGAATAACTTTACTGACATACAAGTCATATAATTTGAAATATCATTTTATTCACCTGTTCAATTGACGAGTTCGCTCACAGAGCGCTTTCATCTCCTTGGCAAATTTTTTTTTCTTTTTCCGGCAAATGAATTTCAGAAACGACTGTTGGCAAATATTGAAATGGGAAGAAACGAACAACTTAAAGTCGGTATGTTCGTTAAAGTAGGTTGTTTTCAATTTTGATCGTATTTAAATTAATAGTGTTTGAACTTTTTGACACTTGTCAATGAATGTTTTTAGCTCAGTCGAATTCACCAGAGCGCTTGTTGTTACTAGACACGTTGTCAAACTGAAATGAACATTTTTTGATGTTATTGACTACTTCCTTTTACCTCACAGCAAATTAATTTTAGCGTGCTCAAGCATGCTGACAAAAATAAGGCACTAATATTGAGCTCGGTCTTTAGACAAACACATATTTTGGGATTCTTTCAATATACCGAACGAGTAAAAATTCGCCAACTTCGCAAGATGTAACTGATTAAACAACTTAATATTACTAAAAGAACGAGCCTCGCCGTTGTACCACGGCGAAATGAATGCCTCAGTATATATTACAGATCATAAAAAGCCGTAATAAATTAGTACAACCCCGCAATTATTACTGTCACGATACTGATAAGAGAAACTGAAACTGAGCCATTAAGCCTTTTTCCTCGTAGCGCTTTGAAAGTTTGCGCCATTTTCACGCCATTGTTCCGTTCGTTTTGAGCAATAAATCGTGAAAGACGTTACCTTTGGTTTACTCGCGCACCGCTTAACATTCATCGTTTTCCACGCGCACGCATGCGGAATACTTTTAAAGATACATTTATGTTCTGAAGTTAAAATTAAAGAATAAATTATTCTACTAGGGTTGTCTAGATTAGATCTATCAGCATCAGCAAAAGAACAATGAAATCATTCGATCGAATAAAGGTGTGAGAAAATCGGTCTGTTGGTCACGAATGCTTCCCATATGAGTTTCATTTGCTTTTAATTCCGTGCGCTACTCATGACTCACTCTCTAGTATGTATTTAATTCTCAGTCTTACTTTCAGCAATTTATCTAGTTCAGGCAACACAATCTTCACAGAGATATGGAGGCGCACCAGTGGACGCGCACGAGAAAAAATTTGCGTCACTATCAATGACAACAATAAAATCTCTCAAACAAAAACAAAAAGATGCGAAAAAGTCAACTTTGACTGTTAACGGTTTGCCGACTGGTGTTGTTGAAAAACAATACGATAATACCTCTACGATCTCAAGGATCACGCGATATGATTTTCATAATCCACAGTTTCAACTTCAAGTCAGGCAAAACACTACCATGATAAAATCACTGCGCCGAGGTTTTCTATTTTGAAGCTCAAACCAACGTTTAGGGTATTATCAAATCAAGAAGAAGAAAAAAAAAAGGCCAGTAGGTCTTGTGCAGGTTAAATCTTCTACCGTGTTACAATTAAATTGATTTAGTTAAATCTTCAACGTTTTGGGATTCTTTTACACTCTTCAGAGATATATAAGTCGCCTCGTTAAGAAATTGAAACTGGGAAACGTTTGAGAAGTTTCCTTTCATTGATCACTCTTATGTTCATCTAAAAAGTGAGTGATAGTCAGTCAAATTCAATCCTATAGCACAAAAGATAACATAGTCCTAAATCCGTCCATTTACCCGAAACTAACGCACAACTTTCCTTTTCAGGACAGATATTCTTTCCAAACTGTTCGACTTGGATAAGCGGAACTGCTCGTTTCGGCAAACATGAAACGCGGCAAACATGAAAACCTTAAAAAAAAACTAGGCTTTCCGGGAAATACCCCTGAAACAGTGGCTATGGGATACTTCTAAATTCAATAATATACTTCTAAAACAATGCTACGCCTACCTCTTTCTTTAAGCGTGATGCAAAGCTTCGTCTATAACTCGTAACTTGGGAGCATTAAACAACAAAGAGAATGTGTTTATGCCTCTTTCTTTAACCGTGAAACCCCTGAACCAAGTAGCTAGGTAGCCGATTATTCACTTAGCCACGTAGCCACTTATATTAATCAAAGAAGCGAATAACTTTATTGACAAACAAGTCATGTAATTTGAAACATCATTTTTTTCACCTGTTCAATTGACGAGTTCGCTCACTGAGCGCTTTCATGTCTTTGGCGATTTTCTTATTTTTTTTTATTTTTTTTTTTTATATTACAGCAATTGAATTTCAGAAACAACTGTTGGCAAATATTGAAATGGGAAGAAACGAACAACTTAAAGTCGGTATGTTCATTAAAGTAGGTTGTTATCAATTTTGAACGTATTTAATTTAATAGTGTTTGAACTTTTTGACACTAGCTAGCTAATGAATATTTTTAGCTCAGTCAAATTTACCAGAGCGCTTGTTGTTACTAGCCACTCTGTCAAACTGAAATGAACATTTCTTGACGCTAAACTAGTTTTTGACTACTTCCTTTTACCTCCCAGCAAATTAATTTACCGTGTTTAAGCATGTTTACAAACGGATAAGGCACTCTGAACGTTAACATTGAGCTCGGTGATTAGACAAACATATATTATGCGATTGTTTCAATATACCGAACGAGTAAAAATTCGTCCACATCGCAAGATGTAAAGTAAACAACTTTTAAAATACCACTAAAAGAACGAGCCTCGCCGTTGTACAACGGCGAAATGAATGCCTCAGGATATATTACAGATCATAAAAAGCCGTGATAAATTAGTACAACCCCGCAATTATTACTGTCACGATAGAGATGAGAGAAACTGAAACTGAGCCATTAAGTCTTTCTCCTCGTAGCGCTTTGAAAGTTTGCGCCATTTCCACGCCATTGTTGCGTTCGTTTTGAGCAATAAATCGTGAAAAACTTTACCTTTAGTTTACTCGCGAACCGCTTAACATTAATCGTTTTCTACGCGCCCGCATGCGGAATACTTTTACACATAAGTTTATGTTCTGAAGTTAAAATTAACGAATACCTTATTCTACTAGGTTGTCTACGCTAGGTCTATCAGCATCAGCAAAAGAACAATGAAATCATTCGATCGAGAAAAGGTGTGAGAAAATCGGTCTGTTGGTCACCAATGCTTGCCATAAGAGTTTCATTTGCTTTTAATTCCGTGCGCTACTCATGACTCACAATCTAGTATGTATTTACTTCTCAGTCTTACTTTCAACAATTTATCTAGTTCAGGCAACACAATCTTCACAGAGATATGGAAGCGCACCAGTGGACGCGCACGAGGGAAAATGCGCGTCACTATATATGGCAACAATAAAATCTCTCAAACAAACAGTCCTATAAAGTTAACTTTGATTGCTAACGGTTTGCCGACTGGTGTTGTTGAAAAACATTACGATATTAAACTGTCAAACATTCAGCAAATTATCCAGCGAAAAAGAAGTTCAGGCAATGTAATTTCCAAGAAACACTTATTTGTAAAATGTGTTTTCTGCCAAACAGTGTGTGCGCGCGCGACGAAAACGGCTCACGAAATACGTCTTTCAACAAACCCAAGCGACTTTTTTCTGGTGTTTTAAATTCCTATGTTTTTGGTTAGAAAGAATTGAATGATCAGCGATGAAAACAAGAGGCCAAGTTTTGTAAAATAAATACGAGAGTGCGACTTCATCACGCTCTTTGCCGTCTTCGAGGGTTTGCTCAGTTCCGATGACTTATGCACGTGTATCATTACCGAGGAACAAAACCTCAATCAAAAGCATGAATTGTGTTTAAATGAATTGCTTTACGTTTCTCGATGTCCTGGCGGTAATTTAACTGACGCAATTACAGTCTTAAAAAAGATGGAACTATACAACTGAAAAATATCGCGCTTACAATCAGTTCACTGCGCTACCGTGAGACAATACAGCTACTCACCCACCCTATGTCGTTTGGTGTCCCACTTAACACTTTCCGCCACTAGACCCCCATTAGGTGATAAAATGTCATCACCGACAATTTGCCGATTGTCTCCGATTTAAACGCGAACGGCATACAATCAGGGCCGTAGCCAGACTTCAGAACAAGACGAGGCAAGTTTCGAGCGCCGAAGGCGCAAGCCTCTAGGGGGGTGTGGGGGCATGCCCCCCCCCCCAGAAAATTTTGAAATCTAGAGGCTCAGAAATCCTTTTGTAAGCATTTTCCGTGCATTTTTCTTCAGAAAAGTCAATCTTGGGCGAGTGTAGAAGTTCACTTTTTTATTGCTTAGCGATACTGGTGCCAGGTTAATGACCATCTGCATTTTAAAGCATTCAAATGTTATAACACGTATTATAACAATAAAATGAATCCACGAGAGTAGCTAAGGTACATTAACATCTGCATTCTGAATGGAATTATCTTTATCCAAATCTTCAGGCTCAGCTGATGCCGCTAAATTAACACTTTCTGAAGATTTGGACTGATTATGTTGTACCTGATCGCCATTTTTTTTCACAGAAGAAAGCAGTAATTTGTTTCTGTTTCGACATTTTGAGCATGCATTCATAGGTCAGTGCAGCGAATGTAACTCTTGACAGTTTTTCCCGCCGGCGGGAAAAACTGAATGGAAAACTAATACCTGTATGCGAAATCTTGCCTTGCTTCCCGCTCTAAAATTTCACTGTACCACCAAGATGGAAGCCGTGGAAGAAATAAACCGTATCCGTGACGATCGCCTCGATTTCCTGGAAACCTTTGAAGAACATCGAAAGGCATTGCTGCATGTCTCGAAAAACACCCCTGCGATAACCGCGGCTGTACTGAGAGAGGATTATTTAGGACGGATAGTAGAAACTTATTTTGGCCTGAGAGACAACATCACCTCAATGGTAGACAGTATGGATGTTCTAGAGACAAACCTGTGCGAGCTCCTTCAAAAGTTTTGAAATTCCTCTCATACGCCAACCAAATGCAAACGGCTCTTTTAAGAGCCATTACAAACGAGAAAGGCTTGGGGGGCACCCAACGACAGTTTTCTCTAAGATCCTTTGAAACGCTATTTAAGGCTATCTGGAGTACCTTTAAAGCTCTGTGGGGTCATTTCAGGCCGCGCTATAATATTTTTATCTGTTCGGTCATTCTAGGGGAACTTGAGTCTTTTCGAAATTACTAGGGCATTTTTGTCCATTTTCCGAAAACCTTAGGTCTTATTTCCTTTCCGAAAATTTTAGCTGACCTTTTTTCGGTATCCGAAACGACATTTTTATCAATCCGAAAACACTGGACCTTAAATTTCCCATATCACCAAAGTTCGAGGTGAAAATTCTTTTAAGAAAATTGTAGGGGATTAAGGGCCTTTCGAACAGATAATTTACCGAAACGATCCGTTGGGTGCCCCTGAGGCTTGATCAGCAAATCTTTTAAAATCTATTCTTTTACATTTTCCTTTCGCTGAAACGTTCAATATTATAGTGTTTGCAATAAATCGATTGCCAGAACTGCAAACGACCTTTTGTTCTTTTACGACAGTTATATATAAAAGTAAAGAAAGCTCCCACACCGGCTCTCAGCCATCGCAGATAAGACACGGGAATAATGGTGTGTCACGATACGTCTCCTTAATGGCCCCTCTTGTAACCTTAAATCATTTGAAAAACCGCTACTCATAGTTCAGATGAAACGAATTAACCTCATTAAATGCTTTTCCCCTCAATTCATCCACCTTATATTAGGTGGTTTTATCTTAACCAATCCAATTTTTTCTAGGGATTATTTTCTCAATTAAACGTTTCTTCCAAAAAAAAGGGCCAAAATCAAGACGAGGAGACTGCCTCGTCTTGCCTCATGCTAGCTACGGCCCTGACAATTGAAGATTCCCTTAAAATGAGAAACAAAAGCCCTACTGTCTTCCAAAAAAAAATCAGCCATAAGAATAGGCAAAGTTTGATACGGAAGGATGGATTATGCAAAATGGGAAATCTCTCAATTCATGTGTCTGAAGGAGTACTTGCATTTATTACATCCAGCTATTTCACCATACACCTGTATTTTTAATTTTCCGTGCACATATCCTTCATTTGAAGAGTGGATTTAAATGAAGCATATAAATCATGAAATCGATATTACAGTGATCAACTTCAGAATTATTTGAGTTTTGGTTGGAAACCATTTGGAAAAATTCCCAGGGCCCACATTTCGCGTATGTCCGTTTAAAGAACTTTTACGTGTTTGTTTTGTTTTTTTTCCTGCCACTTTGTTATTTAATCGTTTGTCCAGATAATGGTGGTATTATGAAACTCTTCATACCAAAACCAAATTTAAACAATCTATGATGTGTTTGCCTAATGTCTTGTGCTCATTTTTTATAGCATACAGATTTCAAATTGCTGGGTACAGAGATGTACAGGATAATCGTGACGTCAAGCAAAAAGAACCAGTAAGTTGCTCATTCTGTTTCCATTCTGACGATATGATGGAACTGGGAGGGGGGGGGGGGGGGGGGGGTTGGGGGTAATCATGAAGCATCATCCTGATGACAGAAATAAAAGAAATTATGTAACATTTGTGTTTCTAAAATACTCGCTTCAGCAGATATATTTATAGTTTTTGAAGTGCCATTGATTTATATCTTCTGCATATTTGTACTCTTCAAAACTTTTGCATTTAAAAAATTAATATAGCCTGTTCAACAAATTGACGGCAGTTTTCTCTGGTCCATATACACTTGTAGGCCATAAAATGATGTCATAAAATATTGAAAAATTAACCAGCAAGTGGTTTTGAACATTTTATGACATCATTTTATGGTCTATAAGAGTATAGCCCATAGAAAAAACGGGAGTTTAAACTGCCGTTGATTTCTTAATTACGATAAAAATCATGAATAAAGTTTTTTTGCAATGTGATTGACTTATGTTTCCTACATGGTACTCTTAACAAATTGATGGCAGTTTTCTCTGGTCTATATTCTTCTAGACCATAAAATGATACCATAAAATGTTGAAAATTCAACCAGCGAGTGGTTTTGAACATTTTATGACGTCATTTTATGGTTTATAAGAGTATAGACCATAATAACTGCCATTGATTTGTTAATTATGATTAAAGCTAAAAGTTAATTGGGATTAACAATGGTCAAGGGTAGGTAACTTCACGTTTTAATGTTTTGTTCAGAATTGACACTAAAAACCAGAGATAGTTTTTGATTGTGTAATGTACTCTGTTCAGCATTTTCATTTGTAGTCCTCATTTTCTTATAATGGTTGGTAATTTAATCATCTGCAGGTAATTATCTTTTTGTTTCAGTAATTTTTACAAACATCTTGAACTTTTTTCCTAGGACCGTTGGCCACATAATGGTTATGTGAAGAAGCTTCAGCGGAAAGATGGCTACTTTATCTACTTTGATAGGACCAGAGAATGTGCTGACAAAGACGTCTACAAGTGCAAGCTATATGGATATTAAGCAATTAAGAAGTTCATAAACTGGCAAATAGTATGAAGGGCTAAGAACTATGGAGATCATCATCCGCTATTTATGGGACAAAAGGCAGTGGAACTTAGAAATAAATGAATTTTGATTCTTTTTGTTACAAGTTGTCATGTGTATAGTCAAATTATATAACAACAAATTGTTAAACAAATAACAAATTGTTCATTAACAGATTGCCATGTCAATATTTTAGAAACTGTATATAATATATTTCATGTGTACAGTGTGTTTGTGTTCGTTTTTTTTTCTATTGGCTAGGACATCTTAATGCATTATTGTATCAACAATGTGTGATTTGAAGTCTGCGGCAGATTTTTATACTGTTATCAGTTTTATGTAAAAAGGTTTTGTTTTCAATCTTTTTGACTGCTCACTTTAAATAAAAGTTTAATAAGTTGTAAACGTTTGTCATCGTTTCTGGCGTTATATTCGTCTAATTTTTTTTAACCAGGTGAATATTCCCCGGTGTAAAGTCAGTGGACGGAAGGGGGTACAGTAGACCTGTACCCTTCAAATTTCTATTTTCACTGGACCCTGATAACCTGCAGCTGCATTGTTGTTTAGGGCTGGGAGCATTGTTCTGTTGTTTGTTCTTTTGCTCTCTCGACCCTAGTAGAGATCTCATTTTCATCTCGTTGAATTTGTAATATTGCAGAAAGGAAAGCGCGGGGGGGGGGGGGGGGGGGGTATAATAATGGCGTACAGTTGCGCCTCCCCCACAGTGTAAGGTTATCACAGCACTGTTGTTCACTGCATGCAAAGCATTCTCTGTCTGTTACAAATCAGTTTTCTTTTTCTTAGTTTTGACGCGGCATACTCAATGCTGCTCTTCATTTTACAATCCATACTTTCTTCACTATCCTTTTGTTGTTATTGTTGTTGTCTACTTTTGTTCCGTTTGCCCATACGGGCAATGAGATTTAGTTCCGTACTCTAAACTTTTTGGGACTCAAACTTTTAGCTACAATACTCAATATAGCTACAGAATCCAACCTTTTGAATGAAGTTAAACAGGTATATTACGCAGTAAGATCATGGTAACCAGATCTGAGAACAAGCAGGAACAGTCAACAGTTCGTTTCTCTTCAGAAAGACATTATTCCATCCTCGGAGACCCAGGGGCAGCTAGTCGGGTGGAAGGGATTTTTTTTCATGTTCAGCTAGTAGAAATTCAGATTAAATTGAGAAGAAAAACTAGCATTTTTTTAGAGAGAAGTCACCTCAAACTTTCGAAAAGCTGAAAACCTGATCCCTATTGTTTTCCAAGGAGCAAAAACGGCATTAAATTTGAGAAAAAACACCCGAGGGAAGCATTTTTGGAAATCCAACAGTAGCTCGTAAATTCTCTTGAAAGAATGCGAGCAGATCAAACTGTGTTTGCTTACATTCTTACATTATTATTATTATTATTATTATTATTATTATTATTATTATTATTATTATTACCATTCACCATTCGAGTCCAACCCATGGACATAGGGAGAGGACCAGCCTAAGAAGGTGGGCTGTAGAAAGAAGAGTTATTTTCTGGAGTTCATGAATGTTGATGTTGCCAGGGCATTTGTTGGTGTAGTTTTCCATGTCCTTTTGATGGTGCCACGGGCTCCCAAAACCATCGAGACTGTTGTTGTTTTGAGCCACCACATTCGCTTTATTATTACTATTATTATTATTATAATAGGATAAGGGATAAGGATTGGATAGAAACTTGGACAATGAACTTGGATAAGGGCGAAGGTATCCTTTGCTATTCTACGATCAGCCTTGCTGTGTCTCAGAGGAACCAGGAGAAAAAGAAGAGTAGCCAAAATGTCTGACATTGACATTACATCGGAAAGTGCGCAAGCCAGAATTTAAGTAGGATTTAGGATTAATAGGGGTTTTGGAATTTTCACACTTTAGTGTATGATATATTTCAGAAGCAAATATTTCCTTTGTTTTTCAACGCAGATTGAATATATATATTTTCTCTTTTTATAAATATTTTAAAGCTTCACGTTGAACATGTCCTTATACCACAAGAATACGAGAATTTTATATTTGCTGAAAATGTACATAATTTTTAGGAGTACATAGGGTTGTGTTTTAAAAGAGTTGGTCATTTTATAATAAAGATTTTATATTATTATTAATAAAAATATTATTATTATTATTATTATTATTATTATTATTATTATTATCATTATTATTATTATTATTTGTGTTCGCATTTGCTTTCATTTTGTCCCCAACACAGTGACTTAAACGATCTGGCATTCAAGCAGTCAAGACTCAATGTTCTCACCTTTTATTTACCCTCTTTAACCCTTACAAGTTGAGCTGAAACTCGTCGGTGTAACAACTTTGAGTGATCCACCGAGTTACATTTTTGCTCTTTCTACAACATGAAACTGAAGCTTGAATTTGCAAAACTTATTAATGCTACTCTTAGCTGCCTCGATGTTGTTTCGGCCATCGCGATAAATTCGACTCAGATACTTTCCGTTATCTGCCTTCAGAACGACGGTGCCATCAGCCTGATTGTAGACTTGAAACCTGGCGGGGGTATTCCGACTCGAATGGTTAGCCTCAATGTGATCAATAGAACCACGGCTGACTCTGGAGAGAAATTTTCCGTTGTTTGCCCGCAGTGTGAGCTTTCCATCAGGACACCATTTGGCAATGAACTTTGTGAAGTCATCCGGGGACGACTTTTCCGCCTCAATATTATTTCTGTCGGAGTAGGGGATACGGCTGAGATACTTGCCGTTATCAGCCTTCAAACTCACATATACGGGGCCTGAAAATATATGAGATATAGCGATCCGTTACGCTTGTTTCGAACTAGAACTTAAAATTACAATTGTTTTAAAGGTCATTAAACTTGAATAGCGATAAGCAGGTTACACTTTGATACTTGTTTAAGCCTCACATCAGAACGATATTTGATGGGTTTTATAGGTTTACTATTCACAGTGAAAAAAAAATAAAGTGACATGTTATGCACGAATTAGTTCTTACTTCAGTACAAAGCCAAAAACAAGAGCCAGCCGGCAAGCAACAACATCCAACATACCTGACTAAGACCCCAAAGCTATACTTTGCACTACTCTCGGTAGTAAGGAAGTACATTTCAGTTTTGTCGGCCAAAATGGACTGAATGATACACAACCCTTCCGCAGAAAGGATCGATCATACATAGACGACGATGGAATCTTGTGGATTTATTCTATGTTTAGTTCAATATCTTACCCTCACAGGAATAGCCGTAAGCCCCATCGATGGCAAATACGATCATCATACAGAGGAAAATCAACTTCATGGTGAAAACAGTGCTACAAAAGAAGAGAGCCTGGCTCAGAAGATGACTTAATGAATTTGTTATTAACTGTCCGTTTAGTTTGTACAAAGTTAAATCACTTGAAAACAACGAATATTCTGTCAATATTTCATGGTCTATAGCGTAGATAGCGTATTGAAGAACACAGTGAATTCTGTGAATAGCATTCGTTATGTGACCGGGGCTTAATTAGAAAAATTGTGCGATATATAGTTACTGACTGTCTTGGTATTCTGAGACAACCTTTGCAGTGAATTAACGGACGAACGGAACCCGCAAAAGAAGAGAGAAATCGAGACGAAGGGCGTCTCCCAAGAAATCCTGAAACCTGTGGAAACTGTTTAGTTAGTGAAGATCCTTGTTTTTTACAAGACGGTACATTCGATTGACTCACTGCTATACACTGCTACAACTACCGAGGATAAATTAAGGGAAACCTTCCGTTTTAACAGCCGGCTCTTATAAAGACGAACTGATATTCCAGTTGTCCGAAGTGACCTTTTATTAACTGATCAACGGGATATAATTAACGTTACAACAGTACAAATTTTTTCGTATCAAACTTTGGGTTGACTTTTTGGGTTGACAATAGGACACGTTTTCCCTCCTTTTATGGTGTCGTTTATTGTTTAAGGTAAAGAGCGTTTATTGTTCGTAAAACAAAGGTTGCGATTACGGAAGCGAAGCCTGATCACCGACCGCGAAATTCAAATATCTTTGTTAGCGACTGTAGTGTTACAATGCCTCCTTTGGGGTAGTGGGGTGTGAAATCATTTCTTGAGGCAGAAATTATCTAACGGGAGAGGGCTGGGGAATTTGTGATATAAAGAGTAGGTTCACCCGTGAAAATGTCTCAAGACTTTCAAGAGTTTTCGTTCAGGGATTTTTAAACATGCAAACTAACCGAGTGTTTACAATATTGTCAGCTCTAAAAATCAACACACAGTTTCCGGCCGAGAAAATTTTCAGAAATTTTAAAAGAAAACACCTCTGGACAGATCAGCCGCTAAAAATCCGACGCGCTATCATGCCTTCCGCGCTGTAGAGGACCTGCAGAGGTCTGAACGTTCACTACCACCACTATCATAAAAAAACAGTGATAGTCGAACGACCCCAAAAAAATTTGTCTCGCTTGCGATGAACTAAACAAAACTGAGCCATTTAGCGTTGTTCCTTGAATTGCTTTAAAAATTTGTGCCTTATGACGCTATTGTCTTTTATACTTTTCCCATTCGCAACCGTGCATTAATTCATGCAAACTTCAATTTAAATTCCCTCACGAGTCGCTCAACATTACTTGTTACCAACACGAACACATACACAATACTTACAACAAAGGTTGCTTTGTAATGTTACCATTATAGAACGTTGACTATATATAACGGTAAAAAAAAGTTAATATCTCTAATGGATTCCAACTACCGCCGCTATCATAGAAAGTCGTAATAAATAAGTACAACCCCGCAATTATTACCGTCACGATAGCAATGACAGAGGCTAAAAACTGCGCCATTTAGCCTTTTTCCTCGTAGCGCTTCCAAAGTTTGCGCCTTTCTCACCTGCCATTGTTCCGTTCACTCGATAAATCGTGAAAAACTTTACCTTTGGTTTACTCGCGAACCGCTTAACATTAACCGTTTTCCACGCGCCCGCATGGGGAATACTTTTACAGATAAGTTTATCTTCTGAAGCTTAAATTAAAGAATAACTTATTCTACTAGGGTTGTCTAGGTTAGGTCTGTCAGCATCAGCAAAAGAACAATGAAATCATTCGATCGAAAAAAGGTGTGAGAAAATCGGTCTGTTGGTCACCAATGCTTGCCATAAGAGTTTCATTTGCTTTTAATTCCGTGCGCTACTCATGACTCACACTCTAGTGTGTATTTAATCCTGTCTTACTTTGAGCAATTTATCGAGTTCAAGCAACACAATCTTCACAGAGATATGGAAGCGCACCAGTGGAGGCGCACGAGAGAAAATGCGCGTCACTATCAATGACAACAATAAAATCTCTCAAACAAAAAAAAAGGTCCGAAAAAGTCAACTTTGACTGTTAATGGTTTGCCGACTGGTGTTGTTGAAAAAAAAATACGATAATACTTCTACGATCTTAAGGGTCACGCGATATGATTTTCATAATCCACAGTTTCAACTTCAAGTCAGGCAAAACAGAACCACCATGATAAAATCACTGCGCCGAGGTTTTCTATTTTGAAGCTCAAGCCAACGATATCAAATCAAGAAGAACAAGAAAAAAAAGCCAGTAGGTCTTGTGCAGGTTAAAAGAAAAACACCCTTAACGATCTTAAAAATTTTAACTTACAATTAAACTGATTTGATTAAATCTTCAACGTTTTGGGATTCTTTTACACGCTTCGGAGATATATAAGTCGCCTCGATAAGAAATTGAAACTGGGAAACGTTTGAGAAGTTTCCTTTCATTGATCACTCTTATGTTCATCTAAAAAGTGTTGATAGTCAGTCAAACCCAATCCTATAGCACAAAAGATAACATAGACCTAAATCCTTCCATTTACCGAAACTAACGCACAACTTTCCTTTTCAGGACAGATATTCTTTCCAAACTGTCCGTCTTGGATAAGCGGAACTGCTCGTTTCGGCAAACATGAAACGCGGCAGACATGAAAACCTTAAAAAAAACTAGGCTTTCCGGGAAATACCCCTAAAACAGTGGCTACGGGATACTTCTAAATTCAATAACAGTAGTTCTAAAACAATGCTACGCATACCTCTTTCTTTAACCCTTTCACTGCCATATTTCTTGGACTCTCTGGACAATTATCTCGATGTAGATGACCAAAACGGATTTAGTTGTCCTATATGAAGATCTCCTTTGAAATGTTCGCTGCTCTGCAATAACGAGGACTCAAGTTTTTTAGTGACGTTACCTATTTGAACCGTTGTTGTTTTGCTCGCGAGCACAAACACATTCTAATCGGTAAGTTGTCGGTTTATAAGTGTACTTTCGGGCCATTTTGCACTGCAGAAGCTCCCAGGCTGGCATCATAAAGCTGGAATGGAGAGTAGAGGCAATCCTCTGAAAGAATCCAGAGGTGAGAGATGATTTCATAGAGACTGGGACGCCAAAAGTGTTCGTATCGAGTCATGGTGGCTCACGAGTGAAGTTGTCTCTCTGGCCGTTGTGTGGGTGGATTCTCGGACCTACCAAGGCAATTTGGGTGAGATTTGACTTGCAAAGAAAACGATGTGTGCGATATTTTGCCAATAGGACCGGGTGGCTCGACACTTATAAAAAAAACTACTGAATTAAGATGGCGGGACCTCCATTTCGTCGTTGTATCGAAATTACCCAGAATGCAACTCGGACGGCAAAGGGGAAATCACGGGCTTTGAAAAGTGGCTCGAATCAAATGGCTGATGTTCGAACAGCTGTACGCGTGAGGGGAAAAATTGGAGATAAATGCTTAGTCAGAGATTAAGGTTTGCTGTAATGAAGGCATTTTGGTTTTAAAATGAGATTTTGAATTAAAAAATTGGAAGCAAAGATGTGTGTTTTTAGCTTTCCTCGATGCCGCAGAAAACGGGCATTTTTGGTTTTGCTTGAAAATAAACGTTGATATGGAACGGCAAACGGAGGATAAACTCAGTTTATTTGCTGTTAAAGCCTAAAACACTTACTAATTAACACTATTAGTAGACCATAATAACCAGATTTCTGGATTTGAGAACGTGGCCAATCTTGAAAGTGGTAGCCTCTAAAACGGCGAGATTAGTCGCCTTTGGCGGTGAAAGGGTTAAGCGTGATGCAAAGCTTCGCCTATAACTCGTAACTTGGGAGCATTAAACAACAAAGAGAATGTGTTTATGCCTCTTTCTTTAACCGTGAAACCCCTTAGCCAAGTAGCTAGGTAGCCGATTATTCACTTAGCCACGTAGCCACTTAATCAAAAAAGCGAATAACGTTACTGACAAACAAGTCATGTAATTTGAAATATCATTTTTTTCACCTGTTCAATTGACGAGTTCGCTCACTGAGCGCTTTCATCTCCTTGGCGATTTGTTTCTTTTTTCTTTTTTTTTTACGGCAAATGGATTTCAGAAACGACTGTTGGCAAATATTGAAATGGGAAGAAACGAACAACTTAAAGTCGGTATGTTCATTAAAGTAGGTTGTTTCAATTTTGATCGTATTTAATTTAATAGTGTTTGAACTATTTGACACTAGTCAATGAATATTTTTAGCTCAGTCGAAATTACCAGAGCGCTTGTTGTTACTAGCCACGTTGTCAAACTGAAATGAACATTTCTTGATGCTAAACTAGTTTTTGACCACTTCCTTTTACCTCCCAGCAAATTAATTTTACCGTGTTCAAGCACGCTGACAAAAATAAGGGACTAACATTAAGCTTAGTGTTAAGACAAACACATATTATGCGATTGTTTCAATATACCGAACGAGTAAATATTCGCCCACATAGCAATATATAAATTAAACAACTTAATACTACGAAAAGAACGAGCTTTGCCGTTGTACAACGCCGAAATAAATGCCTCAGGATATATAAAAGCCGTGATAAATTAGTACAACCCCGCAATTATTACTGTCACGATAGAGATGAGAGAAACTGAAACTGAGCCATTAAGTCCTAAAACTGACTAGGCTATCCGGGAAATACGCCTAAAACAATAGCTACGGGATACTTCCAAAACAATGCTACGCATACCTCTTTCTTTAAGCGTGATGCAGAACTTTGCCTATAACTCGTAACTTAGGTGCGTTAAACAACAAAGGGAATGTCTTTATACCTCTTTCTTTAATCGAGAAACTCCTTAGCCAAGTAGCTAGCTAGCCGATTATTCACTTAGCCACGTAGCCACTTAATCAAAGAAACGAATAACTTTACTGACATACAAGTCATGTAATTTGAAATATCATTTTTTCACCTGTTCAATTGACGAGTTCGCTCACAGAGCGCTTTCATCTCCTTGGCAAATTTTTTTTTCTTTTTACGGCAAATGAATTTCAGAAACGACTGTTGGCAAATATTGAAATGGGAAGAAACGAACAACTTAATGTCGGTATGTTCATTAAAGTAGGTTGCTTTCAATTTTGAACGTATTTAATTTAATAGTGTTTGAACTTTTTGACACTAGTCGATGAATATTGTTAGCTCAGTCAAATTTACCAGAGCGATTGTTGTTACTTGCCACGTTGTCAAACTGACATCAACATTTCTTGATGCTAAACTAGTTTTTGACTAAATCCTTTTACCTCCCAGCAAATTAATTTTAGCGTGTTCAAGCATGCTGACAAAAATAAGAGACTAACATTAAGCTTAGTGTTAAGACAAACACATATTATGCGATTGTTTCAATATACCGAACGAGTACAAATTCGCCAACTTGGAAATATGTAAATTAAACGACTAAATATCAGTAACAGAACGAGCCTCGCCGTTGTACAACGGCGAAATGAATGCCTCAGGATATATTACAGATCATAAAAAGGCGTAATAAATTAGTACAACCCCGCAATTATTACTGTCACGATACTCATGAGAGAAACTGAAACTGAGCCATTTAGCCTTTTTCCTCGTAGCGCTTTCAATGTTTGCGCCATTTTCACGACATTGTTTCGTTCGTTTCAAGCAAGAAATCGTGAAAAACCTTACCTTTAGTTTACTCACGAACCGCTTAACATTAATCGTTTTCCACGCGCCCGCATGCGGAATACTTTTACAAAAAAGTTTATGTTCTGAAGTTAAAATTAAAGAATAACTTATTCTAATAGGTTGTCCAGGTTAGGTCTATCAGCATCAGCAAAAGAACAATGAAATCATTCGATTGAAAAAAGGTGTGAGAAAATCGGTCTGTTGGTCACCAATGCTTGCCATAAGAGTTTCATTTGCCTTTAATTCCGTGCGCTACTCGTGACTCACACTCTAGTATGTATTTAATTCTCAGTCTTACTTTCAGCAATTTATCGAGTTCAGGCAACACAATCACTTCACAGAGATATGGAAGCGCACCAATGGAGGCGCACGAGAGAAAATGCGCGTCACTATCAATGACAACAATAAAATATTGTAAAGAACAAAAAGATGCAAAAAAGTCAACTTTGACTATTAACGGTTTGCCGAGTGGTGTTGTTGAAAAACAATACGATAATACTTCTACGATCTCAATCCTTAGGGTCACGGGATATGATTTTCACGATCCACAGATTCAACTTCAAGTCAGGCAAAGAAGTACCACCATGACAAAATCACTGCGCCGAGGTTTTCTTTTTTCAAGCTCAAACCAACGTTATCAAATCAAGAAGAACAAGAAAAAAGGCCAGAAGGTCTTGTGCAGGTTAAAAGAAAAACACCCTTAACGATCTTAAAAATTTTAACCATCTTCTACCGTGTTACAATTAAACTGATTTCATTAAATCTTCAACGTTTTGGTATTCTTTTCAGTACACTCTTCAGAGATATATAAGTCGCCTCGTTAAGAAATTGAAACTGGGAAACGTTTGAGAAGTTTCCTTTCATTGATCACTCTTATGTTCATCTAAAAAGTGAGTGATAGTCAGTCAAACCCAATCCTATAGCACAAAAGATAACATAGACCTAAATCCTTCCATTTACCGAAACTAACGCACAATTTTCCTTTTCAGGACAGATATTCTTTCCAAAAGCTCCACTTGGATAAGCGGAACTGCTCGTTTCGGCAAACATGAAACGGGGCAGACATGAAAACCGTCTAAAGAACAAGGCTTTGCGGGAAATACCCCTAAGACAGTGGCTATGGGATACTTCTAAATTTATTAATGTACTTCAAAAACAATGCTACGCATACCTCTTTCTTTAAGCGTGATGCAAAGTTTCGCCTCTAACTCGTAACTTGGGTGCATTAAACAACAAAGAGAATGTGTGTATGCCTCTTTCTTTTACCGTGAAACCCCTTAGTCAAGTAGCTAGGTAGCCGTTTATTCACTTAGCCACGTCGCCACTTAATCAAAAAAGCGAATAACTTTACTGACAAACAAGTCATGTAATTTGAAATATCATTTTTTTCACCTGTTCAATTGACGAGTTCGCTCACTGAGCGCTTTCATCTCCTTGGCGAGGTTTTTCTTTCTTTTTTCCTTTTTTCTTACCGCAAATGGATTTCAGAAACGACTGTTGGCAAATATTGAAATGGGAAGAAAAGAACAACTTAAAGTCGGAATGTTTATTAAAGTAGGTTGTTTCAATTTTGATCGTATTTAATTTAATAATGTTTGAACTTTTTGACACTAGTGAATGAATATTTTTAGCTCAGTCGAAATCACCAGAGCGCTTGTTGTTACTAGCCACGTTGTCAAACTGAAATGAACATTTCTTGATGCTAAACTAGTTTTTGACTACTTCCTTTTACCTCCCAGCAAATTAATTTTAGCCTGCTCAAGCAGGCTGACAAAAATAAGGGACTAACATTAAGCTTAGTGTTAAGACAAACACATATTATGCGATTGTTTCAATATACCGAACGAGCACAAATTCGCCAACTTGGCAATATGTAAATTAAACAACTAAATATCACTTACAGAACGAGCCTCGCCGATGTACAACGGCGAAATGAATGCCTCAGTACATATAACAGGTCATAAAAAGCCGTAATAAATAAGTACAACCCCGCAATTATTTCTGTCACGATACTGATGAGAGAAACTGAAACTGAGCCATTTAGCCTTTTTCCTCGTAGTCCTTTCAATGTTTGCGCCGTTTTCACGACATTGTTTCGTTCCTTTGGAGCAAGAAATCGTGAAAAAGTTTACCTTTACTTTACTCGCGAACTGCTTAACATTAATTGTTTTCCACGCGCCCGCATGCGGAATACTTTTACAGATAAGTTTATGTTCTGAAGTTAAAATTAAATAATAACTTTTTCTATTAAGTTCTCTAGATCAGGTCTATTAGCATCAGCAAAAGAGCAATGAAATCATTCGATCGAAAAAAGGTGTGAGAAAATCAGTCTGTTGGTCACCAATGCTTGCCATAAGAGTTTCATTTGCTTTTAATTCCGTGCGCTACTCATGACTCACACTCTAGTATGTATTTAATTCTCAGTCTTACCTTGAGCAATTTATCGAGTTCAGGCAACACAATCTTCACATAGATATGGAAGCGCACCAGTGGACGCGCACGAGAGAAAATGCGCGTCACTATCAATGACAACAATAAAATATTGCAAAGAACAAAAAGGTGTAAAAAAGTCAACTTTGACTATTAACGGTTTGCCGAACGGTGCTGTTGAAAAACAATACGATAATACTTCTACGATCTCAAGCCTTAGGGTCACGGGATATGATTTTCATGATCCTCAGATTCAACTTCAAGTCAGGAAAAGAAGTACCACCATGACAAAATCACTGCGCCGAGGTTTTCTTTTGTCAAGCTCAAACCAACGTTATCAAATCAAGAAGAACAAGAAAAAAGGCCAGAAGGTCTTGTGCAGGTTAAAAGAAAAACACCGGTTACGGTCTTAAAAATTTTAACCATCTTCTACCGTGTTACAATTAAACTGATTTCATTAAATCTTCAACGTTTTGGTATTCTTTTACACTCTTCAGAGATATATAAGTCGCCTCTTTAAGAAATTGAAACTGGGTAACGTTTGAGAAGTTTCCTTTCATTGATCATTCTTATGTTCATCTAAAAAGTGGGTGATAGTCAGTCAAACCCAATCCTATAGCACAAAAGATAACATAGACCTAAATCCTTCCATTTACCGAAACTAACGCACAACTTTCCTTTTCAGGACAGATATTCTTTCAAAAGTTCGACTTGGATAAGCGGAACTGCTCGTTTCGGCAAACATGAAACGGGGCAGACATGAAAACCGTCTAAAGAACTAGGCTTTCCGCGAAATACCTCTAAAACAGTGGCTACGGGATACTTCTAAATTTAATAATATACTTCTAAAACAATGCTACGCATACCTCTTTCTTTAAGCGTGATGTAAAGCCTCGCCTATAACTCGTAACTTAGGTACGTTAAACAACAAAGAGAATGCTTTTATACCTTTTTCTTTAACCGTGAAACCACTTAGCCAATTAGGTAGGTAGCCGATTATTCACTTAGCCACGTAGCCACGTAATTAAAGAAGCGAATAACTTTACTGACATACCAGTCATGTAATTTGAAGTATCATCTCACCTGTTCAAAGAGTTTGCTCCTTGAGCGCTTTCATCTCCTTGGCGATTTCCTTATTTTTTTTTATATTACGGCAATTGAATTTCAGAAACGACTGTTGGCAAATATTGAATTGGGAAGAAACGAACAACTTAACGTCGGTATGTTCATTAAAGTAGGTTGTTTTCAATTTTGAACGTATTTAATTTAATAGTGTTTGAACTTTTTGACACTGCTCAATGAATATTTTTAGGTCAATGAAATTCACCAGAGCGCTTGTTGTTACTAGCCACGTTGTCAAACTGAAATGAACATTTCTTGATGCTAGACTAGACAAGTTTTTGACAACTTCCTTTTAGCTCCCAGAAAATTAATTTTACCGTGTTTAAGCATGCTGAGAAAAATAAGGCACTAACGTTAACATTGAGCTCGGTGATCAGACAAACACATATTATGCGATTGTTTCAATATACCAAACGAGTAAATATTCGCCCACATCGCAACATGTGAATTAAACAACTTAATACTACGAAAAGAACGAGCCTTGCCGTCGTACAACGCCGAAATGAATGCCTCAGGGCATATTACAGATCATAAAAAGCCGTGATAAATTAGTACAACCCCGCAATTATTACTGTCACGATAGAGATGAGAGAAACTGAAACTGAGCTATTATGTCTTTCTCCTCGCAGCACTTTCAAAGTTTGCGCCATTTTCACGCCATTGTTCCGTTCGTTTTAAGCAATAAATCGTGAAAAACTTTACCTTTAGTTTACTCGCGAACCGCTTAACATTAGTCGTTTTCTACGCGCCCGCATGCGGAATACTTTTACAGATAAGTTTATGTGCTAAAGTTAAAATTAAAGAATACCTTATTCTACTAGGTTGTCTACACTAGGTCTATCAGCATCAGCAAAAGAGCAATGAAATTATGCGATCGAATAAAGGTGTGAGAAAATCGGTCTGTTGGTCACCAATGCTTGCCATAAGGGTTTCATTTGCTTTTAATTCCGTGCGCTACTCATGACTCACTCTCTAGTATGTATTTAATTCTCAGTCTTACTTTCAGCAATTTATCTAGTTCAGGCAACACAATCTTCACAGAGATATGGAAGCGCACCAGTGGAGGCGCACGAGAGAAAATGGGCGTCACTATATCAATGACAACAATAAAATCTTGCAAACAACAAAAAGGCGCGAAAAAGTCAACTTTGACTGTTAACGGTTTGCCGACTGGTGTTGTTGTAAAACAATACGATAATACTTCTGCGATCTCAAGGGTCACGCGACATAATTTTCATAATCCACAGTTTCAACTTCAAGTCAGGCAAAACAGTACCAACATGATAAATTAGGATTCAAAAGCCGTCTTGAGCCCTAATAAAGATCATTATCATCATTATCATGATAAAATCACTGCGCAGAGGTTTTCTATTTTGAAGCTCAAACCAACGCTATCAAATCAAGAACAACAAGAAAAAAGGCCACTAAGTCTTGTACAGGTTAAAAGAAAAACACCCTTAACGATCTTAAAAATTTTAACTATTTTCTACCGTGTTACAATTAAACTGATTTCATTAAATTTTCAACGTTTTGGGATTACTTTTACCCACTTCAGAGATATATATGTCGCCTCGTTAAGAAATTGAAACTGGGAAACGTTTGAGGAGTTTCCTTTCGTTGACCATTCTTATTATCATCTAAAAAGTGGGTGATAGTCAAACCCAATCCTATAGCACAAAAGATAACATAGACCGAAATCCTTCCATTTACCGAAACTAACGCTCAACTTTCCTTTTCAGGACAGATATTCTTTCCAAAAATTCGACTTGGATAAGCAGAACTGCTCGTTTCGGCAAAGATGAGACGCGGCAGACATGAAAACCTAAAAAAAAACTAGGCTTTCCGGGAAATACCCCTAAAACAGTAGCTACGGGATACTTCTAAATTCATATACTTCTAAAACAATGCTACGCATACCTCTTTCTTTAAGCGTGATGCAAAGCCTCGCCTATAACTCGTACCTTGGGTGCGGCAAAAAACAAAGAGAATGTGTTTATGCCTTTTTCTTTAACCGTGAAACCCCTTAGTCAAGTAACTAGGTAGCCGATTATTCACTTAGCCACGTAGCCACTTAATCAAAGAAGCGAATAACTTTACTGACATACAAGTCATGTCATTTGAAATATCATTTTTTCACCTGTTCAATTGACGAGTTCGCTCACTGAGCGCTTTCATCTCCTTGGCGATTTTCTTATTTTTTATATATTACGGCAACTGAATTTCAGAAACGACTGTTGGCAAATATTGAATTGGGAAGAAACGAACAACTTGAAGTCGGTATGTTCATTAAAGTAGGTTGTTTTCAATTTTGAACGTATTTAATTTAATAGTGTTTGAACTTTTTGACACTTGTCAATGAATATTTTTAGCTCAGTCAAATTTACCAGAGCGCTTGTTGTTACTAGCCACGTTGTCAAACTGAAATGAACATTTCTTGATGCTGAACTAGTTTTTGACTACCTCCTTTTAACTCCCAGCAAATTAATTTTACCGTGTTTAAGCATGCTGACAAAAATAAGGCACTAACGTTAACATGGAGCTCGGTGATCAGACAAACACATATGCGATTGTTTCAATATACCGAACGAGTAAAAATTCGCCCACATCGCAATATGCAAATTAAACAACTTAATACTACCAAAAGAACGAGCCTCGCCGTTGTACAACGGGGAAATGAATGCCTCAGGATATATAACAGATCATAAAAAGCCGTAATAAATTAGTGCATCTACTGTCACGATAGAGATGAGAGAAACTGAAATTGAGCCATTAAGCCTTTTTCCTCGTAGCGCTTTCAAAGTTTGCGCCATTTTCACGCCATTGTTCAGTTCGTTTTGAGCAATTAATTGTGAAAAACTTTACCTTTTGTTTACTCGTGAACCGCTTAACATTAATCGTTTTCCACGCGCGGGCATGCGGAATACTTTTACAGATAAGTTCATGTTTCCGTTTAAATTAAAGAATAATTTATTCTACTAGGTTGCCTAGGTTAGGTCTATCATCATCAGCTAAAGAACAATGAAATCATTCGATCGAATAAAGGTGTGAGAAAATCGGTCTGTTGGTCACCAATGCTTGCCATAAGAGTTTCATTTGCTCAGTTTTAATTCCGTGCGCTACTCATGACTCACACTCTAGTACGTATTGAATTCTCAGTCTTACTTTTAGCAATTTATCGAGTTCAGGCAACACAATCTTCACAGAGATATGGAGGCGCACCGGTGGACGCGCACGAGAGAAAATGCACGTCACTGTATGGCAACAATAAAATCTCTTAAAGACTGCAAACAGTGCTATAAAGTCAACTTTGATTGCTTACGGTTTGCCGACTGATGTTGTTGAAAAACATTACGATTTTACACTATCAAACATTCAGCAAATTATCCAAAAAACATCGATCCGTAAAATGAGTTTTCTGCCAAACAGTGTGTGCGCGCGCGACGAAAACGGCTCACGAAATACGTCTTTCAACAAACCCAAGCGACTTTTTTCTGATGTTCTAAACCCCTATGTTTTTGGTTACAAAGAATTGAATGATCAGCTATGAAAACAAGAGGCCAACTTTTGTAAAATAAATACGAGCCTGAGCAATGAGCGTGCGACCGTCATCACGCTCTTTACTGTCTCCGAGGGCTTGCTCAGTTCCGATGACTTATGCACGTGTATCATTACCGAGGAACAAAACCTCAATCAATAGCATGAACTGTGTTTAAATGAATTGCTTTACTTTTCTCGATGTCCTGACGGTAATTTAACTGGCGCAATTACAGTCTTAAAAAGGATGGAACTATAAAAAAAAACATCGCGCTTAGAATCAGTTCACTGCGCGACCGTGAGACAATGCAGCTACTCACCCACCCTATGTCGTTTCGTGTCCCACTTTTAAACACCTCCGCCACTAGACCCCCATTAGGTGATAAAATGGCATCACCGACAATTTGCCGATTGACTCCGATTTAAACGCGAACGGCATACAATTGAAGAGTCCCTTAAAATGAGAAACAAAAGCCGTACTGTCTTCTAAAAAATCAACCATAACGATATTCAAAGTTTGAAACGGAAGGATGGATTATGCAAAATGGGAAATCTCTCAATTCATGTGTCTGAAGGAGTACTTGCAGTTATTACATCCAGGCATTTTACCATACACCTGTATTTATAATTTTGCATGCACATATCCTTCATTTGAAGAGTGGATTTAAATGAAACATTATAAATCATGAAATCAATATTACAGTGATCAACTTCAGAATTATTTGAGTTTTGGTTGGAAACCATTTGGAAAATTAGGCAGGGCCCAAATTTCACAGATGTCAGTTTGAAGAACTGTAATGTTAAATTGACTCTGAAAAGCCCCGTGGGAACGAGCCAATAAAGTATGTATGTATGTACCCGCCTCAGAAATTCCATTTTCGGAGACCCAGGGGCAGCTAGTCGGGTGGAAGGGATTTTTTTCCAGGGGCAGCTAGTAGAAATTCAGATTAAATTGGGAAGAAAAATTCGCATTTCTTTAGAGAGAAGTCACCTCAAACTTTCGCAAAGCTGAAAACCTGATCCGGCCTATTTTCTTCCCAGGAGCAAAAACGTCCTCAAATTTGAGAAAAAAGACATTAGAGAAGCATTCTCGGAAAGCCACCGGTAGCTCGTAAATTCTAAAGAACGCGAGCAGATCAAACTGTGTTTGCTTATTATTATTATTATTATTATTATTATTATTATTATTATTATTATTATTATTATTATTATCATTATTATTATTATTATTAATTATTATTATTATTATTAGCTATGTGTGTTCGCATTTGCTTTCATTTTGTCCCCAACACAGTCACTTAAACGATCTGGACATTCAAGCAGTCAAGACTCAATGTTCACACCTTTTATTTACCTACTTTAATAACTAACCCTTACAAGTTGAGCTGAAACTCATCAGTGTAACAACTTTGAGAGATCTAAACCTGCGAGTTACATTTTTGCTCTTTCTACAACTGAAACTGAAGCTTGAATTTGCAATACACATCAATGCGACTCTTAGCTGCCTCGATGTTGTTTCGGCCCCAGCGATAAATTCGACTTAGATACTTTCCGTTATCTGCCTTCAGAACGACGGTGCCATCAGGCTGATTGTAGACTTGAAACCTGGAGAAGACATCTGGACTCGATTTGGCAGCCTCAATGAAATCAATATAACCACGACGGATTCTGGAGAGATACTTTCCGTTGTCTGCCTGCAGTGTGAGCTTTCCATCAGGACACCTTTTGGCAATGAACTTTGTGAAGTGATCCGGGGCCGACTTTGCCGCCTCAATATTATTTTGTCCTCTGTAGGTGTAGTAGATACGGCTGAGATACTTGCCGTTATCAGCCTTCAAACTCACATAAGCGGGGCCTGAAAATATATGAGATATAGCGATCCGTTACGCTTGTTTCGAACCAGAACTTAAAATTACAGTTGTTTTAAAGGTCATTAAACTTGAATAGCGACAAGCAGGTTACACTTTGATACTTGTTTAATGCTCACATCAGAACGATATTTTATTGGTTTTATAGGTTAACCATTCACATTCACAAAAAATTAAAGTAACTTGTGATGCACGAATTAGCTCGTACTTCAGTACAAAGCCAAAAACAAGAGCAACCCGGCAAGCAATAACATCCAACATACCTGACTAAGACCTCAAAACTATACTTTGCAGTACTCTCGGTAGCACGAAAGTATATTTAATTATGTAGCCCAAAATGGACTGAAGGATACACAACCCTTCCGCAGAAAGGATCCACCACACATAGACGAAGATGGAATCTTATGGATTTATTCTATGTTTAGTTAAATATCTTACTCGCACAGCCGAAAGCCCCATCGATGCCAAATACGATCATCATACAGAGGAAAATCAACTTCATGTTGAAAGCAGTTCTACAAAAGAAGAGAGCCTGACTCAGAAGATGACTTAATGAATTTGTTATTAACTGGCCGTTTAATTTCTACAAAGTAAAATCAGTTGAAAACAACGAATGTTCTGTCAATATTTCATGGTCTATAGCGTATTGAAGGAAAAAGTGAATTCTGTGAATAGCATTCATGTGAACGGGGCTTAATTAGAAAAAATTTAATGTGCGATATATAGTTACTGACTGTCTTGGTATTCTGAGACAACCTTTGCAGTGAATTAACGGACGAACGGAACCCGCAAAAGAAGAGAGAAATCGAGACAAAGGGCGTCTCCCAAGAAATCCTGAAACCTGTGGAAACCGTTAAGTTTAACTAAAATTGTCAGTTAAGATCTTTGTTTTTTACAAGACGGTACATGCGATTGCCTCACTGCTATACACTGCTACAACTACTGAGGATAAATTAAGGAAAACCTTCCGTTTTTACTGAACACTTACCTTCAGTCAGCACAGGCGGCTCTTATAAAGACCAACTGATATTCCAGTTGTCCGAAGTGAGCTTTTATTAGCTGATCAACGGGATGTAATTAACATTACAACAATACAAAGTTTTCAGTCATTCAAGGTTTGTAAATTAATGTCAATTCGACCTTTTCAATTGTAGCTGAACTTGAGCAATCACCACGGACCTTCATCGAAAAGTTCTCACGCTTCGATACGGTTTTATTACGAGCGTTTATTAGCTGATCAACGGGATATAATTAACATAAAAACAATGAAAAGTTTGTAGTCATTCAAGTTTTGTAACTTAATGGCAAATCAATCTCTTTACTGCTCAAAAGTTGTAGTTGCAATTGAGCAATCCGGCACCATACTTTTTCGAAAGTTATAACGTTTTGATACGGTTTACGAACTTTTTGGTATTAGCTGATCAAGGGGATATCATTAACATTAGAGCAATACAAAGTTTTAAGTCATTTAAGTTTTGTAACTTAATGGCAAATCAACCTTTTCAGCTGTAGTTGCCCTGGAGCGATCACCACCCCTTTTCGAAAGTTCTCACGTTTTGATACGGTTTACGAACTTTTCGTATTAGCTGATCAACGGGATATCATTAACATTAAAGCAATACCGAAGCTTCTGATCATTGAAGTTTGTAAGTTAATGGCAAATCGACCTTTTCAGTTGTAGTTGCAATTGGGCAATTACCACCCTTTTTCGAAAGTTATCACGCTTTGATACGGTTTACGAGTATTCAATTATAACAAGACAAAGTTTTCAGTCATTCAAGTTTGTAAATTAATGGCAAATCAACCCGCAGCTGTGGTTGCACTTGACCAATCACCAGGTCTTTTTTCGAAAGTTATCACGCTTCGATACGGTTCAATTACGAGCTTTTATTAGCTGATCAACGGGATATAATTAACATAAGAACAATAAGGCAAAGTATTCAGTCATTCAAGTTTTGTAAATTAATGGCAAATCAACCATTTTAGCTGTAGTTGCACTTTAGCAATCACCACCCTTTCTCGAAAGTTCTCATGCTTTGATACGGTTTACGAGTATTCAGTTATAACAAGACAAAGTTTTCAGTCATCCAAGTTTTGCAAATTAATAGAAAATCAACCCGCAGCTGCAGTTGCACTTCAGCAATCACCACCCTTCTTCGAACGTTATCACGCTATGATACGGTTTACGAACTTTCGTATTAGCTGATCAACGGGAAATCATTAACATTAGAGCAATACAAAGTTTTTAGTCATTCAAGTTTTGTAACTTAATGCAAATCAACCTTTTCAGCTGTAGTTGCATTTTAGCAATCACCACCCTTTTTCGAAAGTTATCACGCTTTGATACGGTTAACGAGTATTTAATTATTACAAGACAAAGTTTTCAGTCCTTCAAGTTTGTAACTTAACGGCAAATCAACCCGCAGCTGTAGTTGCACTTGAGCAATCACCAGGTCCTTTTTCGAAAGTTATCACGCTATGATACGGTTTACGAGCTTTTTTTAGCTGATTAACGGGATATGATTAACATTGAACAATACAAAGTTGTTAGTCATTCAAGTTTGTAACTTAATGGCAAAACAACCTTTTCATTTGTTGTTGCACTTGAGCAAGCACCACCCTTTTTCGAAAGTTCTCATGCTTTCATACGGTTTACGAGTTTTCAATTAGAACATAGTTAGTTGAGGGACTGGTTGGGAAACCTTGCCATGAAAACAATGGTGCTGCAATTTATGTTGGAAGGTTCGCTACCCTGCACAATCCTTTGTGTTAACGTTCACACCACAGTTGAATATCTTAACAAAAACGTTTCGATTGGTCAGTTGCTCCAACACATTCCAAACTCTATTGTTGTTTGTGCAGGGTCAAGGCCAAAAAGGCGAACAAAAACATATAACAAAGAAGTTTGTCAATTGACTATGATTAGCACAACACAAAGTTTTCAGTCCTTCAAGTTTGTAACTTAACGGCAAATCAACCTCTTCAACTGTAGTTAAACTTGAGAAATCACCACCCTTTCTCGAAAGTCCTCAAGTTTAGATACGGTTTACGAGTATTCAATTATAACAAGACAAAGTTTTCAGTCATTCAAGTTTGTAACTTAGTGGCAAAACAACCTTTTTAGATGTAGTTGTATTTGAGCAATTACCATCCTTTTTCGAAAGTTCTCATGCTTTGATACGGTTAACGAGTATTCAATTATAACAAGACAAAGTTTTTAGTCATCCCAGTTTTGTAAATTAATGGAAAATCAACTTCTTCGGTTGAGTTGCACTTGAGTAATCACCAACCTTTTTCGAAAGTTCTCACGCTTTGATACGGTTTAGGAGTATTCAATTAGAACAGGACAAAGTGTTTAGTCATTCAAGTATGTAACTTAATGGCAAATCAACCTCTTTAGTTGTAGTTGCACTTGTCGAAGAAGCCGACCACCCTGTTTCGAAAGTTAAGTCACGCTTTGATACTGTTAACGAATATTCGTGTAATTAAAAAATACACGAAGCGAGAACAACAAACAAAGAGCTTTTCCGGTAGATGTCTCTGAAGGTGAAAACTTTTTAATTTATTTGGAAAGAGAAAGGCACGCAATGGCTCTTTTCGCTGGAATTTCTAATCGGGAGACCTTATAGTCGCTTCAGGAATGAAGAAAATGTCCTTTTCTCTGGTGTCATTTCACCTGAGGCTTTCGTGAAATGGGAAGCAAACATTAATTCCTTTGTTTTTGATGGGACAAAAATATTGTTTAGCTAAATAAGGTCACGCACTGGCCATCTTCGGTTGTACTCTGTTTTACTTCCACACAAACGTTGAGCTCAACACGACAGCAAGTCTCTAATAAGTTAGCTCAGTATGGTGTCCGGTTGCGTGAATTTTTAATTTAGTATCATTAGAATGGGATATTTTACATGAATTTTTAATATAGTAGCATTTGCGTGGACCCCTTAGCATAGACTTTTTAGCTATCCAAGCTAAACTGTTGACTTTCCAAGAAGTATACTAGAATAGCTATTTGTCCTCTATTCATGTGATTTTACAAGGGAATTATACTTTTGAACAAATGATCACTGCAAATTAAAACAATTTTCTTTGAGAGACACTCAGGTCACGTTTGCGTTCGTGCACAGAAATCCACCCAAAGAGTTAAAAGATTTAGACTTACTATCTTCAGCTTTTACTGGTATCTTAAAAATACAGCCAAACTTGCAGGCGTCCAGCTAAGTCCATTGATATTTCATTGTAATGTCACAGCTTCTTGGGGTTTCAAGAACGAAAATCTAGAAAATATCTAGATCCCCTTTTGTCAGTTTATGCAATATTTGAAAATGTTATCAATCAATCAATAAATCTTTATTTAAACACGGTAAAATCCATCAGGAGTATAAAAATTAGAAATAACCTAACTATCCTAAACAAAATTCAATACCTAACTACAACTAATCTAACTAAAACCTGTTTTCCATGAATGCCGTGTATACTAGTACTCTAACATTAAAAAATGATCATTAACTAATCTTTTGAATTGACTAAGAGATTTAGCTTCTCTCACATGACAGGGCAGGCCGTTCCAGAGAACTGCTCCGCTATAAGTAAAGCTGTTTTTCATGAAATTAGTTCGCGGAAACTGGACAAATAGTTTGTTAACAGAGTCCCTCAGGGAGTAACGCGTTTCATTTCGTTTAACAAATTTAGATGATAAATATTCAGGAACAAGACCATTTAAAGACTGGTATACCATTATGGCTTTCTGTATTTGAAATTGAGTGCTCACGTCTTTCCAATCGAGTTGTCTAATAAAACGGTTAGCGTCAGCATCATAGCTAGAAAAGGTTAAAACGCGAGCGGCACGGTTCTGAAGCTTCTGTAGCCTGTCAAATAATGTTTTACCACAACTACCCCAAACAAGATTGCAATAATTGAAATGAGATTGAATTAGCGCGTTGTATATATAATGAAGGGTAGGTGGAGGGACAAAAGGTCTAATTCTTTTTATTGCTCCTATTCCGGGAGCGACCTTTTTAGATAATTTATCAATGTGTGTTTGCCACCGTAGATTTTCATCAATATATACCCCAAGCGATTTGACAGAGGAAATGTGTTCTATCGGAACATTATTAATCGAGAGCTCGAGTGGGTTCGACAAAGTACTCAATTTTTGTCTGGAGCCAATTAGCATGAATTCAGTTTTAGCAGTGTTCAAGGTAAGTTTATTGGAAATAAGCCATTTGTTTAGGTTATCTAAATCGTGATTCAGATTTAACTGTATTGAATTCACATCAACGCCAGCATAAGTGATGTGGGTGTCATCGGCATACATCCTAGGCTGGCACGAAGTTAGGCAGTTTGGCAAGTCATTAATATAAATAAGAAATAAAAGGGGGCCAAGGATTGTTCCTTGCGGTACCCCACATTTAAGTGAGCAGATTCTAGAAAGAGAACCATTAACAAGACATCGTTGCGTACGATTAGTTAAATATGACTTAAACCAATCAAGAGCTGTTCCTTGTATTCCATAAAGGTTCATTTTAGATAAAAGGATATCATGGTCAACGGTGTCGAATGCCTTTTTTAAATCGAGGAAAACCGCAGCATTAACATTACCACGATCAATATTAAAGGCTCAATTATCCGTAGCTTCCAGAAGGGCAGTTACAGTTGAGTGTAACGAGCGAAAACCCGATTGATGATTAGAAATGATATCTTCATTGGTCAAAAAGTTATACAACTGATCATAAACAATCCTTTCAAACTCTTTAGTCATAACGGAAATGACTGAAATAGGTCGATAATATTCAGATCAGATGGCTCACCTTCCTTGAACAACGGAGTAACTCTAGCACATTTCCAATCATCAGGAAATATACCAGAGACTAAAGACTTATTAAAGAGAGCACATAGTGAAACTGAAATAAGATCAGCACATTCACGTACAATTTTAGCTGAAATATTATCAAGACCTGTTGCTTTAGATCTACATAATTTGTTTAGATGTGAGAAAACAAAACTGCAGTTAGTCGAAGAGAAGCTGAATTTGTTGTTATTGACATTTATATCATTGTATTGATATAACTTGAATTATTATTAGCAATTGAAGGTATTTCATTAGCAAGTCTGGGCCCAATTGTTGAAAAATGGTCATTAAAAGCATTAGAAAGCTCACTAGAATTAGAGATAATGGCATCATTCAATTTCAGTTCTTTCACGGTTGTATTATTCACACGACGGGATGTAAGCTCATTAAAGGTTTGCCACGTTTTTCGAGGATTACCCTTGGATTGAATAAAAGCATTAGAATAATTAAATGCTTTAAAATTAAAAGGCGAGAGTTGATTGTATTCCGTTGCCATCGTCCAAGCGTGATCAGATGTTGGGAGATGGGTGATTGCTAGTAAATACAACTTAAAAAGAATGATTTGGAATTCGCACGCACAGAACTTGAGTGACTGAAAGCTTTCTCTTCTCCTAATTGACTTTGACAAAGAAAGAACGCACTCCTAATACAGATTGGAGTCGAGGTCAGTTGTATGGGACAATCAACTGAATGAATGGATCTTGGGACGCGTATTGCACGCATCCCTCGCAGATTTTCCAGGGGTGGATGATATCATCACCAACTTGGCAAAGGAGAGAGAGAGCCTGGGATCGAGATCATCGACTGCACTCCCTGATCTTTGATTATTACTAGTGTTAATTATATTCCGTTGATCAGCAATATACTGATCACTTCGAAGTCTTGAAATATCTGTTTCTGTTTAAGAGCTGGCTTGAGCGGTGTTACTTGAACCGAAAGGGTTCCCTCAATGTCTTCAATTTATCCTCAGTAGTAATAGGAGCAATTGATGATCAGTCGGCATACATATAATGACGTGTACAAATCAGACAAACTCGGGTTTCTGTCGCTTAGTTTTTACAAAGTTTCCCCCGACATGGGTGAAATCCTCAGTAGTTCCTCGCGAAGCGAGGGCCGAAGGCCCGAGCGTAGCGAGGTTAATAAATTTGTCGGGCCGAGCCGGCCCGAGCGGAGCTAAGCCGCGCGAATTCGAGCGAAAAATATATTTATATATGTGGCGTAAGAAAACGGTTCTGTAAAAATACTGCTTTTTTACAAAGATATATTTTGTAAAAAAGCTGCTTTTTTACAAGATATATATTTGTAAAAAAACGGTCCGAACACTATAACCTCTTAGCGATTCAAGCAAGAGAGTTTGCGAGGCATTTCGGACATTTCACTACCTTCATACGATTTTTTTCGAAACATGTTTTGTTTAAAAACGGTAATGTAAAATTACTGCTTTTTTACAAATATATATTTTGTAAAAAAGCTGCCTTTTTACAATTATATTATTGTAAAAAAACGGTCCACACACTATAACTTCTTAGCGATTCAAGCAAGAGTTTGCGACACATTTCGGACATTTCACTGCCTTCATACTATTATTTTTTAGAAATATGTTTAATTTCTAGGAACCTAGGAACATTTCCTGAATGTTTACGGACCATTTCAGTATACAGTTCAGGTTTCACAAGGAATGGTCCGGCTGCTATAATTTCCTTTAGATCTTGCCAAATATTTTTTGTTTCTTTAGTAAAAAATGTTAGACTTATTCAAACAATAATCTTAGTCTTGATCCGAGCGCAACAGTCTCAAAATGTTTAAAAAAGTTGAGTTGAATATTTGATGCACGTTATGATGGCCTAATTAATTAGCAGTAAACGTGATCAGATATAATTGTTATTCATAGACGTCGATATGTGTGGAAGAATACCGTGAACCGCTTTTTTACGGCGAATGGATCACCAAAATTGTTGTTACTGCCTTCAAATGGGTAAAAGAAATACATAGCTTTGGTTAACTGCGCCAAGATTATACTAGAAGCACAGTCGATTAGCGTGTAAGATAGGTAAACAAAAGGTCATGGGTTCACACACTGTCGGCAACTCAGGGGTTTCCTCTGTCAGCTTCTGTTCGGCCCACGCTCATGACATTGCTGTCTTCGATAAGTACAGAGAAATAACGCTCATTACAAGTAAAAAGTACATACCATAGTTAAATAAAAAAAAAGTTTTTTGTGATAATCTACATCATTTGCAGTAGGAAGGCGCAGTCCCTAGCCATTGATGAGTGCAATACCGCTTCCTTGCAGCGCACAGACTGAATGTAAAGGAGCAGAACACGTTCAAGACAGCTTTATAAGACCACGGTGCAATATGCTAAATTATTTGCTTATGCTAGCCTTAAAAGCAGTGCAACATACCCAGTAATTACAATTCATAGTCGTGAATAAGTGAACAGCACGGAGCACTTACTAACAGTTCATTCCAGATTGTAAACATGCAGGAAATGTGCAATTCACGTCTGTATCCTAGCGCTATAATTTCCCAACGTTTTAGCTCTCTTAAAGGCGTACGTTCTTTTTTCTTTCTTTTTTTTCGGCGGCTTTTGCTAGCATAAATTGCATTATTCATACGCATTAACGGGAGTCTCCTACGACGAAGAATATAGAAAAATATCGCAGACCAATTTCATTCGGATAATTGCGAAACAACAAGATGCCTGCTACACTGGCATTACGCGTGATGCTGGGGCTGATTCATTTATTCCAACTGTATGCTTTGCCGATTGATAAGACTATCCTTGCTTGTGGAATAGTTTAAGTCACGACGATCGCGTTACGTTGTTTCCTTTGTGTTACGCGACTCAGAGTATCACCGGAAATTTTAGCCTCCCACGCAGACGTTCTTAGGGCAGGAACGCGTGACGAATCCCCAAGAACGTCTGCGTGGGAGGCTACGGAAAATTTGTGAAATTCCATTACGATAACGTAAGCTTCTCAATGACCTCTTTTCAGTCTCGCGTCGTGGTCTAAGACTGTCAAACAAAGCACAATTCCTTCGCCAGGAACTCACCAATTTCCACCGTTTTACGTGTCGGGTGCTTCTTAGAAGTTATTCTTTCGATTTACCGCTTCAAAATGGTGAAATTTCCGTTTGAAAACGGCACACTTGAGTCCAGAACATGTTATAAACAATATGGTGCGACTATTTAATCCGTCATTAATAAATATATCAAATGATGCATTGACGTCACACAGGTAGGGGTGAGTGGGTCCCCTCCCTCACCATATAAGCGACAAGAATGGATTTTGATTGGCCTGCCTTTGTTAAAGACAACCAGAACAATACATCCCGAGTAGGAGAGGGGAGAGTTTAATGAATAAATTAATGTACCGATTTGTAGCTACTACGAAGAAAAAAAAAAAGAAATCGACCCGTTTTAAGACACGGTATGCCCCCTCAGGGCATCCCGCGTAATTATTTAATTTCTTGCGCAGATGTCATCGCTAAGCGTGAAAATCATAGATAAGGTCAGTCTCCGTAAAAAATTATTTTAGGCAACTCGTAGGTTTTTTAATAAACTAATGATCACGTAAAAACAACATTACCGTAAATAAGACTGCTTTTTTACGATATAATTGTAAAAATACTGCTTTTTTAAATAAAAAAGCAGCTTTTTCACAAATATATTTTTGTAAAAAAAGCTACTCTTTTACAAATCCGTAATTGCATGTAAAAAGGCTGTTTTTTTACAATTATATAGTTATAAAAAAGCAGCTTTTTTACAAATATATATTTTGGTAAAAAAGCTGCTTTTTTACAATTATATAATTGTAAAAATGCTGCTTTTTTACGTAAAAAAGCAGCTTTTTTACAATTATATAATTGTAAAAAGGCTGTTTTTTTACATTGTAAAAATGTTGCTTTTTTACATAAAAAAGCAGCTTTTTTACAAATATATATTTTTGTAAAAAAGCTGCTTTTTTACAATTATATAATTGTAAAAATGCTGCTTTTTTACATAAAAAAGCAGCATTTTTACAAATATATATTTTTGTAAAAAAGCTGTTTTTTTACAATTATATAATTGTAAAAATGCTGCTTTTTTACGTAAAAAAGCAGCTTTTTTACAAGGACCGTTTTTTTACACAACATATATATATATATGTTGATATATGTTTATATCTTTGAAGGTGTCCGCACAATGACGTCAGACTGTCTGGCGTTTTCTGGAGCAAAATTTGCATACACCGAAAAACATATGCGTGCATGATCAAATTTCAACTGCAATGTTCATCAATATTCACTGGATACAGAACTATCTCTCCAGAATCTTTTCCCTTTCTTTTAGAAATCTTTTTTTGTGAAATAGTGCATTAAAGAAATTACACGCTTTGTGGCCGCGGTAAATAATTTTCCGTGGGAAATAAATTCATCGAACACGACAGCACTGCACGCCTGTTGTACATTACGTCGCGACAGAAATAGATTTTCAACCGCAAACTAGCCCGTGGAACTACGAAAACACTATGCTCATAAAAAAAAAATCTTATGCGCCTTTTAATCTCCTCGTTTGATGCTACAATACGTGTAAAGAGGGCTTTCCACCCAGCCCCAGCTTCGCGAGGTTTTGCGAGTCACGTATTTCTAGTAATTCCTCGCGAAGCGAGGTTAATAAATTTGTCGGGCCGAGCCGGCCCGAGCAGAGCTAAGCCGCGCGAATTTGAGCGAAAAATATATTTATATATTTCGTTGAAGGTGTCCGCACTGTTGCCTAGCAACAGTGAAAAACAAAGTATCAATGATGTCAGACTGTCTGGCGTCGTCTGGAGCAAAATTAGCATACATCGGGAAAGCTTGCGTGCCGGGTCAAATTTCAACTGCAATGTTCATCAATATTCACCTGATACAGAACTATCTCTCTAGAATCTTTTCCCTTTCTTCCAGAAATCTTCTTCTGTGAAAGATTACATTGAAGAAATAACACGTTTTGTGGCCGCAGTAAAATAATTTTCCGTGGGAAATAAATTCATCGAACACGACAGCGCTTCACGCACGTTGTTCATTTCGTCGCGTCAGAAATAGATTTTCAACCGCAAACTAGCCTGTGGAACCTCGAAAAGACCATGCTCATAAAAATAGTTGCTATGTTCAGAAACCTTTTAATCCCCTCATTTGATGCTACAATACGAGTAAAGAGGGCTTTCCACCCAGGCCCAGCTTCGCGAGGTTTTGCGAGTCACGTATTTCTAGTAGAGGCAATTGATTTTGATCAGTCGGCATACATATAATGACGTGTACAAATCAGACAAACTCGGGTTTCTGTCGCTTAGTTTTTACAAAGTTTCCCCTGACATGGGTGAAAATAGTAAAGAACTACCTGACTTTTCTCTTGAAATTGATTCTTCCATGCCGTAAGCGTGCGTACATCGAGTTATGGATGCATTTGGAAGTTTCAAATGCACTCTAGAGGCTCACGGAGTTGCTCTTGGATACGCCTCGAGCAACTCTAGCTTCTCTCTTCTCTCGTGCTCTGCGCCAAACTTCGCACGTGAAACCATAACTCGAATAAGCACGCTAACGACATGAACCATTTCTTAAGTTAAGGTTAGTGGGGATGTGATTTCAGAAGGGAATTATATTTTGACCAATTGGTGACTGGATTAAAAAATAACTTTCTTTGGTAGAACTGGTGTATGTTTACATTCGCGAGCAAAGCAATCCACCCAACTAATTTAAAATTTACATTAATTAGTGTCAACTTTCATTGTTATCTTAGAACTGCGATCCAACCACACGGCGGGGTGATTAAAACACAGAAGTCCCCGGCTCAGTCCATTGCTATAACATAGCTTCGGGCGTGAAACCAGAACTCGAATAAGCACGCTAACGACATGAACCATTTCTTAAGTTAAGGATAGTAGGGATGTGATTTTAGAAGGGAATTATATTTTGACCAATTGGTGACTGGATTAAAAAATAGCTTTCTTTGGTAGAACCGGTGTATGTTTACATTCGCGTGCAAAACAATCCACCCAACTAATTTAAAATTAACATTAATTAATTTTCATTGTTATCTTAGAAATGCAGCCAAACTTGCTGCGATCCGACCACACGACCACACGGCGGGATGATTAAAACACAGAAGTCCCCCTCAGTCCATTGCTATAACATAGCGCGCGTGCTTCTCTATCTAATTCCTAGTGGCGTGTGCAAATCAGACAAACTCGAGTTTCCTTCGTTAAGTTTTTACAAGTTTGGAGAGCACTCAAGAATTTAAAGTTACTCTCGGCTACGCCTCGACCAACTCTTATACTTCTCTCATGCTCACTCCCGCGTGCATCCATAACTCCGCACGCACGCTAAGCATTAACCAAATCTTAACTAAGGATACCTGTAGTTTTAGAAGAGAACATATTTCGAGCAATTGCTGACTGGATTGACAGATAACTTTGTTTTGTAACATATTATGTTTACATTCGCGTGCAAAACAAACCATCCATCTAACTGAAAATTTACATTAATTGTTATCATGAAATAGCCAAACTTGTAGGCGGCGTAGGCGACCACACGGCGTGCCGTGATTAAAACATACAAGTCATGCTCAGTCCATTGATATTTCATGGCTAAGACTGAAGTAATGATATTAGGGCCAAGACAGAGATCAAATGCTCAATGTGACGAGATTGATATTAAAATAGATGGCCGAATGATTAGGAGAGTTGCTCTTACTAAATCCCTGGGAATCACCATCGATGACCGACCGCGAAATATCTAGGAAAGTCTTTTCAGCTATAGGTGCCTTAAAGCCCAAACAACCCTTTATTTCTACAAACACTGCGATACAAATCTATAACCACTTAATTTTACCTCAGTTTGATTATTGCAGTCCTGTCTGGGGCGGTTTGAATGGACAGTAAAGTGACAAGTTGCAAAAATTACAAAACCTCTGTTTGGCTAAATAAGCCCAGACAAGCAGTTTAAGCGATGTTTGGTTGTTACTGCGTTATTCTTCCACACAAAACGGGGCTCACTATCATGGCAATTATCTTCAGCTAGCTGGCCCTGGAGTGAAACGGTATAAACCGTGAGTGTTATCCTGAAAATAAATTGAATTCGTAGAAAATAATGATATTCATGACACAAAAATGAAGCGCAATATCGTGCACACCAACTCTTTCCAGTTACCTCTCAGGAGTGATAAGCGAAGACAAAAGAAATTATCTAAAGAAATTAAACGAGAAGAAATTAGCATCAATGACACGCAGCACACCATAACAATTAGCTGGCGTCATCAGTGGCATTTCTTGACCAAGAAGACAGGAGTATAGTAGAACATGTACAGCTCTTTTCAACATGGCGCGCGTGCTTCCTATCCTATTCCAATTGGTGTTATCATGGTACATTTCTCAACATACCCACGGCCAGCATGCATAAATTTACGTGTAAAATTCAGACAAACTCGGGTTTTCGTTGCTTAGTTTGTACAAAGTCTCCCCTTCATGCCGGACGAAAATAGTGAAGAACTACTCGGCTTTTCTCTTGAATTAAGTCCTCTCCAACCGTACCGTGCATCAGTGGTAAATCGAAACCCAAGTTCCTGCCCTTAACTTTCACTTCAACGCTTGAGTACTTAAACATTCTGTGAGCTTGGAAACTCGTTTGTCTACATTTTCGTTTACTTTAAGCTAATTCAAAGAAGCAAATTTTCGTTGACAATTTCAAAACAAACGTTCTCGTTCAGACCATACCATTGTGGCGTGTTTGTAACCAGCCAATAAGAACCTTTGTTTTTCTCAGTACAGCGCATTGAAAGAATTTTGTAATCAATCACCGATATATAAACTGTTCTTCGCGTACTACTTTCAATTGTTGTCAATATCCTATACAGCTATTTCAATTAACGTGTTCGGATCAAAGGCTTAAAGCTTAAAGGCGTCTTCAAAGAGGCTGCCTCCCCATCCACTTGATATCTTAACATTTCTTTCGTTCAAATGGCTCGCCATCATATATCTTCACAGGACAGACGAGGCATAGCTGAGTTTGATTAACTTATTCATAACAAATCCGCAGAATCTTGAGGTCTTGTCTAATAGCTTTATACTTTGATCCGATAACGTTAATTGAAACAGCAGTACTGAAAAGAATTGGTTTATACTCATTTTAGTTCTGCGTACTCGAGCTATGGATGCATTTGGAAGTTCCGGGGGCACTCAAGAAGCTGGAGTTGCTCTTGGATACGCCTCGAGCAACTCTGCTTTCTCTTGTGCTCTCCGCCAAACTTAGCGCGTGCATCCATAACTTGGGTACGCAAGCTAACGGCATGAACCAATTTCTTAAGGACGATGCCTCCTAATAAAGAAGTATATTTGTACAGTTCATGGGTGATGACTCTGTGGGAAAAGCAGATATTATAGTATGGCCTACTGGAATCCAGAAAGAATATTGCGGGTAGCGGCGCTTTTTGTTAGAGATAATTAAGTGACAATTATTCTAAAAAGCAGTAAAATAAGAAGCAATGTATGGCGTTCTATTTTCTTTCCAAAATGAAGCTTTCTTATCTCTAAAAGAAATGCGTGGTTAACCCCCATTTTTTTTTTTTTTTTTTTTGGATACCAAGATCACTTGGTAAGTTCTGCTTTCTCCGCATATTTTAAAACCGCACAAAAATATCCCTGTATTGAGAAGGCGGCACCCATAGAAAACCCGAGTATCTCGAGGTGCGCAGAACCTATGAGCAGTAACATGTGATTTTAGAAGAGCATAATCAGCTTCGGACAAGTGTTGGTAACTGGAATGAAATATAACTTTCTTTGGTAAAAGTAACCTAACAATTGGTTTATTTTGTTAGCGTGCGTACTCGAGTTATGGATGCACGCACGAAGTTTGGTGCAGAGCACTCTAGAAGCTAGAGTTGCTTCGAGCAACTCTCGCTTCTTGAGTGCTCTCCGCCAAACTTCCCACGTGCATCCATAACTCAAGTACGCACGCTAACGAAATGAACCATATCTTAAGTTAAGGATAGTAGAGATACATGTGATTTTAGAAGAGAATTATATTTTGAGCAATTGGTGACTGGATTGGAAAATAACTTTCTTCGGTAATATAAAACCGGTGTATGTTTACATTCGCCTGCAAAACAATCCACCCAAGTACTTTAAAATTTACATTCATTCTTATGAGCCTTCACTGGTATCTTGGAAATACAGCCAAACTTGCAGGCGTAGGCGACCACACGGGGTGATTAAAGCACCATTGATATATCATTTTAATGTTGCTTCGGAGAGAATAAAGAAAAGATCTTTGAAAATTTTACCTTTAACTTTGAAAACTTGGCGAATCTAGTCTTCAATTCCGTTTGTCATTTTATTCAATGTTTGAAAATATTATCACAGCGTGATCATGCGGCTCGAAAAAGAGCGATTGCTACTGGCAACTAAAGCTAAAACGCAATAATTTGAACTTGAATGACTGTAAACGTGATCTTGTCCAATGTTAATTGTATTCCGTCGTTGATCAGCAACATAAATTCACTTTGCACTATAGTGAAATATCAGTTCGTGTTTAAGAGCTAGCTGTGCTGACTGAAGGTGAGTGCTATAACGGAAAGGGTTCCCTCAATTTATCCTCAGTAGTATTAAGAGCAACAATCTTAATTTGGATTAGCTCTTCTAAACGTACAGTCACAGTATAGCAGTGTGATGGGTGTGTGATCTTTCAAGTTTTTCTCGATTCCACACTCGCGTTTTGAGGGAGTCTCCTCATCTCGGCTTCAGATCTCCCGTCTTTTGCGAAAGCGGCTTGAAGTCTGGATCACTTTTTGCAGTCTATAGGGAATTCTCGAAGACCTGAAATTTTGGGAGAAAGATCTTACGACTAATAGTCTCCAGTGCCAGTCTCCCCAAATGTGGAATTTACCAGCCGCTTCACCTAGTTTATCAAGCTGCCATCGCCCGTTGAACACGGTCCGCTTCTTCTAGTTCCCATTTTGTTTTCGTCACTATATTCTTAAGACACACCTACAACGTCGACTGGTCAAACTCTTACCCCAGCATCAACACACTCTTTTTTATATTTATAAGCACCTTTTTATAAGAAAGTTGAGGCTGAGATTATATAGTAACTTAAATTTAAGAAAATACTAAGAACATTACCCAGGCTGAGAGTCAGTTAAGAACATTTTTATTACGACCAAATGTTTTTAAAATGAACAGTATAAATACGGATAAAATAATACAGGTAAAAATTCAGTCTTTATTGTCCAATTAACCAAATAATAGGTGTCTTGGTCACGTCCGCATAGATTTATTGAAATACTATAACCGGATAACAGCGTTCAGCCTCAGCCCCAAAATTAGACGTTCTTATAAAGTGCGGCACATCATATTCCGGCCTCGCTGCTGTCTAATATTTTATATGCTTCTATTACAGATCTAGAAAATTTGTTTCAATTTGAATACATGAAATCTTTACTCGGGTGATCATCTCCTTTTTTCACTTATGAAATGCATGTTTGACTGATCCGCTAACAGTGTTAATTATCAGTAGGGATAAATAAGCAGCATAAAATTCTTAACGGCCAAATTAACGTCTTGTTGGGATTAACTATTGTTTGTATTTGAGAACATCGGAAATACTGACAGAGTGACCAAGAAATTGTAGTTTCCAATACAAACGCATCTATATATCTTAGTTTAATTCCGCTAGACTTCTTTCACATGCCTGAAATTGTCAACGATAATTGCCCTTGCTTTCTAATAAATTGATAATGCGAGTAGTGCAGTGCCGTACCTGCTGTTCCTATCTCTGTCCTTGTTTTTCAGTTGATTCGTTGGGCCCTAAATAGAAACATAACTAAATCGGAAACTGCGATTAATATATCTGTTACCTCGGTCTAAGTACTTGGATTGGAAATTAGAACACCAAACCCAAAGCGGAGAATCGTGATCATAATTTTTGCCCAGTTTCCAATAATCGGTTGATCACGATCGGTTATGTTACGTTTTAGAGTTTTACAATTTTGCTCAATCGAGGGGAACGTTTTAAAGAACAAGATTATGGCCATCCAACCATGGATAAAATTGAAATCAACTCATTAATGGTAAAAGAAGGGTATATGGTTTCAACAACCGCACGCAGAGCAGTGGAATTTTTAAATTTTTACCGAAACCTGCGTGATCACTCACTATTTACAGAATTCAGTTGTTTCTTCAATACGCCATGAAATATTGACAGAACATTCATTGTTTTCAGTGAACTCTGATTTTACTTTGTACAAACGGATAGTTAACAATAAAAATTCATTAGTCAGGCTCTTTTCTTTTGCAGAATCTTTCACCATGAAGTTGATTTTCCTCTGCGTGATGCTCGTATTTGCCATTGATAGGGCTTACGGCGATAGCTGTGACGGTAAGATATTGAAATAAACAGAATAAATCCACAAGATTCCATTTTCGTCTATGAATGGTCGATCCTTTCTGCGGAAGGGTTTTGCATCGTTATTCAGTTCTTTTTGGGCGACATAATAAAAATATACTTCGTGCTACAGAGAGTATTGTAGTCAAGAGCTAATTCGTGCATCACATATCGCTTTAATTTTTTGCGACTGTTTTTTAGTAAATCTACAAAACCCATAAAATATCCTTCTGATGTGAGCCTTAAACAAGTATCAAAGTGTAACCTGCTTATCGCTATTCAATTTTTAATGAATGACCTTTAAACAATAATAATTTTAAGTTCTAGTTCGAAACAAGCGTAACGGATCGCTATATCTCATATATTTTCAGGCCCCGCTTATGTCAGTTTTAAGGCTGATAACGGCAAGTATCTCAGCCGTATCTACTACACCCACACTGGACAAAATAATATTGAGGCGGCAAAGTCGGCCCCGGACTACTTCACAAAGTTCATTGCCAAAAGGTGTCCTGATGGAAAGCTCACACTGCAGGCAGACAACGGAAAGTATCTCTCCAGAATCCGTCGTGGTTCTATTGATTTCATTGAGGCTGCCAAATCGAGTCCGGATGTCTTCTCCAGGTTTCAAGTCTACAATCAGCCTGATGGCACCGTCGTTCTGAAGGCAGATAACGGAAAGTATCTGAGTCGAATTCATCGCGGTGGCCGAGACAACATCGAGGCAGCTAAGAGTAGCATTGATGTGTATTGCAAATTCAAGCTTCAGTTTCAGTTGTAGAAAGAGCAAAAAATGTAACTCGGTGGATTAGATCTCTCAAAGTTGTTACACCGACGAGTTTCAGCTCAACTTGTAAGGGTTAGTTGTTAAAAAAGGTAAATAAAAGGTGAGAACATTGAGTCTTGACTACTTGAATGTCCAGATCGTTTAAGTCACTGTCTTGAGGACAAAATGAAAGCAAATGCGAACACACAAACCTAATAATAATAATAATAATAATAATAATAATAATAATAATAATAATAATAATAACAATAATAACCATTTCGAGCGGAGCTGAAAGAACGATATCCGGTGTACAGAGTGACATAGTACAACATCATAATTGATGTATTGGGCGGCTACTCGAGGGAAATCAAACAGGCGCTCAAGAAGCTAGTTGGTGATAGAAGCAACTCAGTAGCATTCAAGATGTAAAAGTCTGTCTTAAGCAGCTCCCTTCGCATCACAAAATCCGCCAAGATTTTGTACTAGACAGCTACGTTACAAAGTGAACAGGCCATATATCTTAAGATTTTCATTGCATGAATCCATTTTGACGCCTTATTGCGTAGTATCATCTTAAGAAAATATTAGAAGTTTGGATTTCGTCCAAAAGTAATTTTAGGGTTTTATAATTTGATTCAGTTTTAGAGCTTCAGTGTATATGATTTTTCTAAGTGAACATTTGGATTTAGGGATTTGATTAGAAGTTAGTGATTAGTTGTTACGATTTAGTCTTCGCGAGGTTGGCTACGGTTTGCCGCAAGTTAGGAGCAGCATATTATAGAGAGCAGCATCAAAGAGGCTGCATCAACAACAAAGACTGAAAAGAAAAACTTACGTTTGATTGAAAGTGGTTGCTAAAGGGGATAAAGGCGAGTCTAGCGGCACTCAGTTTGAGCAACTGAGTGTTCACACTAAAACTGAAAGGGTCTCTAGAAATACAACCTTCAGTAAACTCAGCGACATGGTTAGTCGATAAAAACGGTGTGAGAGAGGCCCTTTGTGAGTCAGATCAGTGAAAAAGACAAGTCTTTCTCTGTAGCATGGCAGCCATAAGTATTAAAACACGAAGAAACTTATGAAATGAATGTGAGGGTATATTTCCAGCCTGGTGCGTGAATGAATGAGAATGATATATTTTTCTAGAAAGTGACACAGGCATACGCGGAAAAAAGAAATCCGAGTGCTCCTATCAGGAGTCGAACCTGAGACCTTCCGATTGCTTGTTCGGATGCTCTACCAATGAACTACAGAAGACTCGTGGGAGCTAAGACTATTAAACTCAGGCGTAAACTAAGTTCATGGGACAAACATCCTGCATACTGCTAGGATTTGAATGTCGAACGTGTGGTACATGAAAGAAATGTGAAACATGATGCAGTGGCAGAGATGCATTCAATAACTGACATGTGACATAAGTTCATAACTTCATCCAATTCAACATCAAGTGAAAGCAGAAACTGATCAGAGCCCCCTTATAAGTTTTCTGGTAAAACTGAACAACCACTTCTTAAAACAACGTTGAAACTCTTCAGAAAAGTGGAAATTTTTACAAAATCGACACACATTACATTGGAGGCAATTAATCGATAAAGCCTTCCTTCCCCTGTAACCGATGGATTGTCTTATCTGTCGTATCAGCCCTAGCAATCAGAAGAACACGTATTCCCGTTGCTTAGTTATCCTGTCCGGCGCAAATCCACCACCTCAACCACACATTTCAGGAAGCCAATCCATGTGCTTATGTAGCCTGGGATTTTTTTTCTCGAGCTTGCGATCGTTTATTTCTGCCGTTATCTGGTCTTTGACTGTTCTTTGAACTTCAAGGCTCGCAGATACTGTGCCAGTTGCCCGTTCTATAGTTCTAATGGAGACTGCATGAGGACGAGGTTTTAAATTTTCATTAATCAGAAATTGGAGTCCATCACAATGAAGATCACATTAATTAAAAATTGGTCAGTTTACCAAGTTTGAGGTTCTGTGGTTTGATTGCAACCATGTAGAAGGCTTTCAAAAATCGAAAAGATTATAGAGCATTTGAATGGATTTGGGGGACACCATCTCAAAATTAGAGACACCTGTATGGAATTTGGGCGACCTTTTGACAGTTCACAGCCTGGTTACTACTACCGCGCAATGAAACATAACCAAACTTAGTAAACGTATTGTGATCTTTTTAACGATGGGGTTCATTTCTTGATATGCCCAATTTGAACAATGCGTTAACAAGGGCCCAGCCCCTTTATCAACTTTGGAAAGAGCAGTTGAACATAACAGGCTTGATTTCCGTGTCTTGTAAACGATCAAGCGCGCACATGGCTCCGCAGTGCTTGTATCTACATTGGAAGAACTCAGTTTCCAGTTTCCACTCGCTTTAGGCAAAGACAAAAATGATTGTCTATCTGCCCCAAGAATTAAAGGATGCCAGCTCTGTTGGGCACTTTAAACGAAACATTAGGCAGGTATCTGACTTATCGGATTCCCACACGGCAATCTTGTAAAACAGTTGGAGGCACTTTTATATATGTACATATTTTTTAAGCTAAACTGGTGATTCCCCGTGTTGCAGATAAACTAAAAGTTTAAATTACAAACAGTGACTACGTACCATATTTCAGAACCAGTCCGAGTGGAGGACTTTTCCAAACCTTGTGCTTCTTTCCCGTTTATCTCGGAGCAGTTTTATTGAATTCATTTAGGTCAGCCAAAAACCACTGCAAACCATTTCTGAATTGCAAAGCAGTGCATACTGTTGGCTTCATACGAGCGTACGTTTCTCAAACGAAAAGTCTGCTGCGAGTGCCTGGCTGTTTTTTTTTTTTTTTAGTGCAAATCTTTATTGGAAATAACAAGATTACGATTTGTAGTTTTACATTTCAGAAATACACACAGTTACACAACACTGGACACATGCACAAAAAACGTACACACAAACACAAGTTGTAACAGGCATGTTAAATATAGACTAAGTAGACTAAGTAAATAATGAATATTAAAGAGGTTGAATTATGAAAGGCCTGCAATGCGAAGTTTGAAGGCAATAAGTTGCTTATACTCATCAAAGTTGATTTGTTTTTTGTTCAGTTTTTGACAGTAAAGATAATATTTTGCAAATAACAAGCAATAATTAAATTTTTTAAGCGACATATGTGAAGACGATAACTGATCATTACCAAATTTACCAAATAGAAATTCTTCGGTGGAGGGTGAAAGGGAGGTGGCATGTTCCCTGTTGAACCATTCCATAACGTTACTGATAAAGGACTTGGAAAAGTGGCAGTCGATGAAAGTGTGACCCATCGAGTCACCTTCATTACAGTATAGACAGTCTTTGTTATTTTCAATACCAAAGTAATACAATTCCTTCTTTGTAACAATAATTCTATGTAAAAATTTATAATAGAATTCTCTAAGTTTAGGTTCCTTACAGATTAGCTTCAATTTACTAAAATAGCAAGGCGAACTCAAATTCATCGACTGAATTTCGTGTTCCCATTTCCTTGAACCAGTAGCCTTAGTTAGAAATTTTTTTTTAATAAGCCAATAGAAATCTTTGCTTTTCACCTTGAGTAAGTTTATTGAAACAGTTGGCGACAGAGAGAATAGAAAGTTGTCCTTTTCGAATTTGCGTTTGTTAAGCGAGGTCTGACTTGCCTTTTCTCGCAGATGTTTCGGAATTGCTGCAAGGACTTGAAAATATCGAAGAAAATTGCACTTAAGGTGACGGTATTTTTGGAGGAATTCCTGATAGGAAAGAAATTTCCCCTCATCATTTAAAACATCCCGGATAGAGAATATACCATTAACGGATGCCATTCGTTGTAATAAAATGGCTTCCCGTTTATTAAGATTTCTCTATTATTAAATAGCACTAAATCTTGCTCTTGGTAATATCCATACAACTGTTTTAACTCCAACATGTGGATTAGGATTTCTTTATAAAAAAGTGGAAGGTCAATCTGCGGAGCTGTTACTAAAGTCTCTCATCACAGGCTCACACGCCTATCGTGCTTGACTATCCACGCCTTCGGCGCTTCGGGCCTCGTGAGTTCAAGTTTTCGGGCAATCACCTGTTCATCGTAATTTCAGTAGGGAAAACGACTGTCTTGCAGTCTGCGTATTGCGACGGCAATGGAAAATACGAGCTGTCAGGGTGCTAGGGTCTGTGAGATAGACGGGCATGTAAAAATGAGTTTCAAGAGGAAAAACGGCTGTTTTGTGTTCTACTTATCGAGAATCAGTGGAACTGAATAGGAGCTGCCGGGTGCTGGGGTCTACGGGAAATGCGTCATGGGAAAACATACCGTCGGGATCTCTCGACAAGACGTTTTTTACAGTACAGTCTAAACACATTTAGGGTATGTTTTGGAAACATTGTAATTGAAATTTTATATTATATTAATTAACACGGCTCACATGAAGACTTTTTTTCTTGTACATGTAAACGATTTTGATACCGTGTTTTAATAAAGATGATGATGATGATGATGATGATGATGATGATGATGATGATGATGACGGTCTATCGTCAAAGTATCACAGGCCCCGACCGCTTGAGAGAGAAGCATATCATTCACGGACAGTTATCGGACCGAATTTTACTTTCACGGTCTGAACAGACCGTATGGATCGTATAACTTTCACTGGCTCTGACGATTAAAGAGATGGATGTCATTGAAGGACCGTATGCGTACTGACTACTTCTTTGCCTGTCTGTACAGACAGTACAGACTGTAAAGTTGTTTTAACAGACCTCATCAGTTAATGTATATTGGACATGACCCTCTTAGCCAGCTCTGCTGAATTTTCTCAGTGCATTTTTCCCAAATCACGGTGAATATCCTTAAATTGCTTGACAAATTTGGATTACACTGCTGGGAATTGTACTTACTGACTTATCGTCATCATTATTTCAGTACACGCTAGAGGACAGGGCTTGCCGAATACAACAAAAACTGCATGACAGATGTCAGCCGTGTACATGCACACACACACACACACACACACACACACACACACACACACACACACACACACACACACACACACACACAGACACACACACACAGCCGGAAACAATCCAAGTTCCAGTCACCCCTTAAGATTAGTGTAAACACTCAAGGGTAAGATTTACAAAAATTTTCCTTTTTCGCTCTTTGGCCTAAGAGAAGGTATTAGTATAGGACAGGAGCCGAAGTAATGGGCTCCTGTATAGGACTGAATTTATCGCACGAGCTCGATTCAGTGCAATTCGAAACTCTTGCAAAATTTCCGAAAGGTGGATAGTCCTGCCGATGACAGACCTATTAAAATATTTTAGAGTTATCCAAGGTAGTCCGTTACATAAGCCTTATTGGTTTTCTTGGGCTACCTTGCCTCGTTAATGTTTAATTTGTTAATGTTCTATTTGTGTGTGCGAGGCAGTCAATGAACTGACTGACTCTTCACACCTGCCCAACGGTTAGCTATTGTTGGGGAATTGGAGGTGTCTTGTGCGATCGAATAGAGTGGCAAACAAATATTGGGTAGATCAAGGGGGAAAAAGCTTAGGAAATGTGAAAAAGCCAAGCATCGCCCTAACATTAAACAAATCTCTCGATCGTTCACGTTGTTTTCTACAACGAAAGTCGACTCAGCTGGAACATTTACCCCATGGAATTTCCCGACGATCCCCGGGTACGTCTAACGTTAACTACCCAGGTAAATTAAACACCTCGCTATTTTTCCTACGGAAATTATACTGGGGAAATCGTATTTACCTAGGGTGGTGTAACTACGGCTATTGTTGGGGTTCGGATGCCTCATATGTGTAGTTCAATTTGGAGCGAATAAGCACCTGGTAAAGGGTTAGCTTTGATTAGGAAAATGAATGCCTTATGGGCCGCGTTAGGATAAGCTCCGTTGGGGGGGGGGGGGGGGCGTGAACACATTCCCTGGGGTTCCCTGTTGTTTTGGGGATTTGACATCTAATTGCAAGGAAATGTGGTCCACACAAGGTAAAGAAACAACTACTTGACCTCGGTGGAATTCGAACCCACATTCCCCGGTTTGGATCACTGATGCTCTACCGACTGAGCAGCAAGTCCATCACAAGATGCGCAGAAACGTATGCGCTGTAGCAAAAGGGGCCACCGTCCTAAAGGCACGCAAGAAAGACAGCGGAGCGTAAGTAAGGAATCGTTGGCTTTACTGGGAAAATCTTAAGGAAAGCGCTTTATAACCAAAATTTGTAGAAACATCAATGTCAGCTGAGCTTCCACCGACCACGAGAACCTAAAGAGAACGGAAACAAAACAAACCTTTCAGTTATTAAACTAATCGATCTGTAGGGACAGCGAAGCCATTCTTTTGTTTAGTCATTTTAAACTTGCCTTATTCGTTGGAGATTTATCGTTAACTTGAATGGCAAAAACTGAGTTAGGAGTGCAAGGTACTCGAGATTTGGGATCACCGTTTATCTGCCAGTGAAAGACAGTTGGCTCTGAGCCAGCCGAGAGGATCTAGAGCCAAAAACACAAAATACAACGGTTAATATTTAGAGGTTTCTAGGTTCTCAGGGAAGTGTGGAAAGTAATTCGCATGTAAAGGAACTGTCAAGAACATACATGAATTCCATTTTATAACTTACAAGGTCATCATGAAAGAGGGCTGCTTGCTGTGTCGAGGATGTGTTTAAAACACTTGTACAAGCCATGGACCGCAAATGCCACACTGAAAGTGATGGACCTCCACCACACACCTTTAAGATCGAAAAAGCAATTTTCAAGGTTACACTAAACGTTTTTGACCGGTGTTTGGTACATGTAAATAAACGTGATCCTCTCTGCAAACGCTTAAAGAACGAGTCATACATGGATGCATAGCCTGCTTGTTTTGGTTGTGGTGCTGGTTGTAGTTTGGATTTGTTGAAATTCTTGCTGTTTTGGCGGTTAATTTCTCCGCTTGAAAATTGGTGCTAATGTCCTCTTTTTTCACTATACCGGACCGACTACCACTCTTACGGTCTGTACAGACCGTATAGATCGTACAACTTTCACTGGCCCTGACGATTAAAGAGATGCATGTCATTAACGGACCGTATATGGATTGTCTACTGCTTTGAGTTGCCTATCTGTAGTACAAACCATACAGAATGTAAAGTTGTTTGAACAGACCTTATCAGTTTGTGAATATTGGACATGCGCGTGACAGGTCACTTACAAGCCAGTCTCCTGTCTCATCAACAGTGACACACCCTATCCAAGAGCCTAACTGGGGTCTACGAATGTCCTGAGAGTTTTGAAACACAAACACGTTAGCATGCATGTAAAACGTATTTAAACGGCTTGGCTTAGTGGCCCATAGATAAGAGGATTAGTTAAAAAAAAAAACTTGTACTGTTACGTTGGTAGGGGAGTGGGAATGAATATTTAACAATTATTCCATGAGCGCGCGTTGGATATGAGATGGTAAATAGCCAACGAGGCGCGAAGCGCCGAGACGGCTATAACTAATCTCATATCCAACAAGCGCGAATGGAATAATTGTTTTATTAAATTCTCCGCGTTTGGACATTGCTGTTGAAGTTTACTGAATTTTTATAGTTTAAGAAAAAATTTCTTTCAAATTTAAACGACCGGATGTTGAGGCAACCTCCGACCAAAGCGCGCGAAACCTAATGATCACATGACACACGAAGCGCTTTGCAAACGGAGTTGAATGAAAAATCGAAAGCGAAGAAAATCGGACACAGTCGGACATCTCAAATTCAAGAAACGTTTAAATGTACGAATTATAACCTTTCTGAGACTAGCATTCAAGTGCTTTTGAAGTTCCAGCTCAACGAGAAGCGTAATTGTTGTGCACGTTTGAGCAAATGTTCTGCTGCGTGATGCCGAGCGAAGGAAGAGATCAGGGCAAGGACGGCGGTTTTTTCATTGTGAATTGAATTCCTCGCGGACGATTTAAAACACTTCAGGCAAGTCCAAGTGTACGAGGTACAACCTCACTGAGACAAGCATTCAGTGCACGTTTTTAAACTTCAAGCTTATTTGAGAAGCGTAAGAGCTGTGCACATTAGTGCAAATATTTTGCTGAGTGGTGCCGAGCGACGGAAACGAACATTATGGCCGCCGCTCGTACGGATTTCATAGATGAACCATCTGAAGTCCTCGTAAATTCGTAAAAACATAAAGACAGGCATGGAGCTCTTCCTGAGAAATTTCTTCGATTGGCTTTAACCTCTTACCGCCAGGATTTGCAAGCCATCCTGAAATTTTTGAAGGTAACCGGTTGTTATTGTTGTTGTTATGTGATCTAAAAAATCGTAAAATCTTGCAATTTTGAAGATTTTAAAGGAAACTTCAGAGATACGTACCATTAAATAGTGTCATACCGAACTTTGTGGCTTTTATTGTTGTTATACTGAGATGGCATTGTTTGGTATTTCTTTCTTTTCCTTTTTTTTTTCTACATTTTTTCGAAGAAACTTTAGCTTCCCGCCGAAAAAAAAATTTAGCTTAGCGACACCTGGGGCTTTCGTTTTCCATATAAGGTCAAACTACGGTATATGAGCTGATAACCGAGATTTAGTGAACCAATCAGAACTCTAGGAAATGCAATATCCGAGGCTGAGAATTTAATAATTGGTTTTATCAAGGGAGTTGATGAGGTAGCTTGGCCACCGTAAAGAGATTTGAGAGCTGACGTTTGGACCGTTAACCCTTCGTCAGAGCGGCCTATGTACCCAAAGCGTTTCTCATGCATGGCCACATGGAAACTTAAAGGAGAAGTATCACGCAAATTTGCTGTCATTTCAAAACCCAAAAATGTTTGTCTGTCAGCAGAAACAAAAAAAATATTGTCAAGTTTGTTATCAATTATCACCACAGTGCAATTAAACTGTAGATTAGTGCCTCTGGCCAGAGACAGAGTAGGCCGGTATGGATTGAAACTTGAAAAATGTTAGGCTAATGTTTTTCGAGTTCTCGCATTTTGTTTCCAAAATGCGCTAAAACAGATCATGAGTTGTTCCTTTCAAGAATTGAGTTGATTTCTTTCCTCTCGTCATTCTAGAATTATTTGGCAGCTGATTGAAGGTCTTATTTCATCATTTTTACAAAAAGATACCAAAAACCCCATGATACTTCCCCTTTAAGGGCGCTTACCATTTGCCAGAACTTGCCGCTCCCAGACCAGTCAGTTCATAAACGGAATGCACCAATTTGAAAGATGAGTTTTATCATAGTCTTTCGAATTTCTTCAAAATAGCGCGTACCATTTTCGGAGTGATTATTTTTAAGATTTTGCAGCACCATCCCTTCAAAATAGCGCATTCGATTTGGAATGGTCGGTCTCGCCGGCCAGTTCTGGTAAATAGAAAGCACTCTTAGTGTCTGGTATTTTCTTACATTGGTTCTCGTATACAGTATTGTTCTTTGCCGGACAACTGCTCCATAGAAGTTACACAAGAGAAAACTCTCTGGGACCTGAGGTAAGTCACGCACAGGTCCACTGAAGGTGAATTCAACATCGTGAAACGACAATTAAAATATGACCAGGCTATAACAGGGAAAATGAAGAAGATGGACTACAGGCCTGACTTCACTTGCCAATTTTAGTATCAATTTCTATTGTTATTACGTTCTAATGTTTCAGGCAGTATGTACCTCATTCTTGCTTGGTTGTATCATGTCAGTCATTGATCCCTTCATTCTATAATCTGAAAATTATATAACACAAGTATAGAAGTACTTAGCGGTGCTAACAAATTAATTTATCGTGCTTTTAAAAATCAAAATACTGTAATTATTTCAGGGCCTGCACAGACGAGGCAAACTGTTATCGATAACTTTTTAGTTTTCAATAACAACAAAACAACAAAAAGTTATCGATGATAAAACATCTCATGTGTGAATCAAGTTATCAAAAGCAATGGTGAAAATATTAAAAGTCGTCAACAACAAAGGAGTTTTCCTTTTCAAAAGAAAAAAGTTCTTAAGTTTTTTAAAAGAAATGCGGCAGTTATGTAATCGACAACTCACATTCATCCGTCTGTGAGTAAGTCATCGATTACTACAGTCTATATTTGTAGCGGACGCCACTTTCTGCACGATGTACACATGCGCATTACAAGTAAGTTTCTAGGCCCCCTCAAAACATACAGGTTATAGACAACTACACTTTTCGTTTGGGGAAATGAATTGCTGAAAACTAACAGTTGTCGATTGAAAATGGTCTCGATAACAATTTGCCTTGTTAGTAGAGGCCCTTAAAGTTGCTTTAATACCCCACAATCTCACAGTGCCGTCTTCTGCTCCACTCACACATTGACTATGCTTTGGTCTGAGGCAAAGACACTGAACGTAATCCGTATGACCAGCAAGTGTACCCTAGAATGAACAAGACAATAATATTTTATATCATTATCATTATCATTGCCAGCGGGAGGCATTGTGGCCTAGTAGTTAGGTAGTCGGATTGGTAATCATTGAAATACAGTGAAAAGGAAGGGCCATGGTGCTTTACCTTGCATGCTCCTGATTCCAGGTCCCACATATAGATATTATTATCTCCACAACCTGAAAATAAAGTGTCCTCCTGTTTCAAGGAGAGCAATATGTTTTAGATTTAACACAGAATTCAGTTAATCAATAACGTAATATGCAGAACCTGTAATTAAAACGTTTCACTTCATAAAGAGCTTTAGCCTGCAGAAAATATAGTGTCTCTGTGTCCAGTGGACAATCTATTTTTCAGAAATTCTTTTAAAGTTCACATGCTCTTTTAGTACTTCATTGAAGCTTGTTCCCTTCAGCTACACCTCAGTAAATTATTTAAATGCATATTAATTCACCTGGCTCCAAGTCTCCACTTCAAATCTTCAAGTGCAACCATTCAAATGAAAGCTATTGAACAGCCTAGCTTTTCTTGTGTTATTGTTTACGGAGTTGTACAAGATACATCACATTTTTTTTTTTAAATTTTTGAGTCTGTGAACAAGCTCCTAAAGTAAGACCATCATTCAAATGCATATTATTGAGCTGTATCCCTCTGTGATGTTGTTTATTATATTGTTTATCATGTTTGCAACTGCGATGAAATCCATAAGTGTAACCATTGGGGGAGCAAGGATGGCACAGTGGTGAGAGCACTTGCCTCCCACCAATGTGGCCCAGGTTCGATTCCCGGACTCAAAGTCATATGTGGCTTGAGTTTGTTGTTGGTTCTCGTCCTTGCTCTGAGGGTTTTTCTCCCGGTTCTCCGGTTTTCCTCCCTTCACAAAAACCAACATTTCCAAATTCCAATTCGATCTGGAATCCGAGGGCCACAGGTTTGTCAGTCGTCAGACTGTTAAGTGTCACCCTCGTTAAACAAAGTTGATTTATATATTTAATATTAAAAAAAAAAAAGCTGCAGTGTACTGAGCAGTACCATATTGTAATTCTTTGTCTTACAGTTTGCACCCACATGAACATGTGGCCACTGATTTGACAGCTGTTGAACAAACTCTGGGCACAGTTTGTTGGCCCACACTAATATACATACTGAGAAAAATTACAGAGGGCTTATTGATCACTAGCAAAACTGACATTAGGCAGCCGGCAGTCATGGCTCATTACTGTTACTGATCTACAAACCTGGTTGGCAAATACCAAAGCATTAGTTTCAGGTACATCCAAGGAATTCCTTAAAGAAACAATAAAATAAATATGTATTAGCACGAAGTGATGGTGCTAATAGGAAGAAAAAGGGTGGAAACCGGAGTAAAAGGGCAAGGAACTCGAATAAAGGATTTGGAACAGAGAGAGAAGGGGTGAGAAATGGGAGAGAAGGGGTAGGAACTGAACAAAGAGGGGTGGGAACTAGAAGGGAAGAGTAGGAACAGAGAAAAACAGGTTAAAAACTGGGAGAAACAGGTTTGCATACTGGGTTAGGATGGGATGGGAATGGTAATAGAAGTGGATGGTGCTGGAGATAGAAGGGAATGTGGATGGCTAAAAGAGGGAGCAAACTGGGTAGGACTTTGGAGACAACAGTGTGGGCTGGTGGGGGGAGGGTGGCATAAGTTAGATGACAGGGTGGGAACTGGAATAAAAGGAGTAGGAATTGGAAAAGAATTGGGTGAAAGCTGGGAGAGAAGGGGAAGAGAAGGGGTGGGAACAGAAAACAAGTGGGTTGGTACTGGAAGAGATAAGATTGGGAATTGGGAAGAAGGGAATGGACACTGAGATACAAGTGGGAGAGGAGAAAAGTGGACAAGAAGAGGGTGAGAAGGTTCTGAAAAGGAGGGAAGGGAACACAGAGAGATGATGGTGAACTGAGCAAGACAGGATAAAAACTGGGAGAGAAGGGGATGGGAATTGGGAAGTATTGTCAAACATTGCAATAATTTACTTATCTATGAGTTTCCATCAGTAGCTGGTATACTGGATATTTGTCACATTAACCTCATTTAATGGCCTAGTGCCCACGAGTCTCCAGTAGCTCATTGGTAGTGCATCCAAACTAAAAATTGGAAGGTCACAGGTTTGACTGCTGTTTGGAGAACTCAGATTTTCTTTTTAACGAGTATACCTGAGTCACTGACTAAAAAGTTCATTCACATGTATCCTACTTTGCAATGATTCACAATATTATGTAGGCGGAATGAAAAGTACAAAGAAACAGGCAAAGGAAGAGAGAGGAAGTGGAATATTAAGTTTATTATTTCTATAATCTTACATGTATGTACATTTACCTAGCAGGAGGTTGTAATGTCCACGCTGGTGATGGACACTGATCAAGAAAAAGAAAAAACCAATTAGTAGTCAACAATAAAATTAATTTGCAACTTAAAATAATTTAATTTCGGCTAAGATGATTTTGCAAGACACATTGGTTACATGTGCATGTAGGTTGTGGGACTCATGTGATTATTACAGTCACAAATCAAGTTTGCGAGAATGACTCACTGTGTGGAAGCAAGTGTGGAAGCAACCTGATTGCTCCTGTTTTCAACTACATGTACTTTTTCAAGATCTTTCAACATGTACATGTGTATTAAAATTGAATTAAATTAACCCTTAAGACGTAACCCTTAGGAGATTTAATGTATTATTACAGAAATTACATTAATGGACAATCAGATAATGCATTTACTGAAGCCATATAGGTTACCTGAGAATTAACTTTAAATATTTTCCAGTTACACAAATAATTTGTATTAATCAATTATTTATTTTATGAAACAATAGACATAAAATTATAAATCAAAAGGTCTTTAAAATAAAAAAATGTTTTTCTCCAAGATATTTAAATATACACGCTGACTTTTGAAAACAAAATATGGTCCAAACCTCTGCTTTATCAAGAATTTCATCCCATCGCCATCCATTAATTTCAGATGATCCTCCACTACAAGCAAATCAAAAGAATTCAACAAATATTGTTGAAACAACAGGAGAACAATGTGCTGGATAAACTCTTTTAAAAAATTAATAGGGCATTATTTTGTCATTAATAAACTTTGTAAAGGAACAGTAAAGCCAGTCAAATTGGCAAATGTCTTAACCATATATTTAACTATCATATGCAAGCTTCCCTGTTGATTTTAATAAATACTTTGACTATACCTGATAAGAAACTTGTCAGTTGATATGAGGCTGTAAATTGGACCACTATGCCCTGAAACAAGAAATTATCATGACTGTGGCCTTAACCAGTTGCATCAGGACCCTATCACCAATCTCTCCCTTACAAAATCAATCATCAGTTTGCACCTCCAATACAGCAGTTGACATAGAAAAATCTATTATCTATACATGCAGAGAGCCTAACAACAGCTACATGTACATTTGAACTCAGGGTTGTCAAAAAGTTTTGAAGTAGATGGAGATAAACAGAAAGTAGATGGCACTGGGTGTCGGAGACACCCCCACAGGCGAAGGGTGTGGGGGCCGCCTAGGCCCCCAGCGGGGTACAGGGGCAGCACCCCGTTGGGGGCCCAGGGGGGCGAAGCCCCCGGGAGCAAAATGGATTTGGTGTTTTCACACTTGCTAAATCTGCCTTTCCTGAGAGCAATTAATTCTAATAGTCTTTTTTCATAAAAGAAAATCATTTAACAGTCACTTATTTTACCTCTTTATTCAAATGGCTTTTAAAAGTGTTTTCATCCCTTTGCTTATAATTTCAATCATATTATATTCCCTACACCTAGTAGTTTGATAGTTAATTTGATAGTTAGTTTTCACATGTATCATACTCTAAAATACTAAGAAGGAAAATGAAATAATAAGTTCCTGATGCTCGGGAAGTTTACTAACAATATTTCTGTGAAAAGAAATCATTATGATAGTGTAAAGGAATTACAAGGCTCAGTTTCATATTCTGTCAAAAGTCATCATCAGTTCCATAGTCACTTTCAATTGCTGAATCATAATCAGGCTCTGGAAGGCCTATTGCACTGGCAACAACTGCTGCTTCTTCTTCTGCACCACCCTCTTCATTCTCATTTAGGCATTCATCTGGTATGGTACCTTCTGTTACTTCACCATCATTTTGTGATTGAGTTTCCACGCTTAATTGTGACTGACAAGGCTCTAAAGGCAACAAGAAAATGTTCATTAATCAAAACAAAACAGGAAGAACTAAAGAATTAAAACGTTCACCGCTGTTTTGACAACACTCAGACATAAAGTGTATACCTGTCTGTTCTTTACGTTGAGGCTGCTGAATTTCAACATCATCAGAGTCAACCTGATCGGTTCCTTTTCTAGACTCTTGGGTCTCTCCTTGGAGTACACACCAATAAAATGTTAGTGTCACGTAAAATCGCGGGAAAAATTAAAGCTCCGAATCACTTGAAAAAAAATTTGCAGGTCATCGAGAAAAGCTATTCTACGCTAGTTTAGGAACAATGAACTTACCTTCATTTCTTGATCTTTTGCTGAAAAAGTTAACTAAAGAGGATTGTCGCTTAGACATTATGCGAGTCCAGCAGCGAGACTTGATTAAAATATTTTTAACTTTCCGCGTGGTAATCAGTTGTGTAAGAGTAATTTAACACCTTGTCGGCTGTTAAAACATCGCGTCATCGCCACGTGCAAAAATGTAACTTCGCGCGCAGGATGTTACCTCAAATCAAATAGGTCGTCATAAAGAAGCATTAAAGAGGATTTTGTCACGAATACCGATGTAAAGAAATTTACCTTTTGCTGAAAATAGCCTTACCGTAGTTTTAAGTAAACTATAAAGGCAGCCCATTTCAAATAGTCTTGCGAAACGAGTTCGCAAAATAGTGATTCGTGAAAGCACAATCAAGGCGCTAATTCAATTAGATTACAAGCAGAAACTCTTGCCAAATAAAGCTAATACTGAAACCCGGATAACTTTGATCGGAAATTGTATCTGTTAACTTGACGTTTGTTGAAAAATAAAGTGACTGCTAACCCGTACAATATTCATTTTATGGTTCATTATCTTCATTTAGCCACCGCAGAAGCAAAATGGAATGTAAACAAATTGCGTGCATCTATTTTTGGTATGATATCGTATGACAGACAAACGCGTGGGAACAAACGGATGTACAGCAGATTGCAATTTGCCATCGTTTTTTTTTTTTCTCTTTATTATTATTATTATTTTTTTTTTTTTTCACTTTTTCTTGACAATTTGTAGCCGGCGAAAACCTCAGACTAGCCGGCGATATCGCCGGTCGCCGGCGCTTTTTGACAACCCTTCGTACTCTTCTACACAGCTGTTATTAGGGTCGTCAAGCAGTGGGAAGAAGCACTGCATGACGACCCTAATAACAGCTGCATAGAAGACTGGACAACAGCCACCTGCTCTCCCTAAAACAATCTGAGGACAACATCTGTGTTGCTGCCATTGATAATCACATTCACAGGCCAAGTGATTATTCCTAGCATTGTATGTATAACAATCTGATTGTTTCCTAAAAGTTGTTATTAATAACACTACAGTATCTACATGTACTGTTATTGAATAATGAGCAGTTCCAAAGAACAGCCTTACTCCACCTTCCCTACACCCTCTAAAATCCTAGAAGGGTGGAAGACCCTCAAAGGGCCAAAAATGTAAAGGAGAATAAGAAGCTATTGAATTAAAATTTCCAGAGGGGTCTTACAAAAAATGCTCACCTTGGAAAAATATTATTGGCCTTTTTTTGTCTGAAGAGGCATCTGGGGCCAAAGCAGAGACAATGCTGAAAACAGAACATAATGATATAACAATGTAGGCAATTTATGTCGCACAATAGAATATGTGCCATTAATTTTTTGATACAGTGTCATTAATGAGCATAGATCATAAACCTCCTGGTCTACATGTATGTGCCATCAGGGATGAAGACTGATAATAACGATGATGACAATGATGATGAATTTAATAACCATACCCACAAACCAATTCGAACAAACAAGCAAAATGATTAGCAATGCATAACGGTGCTTCTTTTTTCATTTCTTTAGAAAGTACTTAGATTTGTGCCCACAGATGTGAATTAAAAGCAACAAAATTTAATTATAATACATTTGCTGACATGCCAGAATCCCATTCAAGGTAAACAAAATACATTCAGCAACAGGGAGTTGAAGATAGCCAGAAAATTCATTGCTGGTCATATGTAAATGCTCAGTATGGTCCTACACTGTCAGGAAATGAGGCAATGGGGTTTAGGTCAGGATGGTGAAACTGTTTAGACAAGCAGTTTTCATTTTACACACATCTGGGTTGGATTCTTCAGTTTCGATTAGGTTACTGTTGAGAAGCAGAATAATTTAATGTTGACATTAAAACATGGGTTGTCTTTCACTGTTTTCCTTTAAAAAGGCAGTTCATAATAGTCACAAGACAACATCCAATGGGACAACATGCTTATAAATGGAAATTGAAAGCGATGTTTACAATAATTATGCGAATAAATTTAACCATTATCAATTAAATATCCGTCTCTAAGACGCTGAATGCAAAACAATTGTCCCTATAAACATGTATCGACGGTCTCGCAAATTTGCAGTCACGTGAATGTAAGGCAGCTTACCTGAAAACAGCAATCTGTCCAAAGTTATTGCACGCTGCCAGATAGTGACCACACGGAGAAAATGCCAAAGCAAACACCGTTGTATGAAGTGCAAGACGCCTTTTATAGATCTGATCCTAGAAAGTATCATTAGGACAATTCTGTCAAGCTAACTACGATTTCTAGAACTAAGAAAGACAAGAAACAGTGTTTTCTACCTGATGCTCTTCCGCCATTTTTCTTTTTACCGCTTTATGGAAAACCGCTGAACAAAATATTGCTGACTTAGAAAATTATCTTCGTTCCCAGATCTTTTCCCTTGCAAATGAAGAGGTGAAAGCCCTGGGGACGAGATTGGTGAGGAGGATTTTTTTTTCTTTGATTCATTTTTCTTTTCTTTCTTTCTCTCTTTGATTTTTTGTTGTTGTTGTTGTTGTTGTTGTTGTTGTTGTTGTTGTTGTTTTGGCTGGGAGGGGGAGGGGTTCACTTCATTTTCGAGACGAACGAAACAGTTGTCAAATTTGAAGCAAGTTGTTTTCATCTTGTACAGTATGATGATGAGTTTCGACTCCTTGCCGAATAAAAGAACTCGCTGATCATCTATCATTTTTGATACGATTTGTATACATCTTAAAGGGGCAGTGTCACCTGTTTTTTTGCCACTTTTGAATAACCAAAAATCATATTTGCATTGATGGAAATGTTAATATAATGGTCCAGTTTTGTTATAACAACAACCCTACAAGTGCAGTGAAGCTGTTATTAATTATATTTGGCTGTGGATGGCTCGGATACGCTGGCAAACGATTGCAACTTGAAAAAATTAGCCATTTTTTTGAGGTTTGTCCTGTGTGAAAAGGTCACTGGCTGGAAGACGTTTGTAAATGGCACTTTCTTTGTCTAAAAAGCTCTAAGAGAGCGTGTTGTTGTGTTCGAACGCTGGAAAAGGTTTCTGCCATTTACAAACACCTTCACACCCACTGAGTGACCTTTTAAACTTACCAGATATCTTGGTCCTGTGTATTTGCCTGGGAAGAAATCGCTAAAACTACTGAATCATGATTTGCTCTTCCTTGAAGAATATACTGAACATTTCAGTCCTCCCGCTACTCGAAGAACATGCAATTTCATCACGGTAGACAAAAAGCACGATATTTTCTCAAATATTTTAGCAGTTTGGACGAAATACAGAAAAATATCCGTTACAGTGAACTCTGACGTGCACTAAAATCCGCCCTTATAGTTGGCGTTTATACACCACCAACAACAGGAACAACCATTTATTTTTCCCAAAACTGCAAAAGGTTTTAAATAAATCATGAAAAAGCCTTTTCAGTTTAGCAAAGCAACTCACTTTGAGTTGCTAGCGCTAAAACGAACGAATAAAATTACATAAATTTTAAATAAGCGGATTTGTTTCAGTTTGTTTACTCGTTTCATTTATTTTTAACTGAGTCAGTTCCAAGATGCATGACCTTTAGGCTTTTAATCTGTTTCCTCCGGCTTGATATCAACTGAAGTCAAGGGCCGGGGTAAATTGCCTTCGTACAATTTCCATTCTTACCAGAAACTTCTTAGTTCTAAAAAAATTAATTGATAAAAGTCGCCGTGGTAAGTTGAAGAATAAAAGACCCTATTTACTGAAGTGCGATGCGAGGTTTTTAGCGTTGCCAAACGTTTTTAGGTGTCCGAAAATATTACAGTGTTACTGAACACATGCAGATTAAATGTTTTAACTACATGTATGGTATCTTAGGAAAGGTTCTTGGTTCATTGGTATGTAACAATTGAACTGCATTTTGGTTTAGTTCATTGACATACAAAAAGTGACTTTTTTAGTCAGCGATAAACGTGTGGTTTCAAGCCTTTATTTTAAAATGAGTGGCCAAACTACCTCATCAACTCTGGTGATAAAACCAAACATTCGTTTCTGTTCCCCACCGTCGCAGCACCACAGTTTCTAACCCCTTTATCCATATATCTTGGCCAGTTTTTCAGTCTGACACAGTTTTGACAATAATCAGGTGTTTGTTGCAGAAAACAAGTCATCAATTTTACTTCAGTTGGCACCTATTTGAACAACGAAAGTTTAATTTACGCAATTTGCTTTGGGTGATCGTCAGCGATATTGCGTTTTTTGTCCTTCAGAACTCTTCCGTGACCGTGGCAACCATTGCGATCTTTTTGAATGTCTTTAATGCCCTTGAGGTCTTATGCATATGCCTATCTTCATCAACTGTTTTATCTACGCTTTCAACTTTGATTTTGAAATTTTGATTTTTTGTTCTTAAGGATTCTGTACTCAGTTATCCGATAATTCATCTTTGTGTCGTAACCAAAGCAGATGGAGTTTTTTTATAATAAGCAAACTCTGGCATAAAAAGACTGTCTGCTTGCCTCAGTCAAAAATTAAATATCACATTTATTAACAAATGAGAAAAGAAAATAGCCTATTTAAAAGCAAGTTATTACAGCAAACGACGCCAATGGGGCAGAAAATTTAATAATAATTGGTCATAATGACGATAATAAAATTCAAACTAATTACCTTACTTTCGCGCACTGATTCACTGGCAATCAAAGAGGTAAAGAAAAACCCGAAGAAAAACATTTAAGAGAAATGGGACTTTTTCATTAATTACATAGAAGACATCTTCATTCATATGGAAATGTTCTACAGAGATAATAGTCTTATTGCTATCAACGCCTGACTTCTGCTTAAAACTGGCTCAAGTATGCAGAATTTTAACTGTTACCAACCGTTACGATGTGAAGCCAGATGTTATAGTTCAAAGTCAAATCGTTCAGCCAAGGCTTGGCTGAACGATTTCACTTTGAACTTTTAGCCATTGCGTTAAATCGGTCTCTCGGTTGATAACTATTTGTCTACCCGATAAATCATAACACTTAACCATTTGCCAATTGCTTTAATAAGCAGTGCTCGTTTAAGCTAATTAATTTTACAACCTGAGTACACTGGACCGTTTGATGTCAAACTTAGTAACTTGTTCAAACACGTATCAGAAGATAGACAGGTCTTGATTTATATAGACCGATTCTGCTTTGGTTGCCTTTTCAACATGGGAGACTAGGCAATTTCTTACCTGTCTAAATGGTTTGCTTAAACCATGTCACAAATGACAATAAGGCTATTCGTATTGTGGTAGCTTCATTTCTAAAACATTTATTCTATTCTGCAGTTCTGTTTAATCTATGATTTGACACTCTTATATTTTGGCGGTGACGACTGCCCATACATTCAGTTTTACTTAAGCGTTCGTCGCGAGAATATCAAAGGAGAGAAGGTAAGCACATCAAATTACAAAACTTACAGAATATGACCTTTGAAAAGGACTGGTTTAACAGTGTTTGGTAAGGTCTTCTGAAAAAGGAAATTATTTAAGAGGAAATAAATTTTATTATTCCAGTTGAATCAAGAGACAGTACTGGTCGCAAAGCCAATGATTGTATGAGAGCTAAGCGGCGTGTTTAAGAACCTTAAAAACTGCCACGTAAGTTAGGGTATGAAAATATATCAAATGACCGCAAGTCTCTTTTCCTTGCAGCGGCGTGGCATTCACGAAAAATTTTCCCCTTAACAAATTCCGTCCACAAATGAATGAATCCAAAGTATTTTATTTATCAATGCCGAAAATTATTCAGTATGCGTTTTGTCTGCGTTTACTTGAAAATCCAAAGCTCAGTGGTCGGTTTCCGTGAGTTTACAAGCATAGCGCTGTACACATGATAGCGGAGAAAAGTGGATTCTTCAGTTCACTTTCTGATAGTTTCGGTAATCAGTGAGGGTGAAAGGAGCAATGAGTTTGCGGAATGGCATAATGATGCGAAATACGAGCTATGCTGAATGACTTAACCCGCGTCCCGTTTTCGCGCCAATTTTATAAGAGCAGCAGTTTTTTTCGATGTTGCGGACTCTAGCCGAATATCAGGAAGAAATGAGAGTGAAGAAATCGATGAATACTGTTAAAAATTTTCGCTTTCAAGGAACTTTGAATAACGACTAGTTTCATATTTATCCAAGGATATTTATTGGGGTTAAGGTTATAAGCCGGTCTCTTCAGTACTGGTTTCATCATTTACGATTTGTAAGAGCAATGGTAACCTTGGTTTCGTTTTAGCTTTTTAATAATTCGCATTTTGCTGTATTTTCGTCAAAACGGCTAAAATGTTTGACAAAGCAGGTCCTTTTTGTAAACCACTTTTTAGTGAAAAAGTTTCCTCATTAAAGATTGTCATTATTATTATTAAAGAACCAGCTGTTTTGTAACATGAAATTGCTCTTACAGCATCGGGAAGAAAATATTAAGGTTTGTTCTCGAGTGAAGAACATACCATGATTAATATTCTCGACTTCTCTAAAGTAGACTGAAAAAACTTGAAAAAATTGGTTGCAATCCACTTCCGTCCATCCTTGCCATCCGCAGCCAAACTAATTAACTCCTGAATAGTTTTCTGTCCACCAGTAGGGTTATTGTTATCAAACATCAACCATTATTTTAACAATTCCATTCAAACAAATACGTTTTCTTGCTATTCATAGTGACACTAAACATAGGTGGCACTGCCTACTTGAAAACCTTTGTATGCCACTGTGTTATCACAACAGGCGTTATAATTATTTGCCAGTATCATGCTCGTTACTAGAGGGGAAAGAATTTTAAAAAGCCGAGAGTAGCTATTCAAGAAAAAGTTCGATTATAGGTTCTAGCGTTGAATAAGTGATCAATTATCTTAGAGTTAAGGCAATGCGCTCTAGCGGGTTCTTTACTGAAGTACAGAATAGCCCGTAATCATCCCCGTTCACTTTGAGTGGAAAAACATCCCGTCACATTCCGCCGTAAGGTTTACAGCAAAAGTTTTACAAATGAACGTTTATAGATCTTTGCCATTTAGAGCTTTGAAAACAATTACAGTCAGAAACTAAAACTAATTTTATATTCACTTTTTATTTTATTGTATTTTTTTCCTTTAAAAAATTTTTACCCAATTTATTTTCACTTATATACACTTTCCTTGAACATTGAGAGTTAATGATTATTGTTCCAGCGCCGAATACAACTTCCAGTTTCCCTTTATGTCACCTGATTGTTTCTTTAATTTTCTTTTTTTCCTCAGAGAAGTTCGTCATGAGGCCCATTTTCATTCTTGCGGTGCTTGTTTGTGCTGTTGTTGTGGCAGGTAAGGATGCAAGCAAAAAAAAATAAAAAATAAATAAATAAAAATAGATAAAAAAAAGAAAGAAAAGAAAAAGGATGCAAGCAACCCAGAAACGCATCGGTTGAGTTAGAATTTTAGTGCGATTTCAAATCACCCGCATTTGTGAACTACCAGTGACTTTCACTGGACGCGATTGATTGATTGATTGATTGATTGATTGATTGATTGATTGATTGATTGATTGATTGATTGATTGATTGATTGATTGATTGATTGACTGATGATTTGATTGTATTTTTGCCATAATAGCGAAGTGAATGAAAAAGCAGGCAGAGTAGGTGTTACTTTGCGTTTTAAGGCGAGCCAGACGAGCGGAGGCGCGCGTCAGCGGAGGGCGAAGCGGATGTCGCACACCTCCCGTCCTGCATGACTCGCCCCGCTCACCTGAAAAACCAAAAAATAAATAAAAAATAACACCTGTTCTGAAACACTTTTCTGCGAGTTTTGAAAATTCAGCGGGCCAAACAATGGCTTATTCCCTCAAAATGATCCGCTCTTTCTTACCGTAGACGTTACTAGTATTTTTTAATTAATAAGTTACGTTTTAACTGTTAGGGGAAAAGCGTAACAGGCTCATCAAGGCAGATAACGGAAAATATGTCTGCAGATTAACCGTGGAATTTGAAGACGACGAAGGCGAAAACGAGAAATACATAGCTGAAACCATTCAGGCTTCTAAGCCCGCACCGGATGCTTCCTGTTTTTTTAAGGTCAAGCGTCGGCCTGGTAAAACTATCACCTTGAAGGCAGATAACGGCAAATTCCTGTGCAGGGAGGATCATGAAGAGGATTTTCAACCAATTGAGGCTCGTAGATCTCAGCCAGATGCATCATGCCGCTTTAAAGTCCAAAAGCAATCCGATGGGACGGTCGCCCTGCAAGCAGATAACGGAAAGTACCTGAGTCGTACTCTTAGCGATGGTATCGACCTTATCTTTGCCAATAAGGATACGATTGATGCCACTTGCAAATTCACTTGGCAATTCTAAGTACCTTCAATCGCTAAATGAAATGTGATGTATACTCGGCAAGGCCGTCATGCATAATGCCAATGAAGGCAAATAAAAATTAAACGGAGAAGTATAATCATTTGAGTCTTGATTTCTTGTCCAAGAATCTGAAAAAGCAGAAAAGAAAAATGATGCTTTCCCTTTTTTTCTTTTCTCTTTTCTCGTTAATCAGAGACGTTTTAGAAATCCTTATTATTCTAGTCTGAGTATGAGATTTTCCAGAAAAGAAAGAGTTCGCGCGCGTGAAGTAGAGCCAGTTTGGCGGGAAAACGAGATAGCGTAGTTATTTTGAGCGCTCTCCATTTGTATTGAAAGAACAGTTGTTCCGTTAAGGAATCAAACGGAACGATTCTTTTCACTGCCAATTTTGAAAAATAAACTACGTTTCTCACCAAGGAACATGGTACGTGAGTGTGATAAAGCAAATAATTCAGTGATATTGTGGTTATTTCGGTAAAAGCGAAAGGAGGAATACGTCTGAAGTTATTCCTTTTTTTTTTCGAAAAATTTCCAGTCGGAGGGACTGTTCCATTCGGTTGTCCCACCAGAACAACCGGTTCTTCCGTTCAAAAGTGAAAGCGCTCTTAACTAGCGCTTTGCGCGAACTCGCGACGTAGTGGCGAAATCAAGTCATCGAAATGTAGTTGATCTCGTTTTTGGGAATCACGAAAGAGCTTAGCTAACATTCAGTTAAAACATTTTGTTCAAGTTCGTCGCTCAAAAAGAGTAAAATGAAGCTTCCTGAGATATATCAGTTCTTAGTACTTCGCTGAAAACGTGAAGTCAAATCTGGAGTTCGTTGTCGTACCCGTATAGTAAAGAATCTTAAAATCTCTATTACCTGTTTGAGACGACTTGGCAGTTCATCTCTTCTGCTAATGGCTGACGGACACAATCACCAAATCATCTGTCGGTCGACTCTCGACCGTTAGTAGTGATGTCAACTGTAGTCCCAAAATGAACTAGAAAACACTATAAAGTGAGTAGATTTGGGAACATGGAAACAGATTTACCATTTAAAACGATTCTTTGAGAGCCAGAAGTCCGGGATGAGCAGCTGAAATAGGGATTCTTGAATGTCCTTAAAACCGTCTGACGGCTAATAATAACTGCTTTTTTGACGGTTGACGGTAAAAATTGCCCATTTTCGACGGTTGACGGTTACTTTTAGGCTGTTTGACGGCTGACGGTTAACCCCATTGAAACCCTCATATATTGATTAAGATAGCAGAATGTTAAACAGCAATGAATGTAAAAAAAAATTATTCATTCATTCATTTTATATACTGAAAGGATACAAGAGTATTATTTTAACCAATGGCTCGGCATGTTTCCAATACCAAAAAATTGTGGATCAGTAAAACTGCTCCACTATAAATGGGTAGCCAACTGTTCTTGTTACAGAAGAGGATGACCCACCCCCATGGGTAGCTGAAAATTGAACAGTTCACCCCCTCTCTGCTCCGGCCAACCTCCCCCACCCCACCCCTACCACCCCTATACGTTTTGAATGAAAATCAGGTGAGACACCTCCCTTGGAAGTTGAACTGTTGACTCCATCAGCTCAGTACACGTTGCATTTACCTCGCTTAGAATTGAATTCAAGAGCTGGAATGAATTACCTAAAAGCTAAACTGGGTGCCGATTTGATTTCAATCTGTGTCTTGAACTGTGTCAATAGATGCGCGACTGAACAATACGACTTGATGCGTTAGTCAATTTTAGTAGTGCCCATACCTCCCCCAACCTCGGCATTAGAATCTTTTTGGCAAACCGGCAAATGCTCCCACGGATGGAACAGTACAAGCAAGCTGTCGAATTTAAATGCCCCACGGTACAGCAAAAGATTATAAGTTGATTTCTTGGTTTCTGGGCGTACCTTCATTCTGGTCAATGCTAATTTACGCAAAACTAACTCTCATATAAGTCTTAGTTCTCTGTATTGCACCGTGACCGATCTACGGTCTCATTTTTGTCCTCCGTGGCTTTAGTTAGCGCCAATTTATCGTCTTTACCGATGAACTCAAAAGTGAAAGGAAGTGGAAGCGCTTTGAGATGATAATCATGAGGTCGTCAAATACCCCGGTGGGTGGGTTTTGACAGACAATTTGAAAGATGCCCTACATATTACCGAGGAGATGGGCGGTGCGAGAATTGACTGACGCATAAACTGAGAACGGCGTTCTCCATCCTTCTGAGTAAAGATGTCGTTAAATAATTACGTTTTCTACTTTCATTATAATTTTGTCCTTCTTTAAATTAGGATGGGACAGGGTCGGCGGAGATAATAAGAATGGTAATAAAAAATCCTAATTTTGCAAACTTTTGATCGCTTGAATGGAAGTATTTAGACCCCACTTTTCCGTGTAGGAGGAGCTTCAGCGAAAGACATTCATTTAATTGGGACAACGCTTTACAACGCTGTCTTTGATGAATAATTTAGGATTCGCTTTAATCAGCTTTATCCCTTAGCAGGACATTTAAGTAAACGAGGCAGAGAGAACAGACTCAAATAGGATGTTTTGGCACCGAGTAGCGTTGTATTCAATTAGAAAATCTGAGAGTGATGAGATGAATAGGCAGTTGGGGCATGGCCAGCAGTTTTAACATCAAAAAAGAGCAACAGAAGTTAATTGTTAGCGGCATCAAAACAAAGCCGTTATAAACTCGATGATATTTGTATAAAAACTGATTCAACTTACTGAACAGTGACCAAAGCAAAGAATTCAATGGCCACTTAAAACAGTATCTATGAGAAACGATTAATTAAGGTTGAAATAACAATACAGTCAAACCTCTATTAAGCGGTCACCCTCGGGAATGAGCCAACTGACCGCTTAATAGAGGTTTCCCAAAATGTAGTATAAAATATGGTAAAAATGGAACTGTAAGATGTATACAGTATATTGTACCGGTTCACAACAACAGTAACACAAAATATTAGAAAAACATCAAGTAATTCAAGAAAGTTCGCGCTTATACAGTACTAATGTTGTTTGAAAGGCAATCGCCTTTGTTGTAAACCACATTAATAAAGTTTTGCATTCAACATGATGTGAAAAAATCAGTTATTGTTGTCTGCAATTTAGAGCTGCGTAACTCTATTTGATGGAGCAAATCGCTCACTTTGCTAAGGGCCAACGACAGTTCCTCATGTCCGTTAAACTGTGCAAAGTCTTTCAGCTGTTCAGCCACTTCCTCTGCCTTTTGTACCGTCTTTGTGACAGGCTTTTTGAGCTCTGGGTCAAACTCATCTTCTTCTTCTTCCTCATTTGTTCTGTCTTGTTTTTCGGCTGGGGCAGATAACATAACATCCTCGTCATCATTAATTTTCGTATCATCGTGCCAAAATATCCTAAAATAACGCATTGTAATAAACTACGTGACCGCTTAATAAAAGTGAAATACAATAAAATTAGCCAATTGGGAATTCTAAATGGTGACCGCGTGCGCTTAACAGAGGTGACCGCTTAATAGAGGTCAAATTTACAGTAAATAAGGGGAATGCTTTTGGGAAATTTGATAAGTGTCCGTTTAATAGAGGGTGACCGCTTAATAGAGGGCCGCTTAAAAGAGGTTTGACTGTACGTTTTCCTGACTACAAAAGCTCAGAGTGACATTCGCTTCGCTAAAGGGGAATGCTCCGCCCAAAAGGGGTACCTTTCCAGTAGCACACAACTTATTGAATTCAGATAGGTCAGAACTGACGAAGCCTGCAATTGGTAGAAAAAAAAATTTTAACAAACGATTCACCTTTCAATGAATTGTGTGAGAAGGAGTTTTCATTACTTTGCTGCGGTAGTTCAGATTATCTTAGTCCGAAATTAAACTAATGGTAAACAAGTATCATTGTTTCCCCCGATTAAGAGATTGTGTAGCTTGTTGTTTAAGAGTCCAGTTTTCTAAACACTTCATTCAATTCATTCATTCATTCAGTCAAGGATTTCCACAGCCTTAGTTTTGAAGAAATATTGGCCAAGCTGATCTAAGATAGTTACAGAGCTAAACACTCCTCAAGACAGAAAATGCTGGAAGCTTTTAACCTTATAATTGCTTGAAGGTGTGTTTGATTGCGTTAGCATTTAACCTGTCAACCGACATTCCGCTTTTTTGTTAATTTACCCCTGGGTATTAAGTTATTTTACAGTTGTGTCCCTTCTGTGATTATAAGTAGTTATAACTGCGTAAACGTGCTGGCATTTTGGTGCTACCGAAGGCCGAAGCAGTTGGTCGAGCCGAACATTAAATTAGAGAAGGAGAGAAGGTACTTAAGGTAAGTCAGTTTGATGTTTCAGTCCTGGCAAGTTAATTAAGTCTACTCAGTAAGAAGTAAACAGGGATAAAGGGGGAAAGTTTTTTTTTAAGTGAGTTAGGTGGATTCGCGCAAATACGATTGCTATATAATATTTCAATCGATCTTTCTAAAAGCTTTTTGCACGGGTAGAAGCGAAAGCAACTGATTTATTCAGTCTTGTTAGTAAACTAGCGCGTTGTGCAGGTAAAGGCACAACATGCTCGCTTCAATCGCTCATGCGGTTCAGAAACCCAGTGACTCTTCCAACTATTTTCAGGCACTGTCTGAAGTAGTGCTAAAACTTTTGGAAAGTGTAATTTGTAGTTGTAACCGTAGTCGGCTTATATCAGTGCTCAACCGCAATCTCTTTTTTTTCCCCAGGATCGTCTACCATGAAGCTCATTTTCCCCCTCGCACTGCTCCTTTGCACCGTCATGGTGACAGGTACGTACGAAAAGAATTAACAGAAAATTCAAACCGGTTTGCAGCTGTTTTTCTTTTAATATAAGAAACTGGGTTTACGAACATAAGCCAGGAGTACCAACGGTTCATTTTGGTGAATAGCTGTTTTGTAGGCCTAACTCGCCTCCGATCAGTTAAGTTCGCATTCAGCTCAGTTTATTGTGAAGAACAATTGGCGTGTAATTTTCATAGTTATGTACGACGTTTAAAACCATATTCACGATATACAGCCGCCTGAAGAAGTTTATTTCCCCTAGTCTATCCACCTTCAAAAGAAAGCTTCTTGATTTCCTCAGTTAATTGCATGAAACGTCCGACTCCGTTATGTCTGTATAGTCTTACCACCGTATGTGGTAAATTTGCTACTTATTGCATTTAAATTCTCGACAATTGAAATCGCAAAGCAAGTAGTGCATGTCTCGCTCTTTTACTGCGACCTCGTCTGGGCACGGCGTTCACAGTGATTTCTTCTGAACATTCAAGGACCTTCAAATTGAACTGAGTTGATTTGATATTATTCCAATACGTTACCGTAAGCTGATTTATCTTATTATTATTTTGACAGCCAAACAATGCTGCACCGATGGAGGGTCGCTGTCTCTGAAGGCAGATAACGGAAAATTCTTTTGTGTTGTTAAAGATGAGGTGGAAGTTTACGACGGACATGACGGAAGCGGAGAAGACGTTATGACAACTGAATACACTTCATATGTCATTCCCCTCAAGGAGACCTCGGAGGATGCTTCCTGTTCTTTCACAGTCTGCAAGCAGGCTGATCAAACCATCCTGTTACAGGCAAGCAACGGAAATTATGCCTGCAGAAAAGATGAAGGATGGGGTTTTGAACCCATTGAGGCTGACGTGTCGACGCCAGTAAGTTCGTGCTATTTCAAAGTCCACAATCTGCCCGATGGAAAAGTTGCCCTACAGGCAGACAACGGAAAGTATTTGAGTCGAGTTCCTCGCGGTTCGTTTAACCAAATGGAGGCACATCAGCAGGAAATTAATTATTTTGCCAAATTAACCTTTTATCAATCAGAAAACTAAGAATGGAAGCAACACACAGTCTAATTGTTTGATCATCCAGATTAATTTGTAAGACGGCGTCTTAGCGATAACACGATGTACTGAAGAAAAATAAAACTTGGTTTGTGAGGAGAATTTGAGAGTTTTATGATCAACCGCTACTCCAGGTTAATTTGCAAGATGTTAGGATGTAATGAACATCATAAAGTTTGTCTCAGGGGAATTTTAAGATTTTGATGATCTACTGCTCATGCGCTGCTTTAGAGTCACCCAGCTCTCATCAGGTCCACCCTATCCATGACTATGATTGGCTGCCAGGTGATTCACAAGTCAGTCATACAAACAATGCTCCTACCGAACGATTGAAGGGCTGGTGTTGATCTGTTATTTCATTGGCCAAGAAGGTTAACTTGAGCGGGCAGGGATAAAGGAGGTGGGCTGGGGGAGGGGGGGGGGAAGGTGACAGCAGATTTTTTTAATAGATAGATTGAAAAAATAGGACAAAGCTATCCACCCGCCGCGTTCGACCGCCAATCAAGACACGAACCAATAGGACATTTTCACTATGGCGTCATTTTACTACAACTACCAGAATCCTTCTGGTTTTTTGTTTTCTCATGCTAATTAGAGCTATTGTTCTTTGCTGTCCACTGGGATAACAAAATTTGAATTTGAAAAGGAAAACGAAATGAATTCTGGTAGTTGTAGTAAAATGACGCCATCGTGAAAATGGCCTATTTAAGTCGGTTGACATCAGTTGATCTTACAGTTTGACAATTTTTTTATGCTGGAAAAGCTCCAGATTTTAAATTTGATTCCCTTTGTTTCCTCAAATCTTACTTTATACTTTCCTTACGCCATCTGTGAAGAAGGGGATTCAGCGAAAGGCATTCATTTAATTGGCATCTTTTCTTTCATGAATATTTGGAGATATACGAGACAACTTTTAACAATCATATCAACTAAATTAAATTAGGCAAATGGATTAGAAATGTGGCGAAGTAGTATTTTTTTTTTATTTTATTTTTTTTGCATCAAACACTACCGTATAGTAGCAAGATGGGAAATGCTACGAGCTATTGAGCTAATTAGCACGACTGGCACTTTTTAAAAGAACAAAACGACAAAAGTTAATTGTTAACGGCATCTGGGTAGAGCTTATGAACTCAACCATATTTGCATGAAAACTGGTACAAATTACTGAACCATGATCAACATAAAGGAATGACTGTACAATCTTCCTGCGAGAAACGGTTAATTAAAACTGAAATACAAACGTTTCCCTAAATACAAAAGCTTAGAGTGACATTCTTGTGTCAACAGACTAATCAAATCATTCAGAAATATATGAAATATACCGTCCAAAAAGTTCCTTCTTTTCAATGACGTTTTTGCAACTAGCCGACACTATTTCTATCAGCCTTATTTTATATTTGTAGTTTTATGTTTTTATTTTACGCGTTTTTAACCAAGGTTGAAGTTATTGGCGTTTGACGCCTATAGATATCAGCCATGGAACTAGCTGGACTATCTTGAATAAGGGTGCAAATGAACAGTGTGCTTGCACTGTGGAGCCAAATGACTGATAAGACTAGAATTAACTCTGTTTCGATGTCGATTTTTGTCATCGCCCTACACCCGACTTGGGATCCTTTTCACAGACTACGTGCGGTCTCCTACGATTTTCATGGGTTCAAGCGAATAACTTAGAAGACTAATTGAAAAACTAACACTCAGTACGATTTTTTCTGGGTTCATGTATCACCTTAACATAAGAGTTAATTCTCTGGTCCATCAATTCTATCTTTAATCACTGACGCCGGACTTCTCTCTGTTTTGTTCCCATTGTTTGGGACAGTGTTCCACCCCCTACTTCACAGGGCGCCGCTAACACATCATTTGTTGAAATGGAGCAAGTCAAATGTGGCGAAGCCTGAAACTAGAAGCTAAGAAAACAATTTTAAACAAACGAATCGTCTTTTAACAATCAGTGTGTGTAAGCAGTTTTCACCACCTAGTCGTGGCGATTTAAATTGGTCTGGCATTTCTGATCCATCGGAGATTGCGAGTATTTTTGTTAAATGGTAAACAAGTATAATTGTTCTTCATTGTTAGTCTGTTGTTTAGCCTGTATACGTAGCTAAGAGTCGAGAAACGCTTCATTTAATTTTTCTCACAGCAAGGTTTCCTAGGGTTTTAGTTTTCTTTTGTAACTCGGCTTCTGAACAAAGTCATGATGTACCGACCGAAGAAAAATAAAACTTGATTTCTGTGGAAAATTTTGAGAGTTTGATTATCTACTGCGACTACCCGAAGATGGCTTAATTAGTCGAAAATAATCGGGTTTGCTTTTTCTTTTAACTTTTTAGCCTCGTAAAATAGTACTGATATTCGAATCTCTTTACGGTGGCCAAATTACACTATCACACTCTGTTCTGCTAATTCGAACTTTAATGTATGCACACTGACATTACTTCTCAGGAATATTTAATTAAGCTTCCCATTGGTGATAGTGAATTTTCTTTTGTTATTGAAACTATTGTATTTTCGTTTGAATTTAAGTTTAAATAGCTTATGCTGTTGTATTTTTCTTTAGTGTGTATAACTGTAACCCTCGGTTAGCGTAGCGAAAATCAATAGATAATGCTACAAATTGGTTCCGAAATAAGAAAAGCTTAGGCATTGTGGTAAAATAGAGTAAACAAGACCACAAAAGAGAAAATGCCGTGCACGTACTAATAAGACCGGCCGCTAATCCGGGCATCTGAGACTAAGCTCTAAACCCATAAAGTTGAGTCGATAGCATCTTGTAGCCGAGGCATCCACGTTTCTTTAATAGAAACCTGCTACTCACAGTCCGACAAAGATATCGAGAGATTTTCATTCGTTTTGAAAGTACTCGGAAAGGATCTCAAACAGCGGTGTAAAAAAAAACGAAAAACGGAAATATGAACAAATTTAAAAAGTCTCTGACAGTGTTTCATGGTACAAAAAAATGCTTTGAACTTCTCTTAACGCAGCGCTGAGAATAAAAGGTAACGCGAATTTGCACAATCAAAATTATAAACTGGATATTTTTTTCGTATTTACCCACAGCAATACAAGTATTTTATACAATGCTTGTGAACAGTAATACAGAAAATCACACAGGCTCTTCGCATTATTCAAAATGGTACCGACAGAAATTTCTGGCCAAAAGCAGGTCCGGCCCTTGTCTCGAGGCCTGATACTGTAGAAATTATTTCAGTATGACAGAGGCGCGATATTGGTTGATTTTAAGGTCAGGTGATCAATACCAAGCTTCGTGGACAAATTCTAGGCACTGGTACGTACTGTCATTCTCTGCAATCCATCAGAATGTCGTGTTTCAGAGTGGATCAGTTTCATTTTGCAAGCTAAAGGTTCAAAATCTTCATAATTCGTTTAGACAAGTTTGGCAAGTTTGCAAATAAAAAATTAAAACCAATCGATAAAACACGATTTGAAAAATGCATTCATGGAATGCAAATAAAAACGTTATGGTTTGGTATATGGTACTGGAGCATTCCCCCAGAGTGTCTGATTCGCTTATACAATTATACAAGCTACGGCCCCAGTAAGTTATTAGGATTTTCGGAACTCTACCGATAATAGAAATGATTGTGTAACTAGAACTTTGAGATTGAGCGTTTATTCTCGTCCTCTAAATTAAGGTGTTGATATTAAGCTTATTAAGACTGACAGTAAAAATGAATATCTTAAACGAAAGCTAGCTTAAAATGAAAGGGGATTGTAGAGCAACAGCTGGGTGAAAAACATCCACGTACGTCCACTTGCTCCTAGGATCGAGCCAGCTGTACCCCCAATCTAAGACCTCCTGGGCTGGGCCGAAACGAAACTCTGCACAACGTAGCTAACTTGCGGAAACGATTACTAGATTATTTACATTGCTAAAAGAGTAAAAAGCTAGCAGTCATGGACAAAAAGTTTTTCATTATCACTTAGCCAAAGAAACATGTTGTTTCAAACACCGAAAGGTAGAGGGAACAAGACCAGCTCTCAGGGTTGCTGTTCATCACGATAAATATGTTCCCTGGATTACTTTTCACTGATCGTTCAAAACATATCCTTTGGCAATGAAGCCGGCAAAGAAGATTGAGATATGAATTCGTTCACTAATATTTTTGAAACGATGTTACCTTTTCCAACTCTTTCGTAAACCTTTTGGATAGAGAAAATAAAATTCCCTGACTGTTTAACTTTTCCTGAGTTGATACAACAATTCCCTGACTTTTCCCTGACCTTGAAAAAGTCAGTGTTTCTGGAGACCAGCTACAGTGTGCTTTTCCTGATGAACACCCTGATGAACACCTTTAAATCTTTCACTCTGAAATTCGAATTAACCGGAAAAATTTATAATTTTGTTTTTGAACCTATTTGAAAAGCCAGCCGTGCATCAGCCTTGATTGCATGGAGTGTTCACTCTGTAGAATTTCAGTCACAAGCCCTTAAATGCTATATAATTATAAACCACCTTGTACGCTATAATAAACAGAACCACAGAAGAATGCTGACCAGTTAAAGTTTAATTTCAATGGTCACACTTTACGATTTAACCCACAAACTCAAAAGTTAGAATTACCTTGTACAGTATAACAAACAGCACCACAAAAAAGTGGTTGCTTTCCCTTTTTGAATGGTCACACTTTAAGATTTCATCTATCAGCTCTGTTCTTGAATCCGGAAGAGAAAGAGTTAAATGCACGGGGAATGAATCGCCTTTATCCATATTCACATTAGACAAGTTTGTTTTACATGCAAGCCTTACTTGTGAAACACAAAGCTGTATTTAACATAGCTAGTAAATTCGTGTAATTAAATTCAATTGCGCGTGCTTGCTTCATATTCTCATTGTGCAGCCTGATAACGTCAGCAAACAAATGCCTCGAGAAAAAGCTAACCGGCATGTACTCTATTAATCTTAATATGTAAACATTACCATCCCTTTGTAATTCATTTATCAGTCGTTTTCTCACAAGCGCACTCTACTATTTTCATACAGTCTTGATCCTTCTTAACGCAAATATCGTTTGTTCCTAACACGCACAATCTAATCTTATATAAAAATTGTCATACCTTCTTAATCAAATTATAAGTTGGTTGCTAACACGCGCACTCTGTTAATCTTGTTCAGTTAATTATAGCCATTCCTTCCGAGTTCATTTACGACACGCGCACTTTACTAATCTCATTTGAACACCATCACCCCTTCCTAATTCAGTTACGAGTTGTTTGCAGATACTTGCACTCAACTAACCTTATACAAACATGATTTCCCTTCTTGATCCGTTTACCAGTTGCTTACCTTCACGCTCAGTCTACTCATATGATTTTCGTCGTCACCCTTCTAAATGCAATGATTTTTTTTTTGCTATTTAATAAACACGGACAATCTATATAATCTTATAAAAACACGATCTCCCTTCTTAAATTTTCATTTATCAGTTGCGTGCTGACAAATGCACTCTTCTAATATTATATAAACATTACCATTCAACAGACGTTTGCTAGCACGCGCCCTCCACTAACCTTATTCAAACATTACCATCCCTACTTAAGTCATTTATCAGTCGTTTACTAGCACGCGCACTCTACGAATCTTATATAAGCATTACCATCTCTTCATAGTTCATTTATCAGTCGTGTGTTAGCACGCGCACTCTACTTATCTTATTTAAGCATCACCATCCCTACTAAATTCATTAATTAATCGTTTACTAGCATGCGCACCCTACTAATCTTATATAAGCATAACCATCTCTTCGTAGTTCATTTATCAGTGAGTCATCAGTCGTTTGCTAGCACGCGCACTCTACTTAGCTTATAGATTCATCACCATCCCTACTAAATTCATTAATCAATCGTTTACTAGCACGCGCACTCTACTAATCTTATATAAGCATTACCATCCTACTTAAGTCATTTATCATTCGTTTGCTAGACCCTTTGCTAGCATACGCACTCTACTAATCTTATATAAGCATTACCATCCCTTCACAAGTCATTTGTTATTATCGGTCGTTTACTAGCACGCGCACTCTATGAATCTTATATAAGCATTACCATCTCTTCATAGTTCATTTATCAGTCGTTTGTTAGCACGCGCACTCTACTTATCTTATTTAAGCATCACCATCCCTACTAAATTCATTAATTAATCGTTTACTAGCATGCGCACCCTACTAATCTTATATAAGCATAACCATCTCTTCGTAGTTCATTTATCAGTGAGTCATCAGTCGTTTGCTAGCACGCGCACTCTACTTATCTTATAGATTCATCACCATCCCTACTAAATTCATTAATCAATCGTTTACTAGCACGCGCACTCTACTAATCTTAGAGATTCATCACGATCCCTACTAAATTCATTTATCAGTTTTTTGCTAGCACGCGCACTCTACTAATATTATATAAGCATTATCAACCCTTCACAAGTCATTTGTTATTATCAGTCGTTCACTAGCACGCGCACTCTACTAATTTTATAGATTCATCACCATCCCTACTAAATTCATTAATCAGTCATTTACTAGCACGCGCACTCTACTAATCTTAGAGATTCATCACGATCCCTACTAAATTCATTTATCAGTTGTTCACTAGCACGCGCACTCTACTAATCTTATATAAGCATTATCTTCCCTACATAAATCATTTGTTATTATCAGTCGTTCACTAGCACGCGCAATCTACTAACATTATATAAGCATTATCTTCCCTACATAAATCATTTGTCAGCACGCGCACTCTACATCAGCACGCGCACTCTACTAATCTTATATAAGCATTATCTTCCCTACATAAATCATTTGTTATTATCAGTCGTTCACTAGCACGCGCAATCTACTAATATTATATAAGCATTATCTTCCCTACATAAATCATTTGTTATCAGTCGTTTGCTAGCACGCGCAGTCTACGTATCTTATATAAGCATTACCATCCCTACCCAATTTATTTGTCAGTCGTTTATAGCAAGCGCACTCTATGAGTCCTGCATAAACATAACCATCCCTAAAAAATTCATTTATCAGTGTTTGCTAGCACGCGCAATCCACTAGTCTTATATAAACATTACCATACCTTCATAATTCATTTATCTGTCGCTTGCAAAGCTTCACACGCACTCCACTAATCTTATATTAACATCACCAACCCTTCATAATTTATTATAAACATTACCATCTATTCCTAATTGACTTATCAGCTGTTTGCTAACACGCGCACTCTACTATTCCATCTCTACTACTCCATCTTGATCACCCTTTTTAATGCAAGTACCATTTGTTTGCTAACACGCGCAATCTAACCTTATATAAATATTACCATCCTTTCTTATTGAATTAAATTCAATTTTAAGTTGGTTTTTAACAGGCATACTTAACTAATCATTTTTAAAATTCACCACTCCTTGGTAATTCAATTATCATTTGTTTACTTACACACGCGCCCTACTATTTTCCTATAACCATGATCACCCTTCTTTATAATAATAGATTGCGCGTGTTAGCAGACAAATAATGCTTGTGTTGACACAAGTATTATTTGTCTGCTAACACGCGCAATTTATTATTATAATCTTGAGAAACAATACCATCCTCTCATAATTCAATTATAGGTTGTTTACAAACACGCGCATTCTTCTGATCTTACATAATTATTACCATCCCTTCTTAATTCATTTATTTGTTGTTTAATAACACACTCACTCTACTTTTCTTATGTAAACATCGCCATCCCTTGTTAATTCTTTTTATCAGTTGTATGCTATCACGTATACTCTTTTATATAAACACTACCATCCCTCTCTTAGTTCAGTTTTAAGTTGTTTGCTAACACGCACGCTCTCATCTAATATGTAATTGTTGCCACCTTTCTTAATTCATTTATCGGTTGTTATGATATAAACATCATCATCCCTTACACGTAATTATAGCTATTCCTTCATTTATCAATTGTTTTCTAACACGCGCACTCTACTAATCTGATATAAGCACATCACCCCTTCTTAATACAGCTACCAGTTGTTTGCAGTCACGAATTTCCTAATCTTACATAAACATGATCTCCCTTCCTGATGACAATTATTAGTTTTTTACTTACATGCGGACTCTATTTAGCGTATATAACCTCATCCCTAATCTTAATTAGTTTTTTCTGCTGAGTGCCAACACTTGTACACGTATAAATCTTATATATAATCATCATCTCTACTTGATCCATCTTAAATAAACATCCCTTATCAGTTAATTCTGTTTGCTTGCACTCTCTCTTTTACACCTAATGTGTGCATCGTCATTCTTTTATTGAAAGTTATTTGCTAACGCGCGCACTAGTTCAAATCTTACATTTACATTATTACCCACTCTTAATTTATACATTCTACAGCATTTAACGTTCCAAGCTCAGAATCAAGAATCTCCCTGGATTTTGTATATATCTGATGAATTTGGCCTTATGTCAAAACACTGATTTATTCCGGAGCGATCTGCTTCTGTAGCAAGAAAGGTGAGAGAGCAAGTAGACATTGATCCATGTTAGTTATTATAAACCTAACGTATCAGACGTATCTTCTTAAATTAAATTCGTACTCTAGCTATTGGAAATTCTTTCTTTATGTTGAGTACCTTGAATATAGCGGTTTCTCGCTGGTTCTCGCAATGATCCCCTTGACATAAAATGTGAGAAAATAACCTAGTATGTTTTAGACTATCAATCACCAACAGGAGATATAAACTTTAGGGATCTATTCGTGTAATAACTGGTTATGTATTTTCCTTTGTGGCTCTAATAATTGGCTTAGAAAACTGTTCTAGTTGCAACCGTAAAGCCGCAGCTTGAAGCAGTCTCTGCGTTATACGTACGTTTTTCTAAAACCAGCGAAGAAATGCTCTACAAGCACTCAATTAAAAAGATAATCCAGTAAGTGGTTTCTCTAAGTGGAATGCAAAACGATTTTACTTTAAAAGGAGACAAGAACACCGGCTGGCCCATCGTAATGATCTTGTGCTGGTTATATATGCCTTTGTATGAGTTGAGAGAGCCTCGCATCTGGTGAGACTTGCCGACGATTCTTTCATGGAGTTTTCAAAGTCCCCTGTGTCACACCTGCGTGTGGTGAAAAATGTAGGAATTAGCCTGGAAACTGGGATTTCTTTCTTGAAAATAGTTTACGAGGGAAAGGCCATCGCAAACAATCAAAGAAAACATAAACCGAGAGTAAAAAGTCTAGTTATTTAGATGCAGGGCTGTTTCATTCACAATGCTGATAAAGGTGCTTATACATATTAAACAACAAAATCCCCGTGAACTAAACTGTGTGTAGCAACATTAAAGTCCTCAAACCTGTGAACCAATACCAGAGCAGCATTTCCTAGCTGTGAAGGCGGTGTTTGTTCGGCTCCCCTTTACGTATGTAGTTCAATTGATGTAGTCCGGTTTTTCAAGTCATCCCTCCTCTCTCCCCTCAAAAATCATCTATAAATTTTAGAAATACTTTATAAATAGTGCGATGTTGAGAAACATTAGCTACTGAGTATTGACAAGAGATTCGCATAGCTCCCATTATTGAGCAGCGAAAATTATCAACGCCATCAAAGTGAAAAGGTACCTTGGGCTAACATTTGTGACAGGACTTTTCCGGAACTTATAAATTCGGTGAAGGATTATTTTCAGGAGCTTACAACTGGAAGGAATTTTCACTTTAATATTGACGGCCGGCTGACAATACTAAGCTAAGATCGTACAACAGCTTAAACTGCTAGCTTTAGCGGTCCACGAGGGTTTGTTATCGAGAGGATCGATGTTGGCTTCCGAGACTTGGTGGCTTATTGTCATAGGGGGGAGGGGAGGGGGCTATATCAGGAAAAAGTACCTTTGAGTCACTTCTTCTGAAGATCTGGTTCAACATCTCAAGACATCGGTCTCCCTCCTTTCAGGAGCTGCAATGATCGATGTATTAGTATTAATAAATCAGTCAACCAACGAAAAGAAGAATAAATTGATGTAAAGCGAACATTTCGCTATTCACAACATGAAAAGGAGACAAATTTGGAAAGATCGAACCTTTGTTTTTTTGCATTGCAAAGAGAAGTTTTAACCATTTCTAAAACAGGTAAAAATATGCAACGATGGGAATCTCCTTTTACAAAATAAAACGCGATTTCATCTTTTTTGGATTTAATGACCGTTAACGTACTTGGTGGGTAGGGCTAGCTCAGGAACAATACCATTCTCTGTTAGCTTTTCTTGAATGTGGTTGAGCTTGGACTGCATGCCGGAAAATCGTTACTTAAAACATCCTCTGCCTCCTTTTCTTCAAAGCTTCACCTAGGAGTCAAGAAAATATTTCTGAAACTATTTAAAGGTGTTTTGATTTAAGTAACGTCTCCCACTAGGCGTGGCGACCCAGATGGATTTTCCTCGTCGCACAGTAACTGTGTTTTACTCTTGTATCGAGGAATTATCCTTTAAACATCCGAACAGGTTGTCCTCAAAATGAAGCTTGTGGTCTTCATCTGGGTCGAATGTAAGAGTTCTTTAAGGTTTGCCAAGTCATTTTGGTTGTTAAAAATCCCCCCTATCCCCCCCCCCCCCCCCCCAGAGAAGAATGAATTGATGCAAAGCGGATTAGTTTGATAGACAGTTTTCTAATTATAATACGGAAAAAAAATAATTCAAAAGATGGACGAATTTCATTTACACCGAGATCAAATAATAGCGTTAAATGAAGCAGTGCGTAGATAGATTCACATAGTCCTAAATTTACGTTTCAAGCGTTTACTTATCGCGTGAAGGTAATCTAACAATCGAGCTTTCCGATGACAAAAAGTAAAGCGATTTCAATTCTTGAGAGAGTTAATATACCTCTGGTTCCTACGTCGCCTTCACTTATCCGACTATCCAATAGGCCGCTTCCCAACTGAGACCTATTATATGGTAAGTATCCTCCATTGAATGCGGTAGAGCTTGGACTACGTGCAAGAAAGTCATTCTTTGAAAAAACCTCTGTCTCCCTCTTCTTCAAAGTTTTATCTAGGATTCAAGAACATGTTTTTGAAACAGAAATTAACGTTAACGAGTTCCACGAGGCGTTCTCCTCCCCATGCATGATAGATTTTCTCTCGTTGTGAAGCAGTTGGCATTTATCTTGATGATGTGATCTAAAAGAGAACATTGCTTCCATTTTTAGCCGTTATTGACTCAAACTGATAAGCATCTTTTCTGCTAGTAATCCTCGATGACCGCCCCCTTAGTTTCTCAAAACTACGATATCTTCACATACCTTTTATTCAACGACTTTGACTTCACTGCCCAATGAAACAAAGCCCAGCTCTCCAGCAGAGTTATTAAGGTTGCCGATGCGTGTGTCAAGTAGTTGTCATGTAGTTGCGCCGCGTACGTGCTCGCGCAGTTGTGGGCGTCGCGCGTGTTCACTCTCTCTCACACGCGCTCGTGCACTCACTCTACAAAGACACACAACTACTGACACAAACAACAAGTATAACAAATACATCAAGCGCTACATATATCGGGAAGGAAATAATTAGAAGTTGAAGAAGGGATATGAAATAGTAGCGTAAGGCTCTAGAGTTTAGAAAATACAGAATTGAGCCTTGAATTCAGTCCTCAGTTTTAACGTCAAAAGAAACCTGGGACATGGTGTGAGAAGAGAAAGATGCTCTTAGAGATGTCAGTTAGAAATCAGGAGACAAGTGAGGAGTCAGAGGCCACACGTAGATTAAAGAGTGACTCTCAAAGGTCATAAAAAAAATATGAGAGCGAATGATATGTTATATCATATTGACTGAGTTGAAACTCTAACAGGTAAAATTTGGAGGGCGAGAAAGCCTGAAGTGCAGTACAGTGTTGATTAAGCAAAGGTATTGTGTAGTTATCCAGGAGCAGTATGTCTAGACGGCAGTGCGTTCTTCAACGTTTTGGGAGCCGACTCCTCCAGGAATCACTCCGGGGAAACTCCAACAAAGGAAAAACAGAACAGTAACGCCTGCCATTGTAAACAGCTTCCTCTGCAAACGTGGGATCTCGGTGGCTTCTTTAGCAGTGCCAAAGTTTATTGAGTTTGTTAATGTTAGCCACTATTATGATTTTCCTCGCTAAATAAAGACTCCACTACTTCTACTACTGCTACTACCACCAGTGGTCTCCTGATCCATATGCGTCATTGCAGTAGAAACTGATGTACATCCAGGCCAGACCTTTGGACCAAGAAGTAAAGTTTGTTGAAAAAGGAAAAGTGTAAAGCATTTATGAGAGTCCTAACTTCCCGCACGGTCAGAACATCCACCACGTGACTTCTACTTGGTGATCCGTGTGTTGGAAAATTTGTATTAGCAGGCTATGCTAAGACGAAAAAGGCATTGAAGAGTGACTGCGGCGAGAAGACAATGATGGTAAATCAAGATCGCAAATGATGATAGTGACAGTTGCGCGCGGTATTTCGATGGCTTGTGCATTGCATAGCAAGTCAATGATAAGGCATGACAAGGTAATACTATCGAAAAAGATGGCCGAAGACGATGATGGACCGCAATATTTTGAAGAAACACGGAATGCATTTATGTAAAGTTCACCGCACCAATATCGATTGTAGAAGGCAAAGGCGTGCAGAAAGTTGATCGCATAAGATACTATGGATGGTGCAAATCGATTAAACAGCACGAAACGATAGATATAAGACAGCCGGTTAGTTTGCGAAAGATGACGGATACGCGGGATCAGCGTAGATAAGGCGGAAATCGAAATGAATTACGGAACGAAATGGTGAATTAAAGATTGCATAGAAAATTCCGTGGGAAAAACATGCAACCGCCTGCATAACGAAAACCTTAAGCTCCCAGTTTTGTGCATAACTTACCCAAATTGACGGATCGAGTAATGGAAATGTGACAGAGAACGAAGGCGTTTACAGTGAACAGAAGGTAATGATGCAGGTAAATGACCAATGCCTGCGAAACGATGAGTGCCCAAGTTTTTAACGGATGAGCATCGAAAATTGAATTGCAAAGATGGAAACGAAGAGTCCGGTCAGTTATAGGTTGCATCGAAACACGCAATCGTCTGTTTATCGGACGATATGCTGTATGTATGAAGAGTGAACACGAGACGACGGATGTGGTAAGTGGATCGAACTGTACAAACGATAGAAGTAAGGACATTACCTACAAAACGATGGCAAATGCATAAAACCAGAATGCATGAGGATCTTGGTACCAATTTGGAGGTATGGAATTGCCATTTGCTTATGAGACTTGCGTGAAGCAAGCACGGAACCATCTGTAGCCTGCGGAAGTTGATGCATGCATGTAAATTGAGCAGGAGACGTCTGAAGATGTAGATGACTTAATAAAAGCAATTCCTGACGAGATTATGCACTCGAAGTTGGAGTCTACAGGTAGCAATAATGATCGCACAAGTCGAGTTATTCGGATGATGATTCCTGAGTGTATATGAGATGATCACGAAATACGCAGGCGTGTAGAAAAAGCAACGACGAGCATGAATTGAATGTCGATGATTATGACTGGGGTTGAATATGAAACGATATAAACCATTATAAGAATAACGAAGTGAAGTAGTTTCTGAATTCATACTCGACAGTATGTAGTTGAGGTGTCTGAAATCTGCGGATTCTTCACTATTGCCGAACAGTATTATGTTTGAAGACCGAGATGAAGCGTTGTTGATAAATGATCATCTTGGCTGAAATTGTAAGTCTGACGCAGCCAAAAAACAAGGCGCCAAGGGCCGGGGGTAAGCAGTGATCCCCACATAGGTTTCAGAAAAGGCGTCAATAGCTTTGTATTAGACATCTCGGAACTTGGTATCATCCAGTTTCTTGCAAGCTATAGCACTATTTATACCTGTAACAAAATATTTAGTAGAGGGTGATGACGATGATGATAATGATGATGATGATGATGATGATGATGATGATGATGATGATGATAATGATGATGATGATAATGAATGGAATTCAGAGGCCATAAAATGAAAACAGAGTTGTAGTAGACTGAAATGTACAGCCTTTGAGTATTGGAGAAAGTTGGCAAAATTACAAGCACTTAGCTCAAACCCCTTAAATATGGTTTTAACCAAACAGGTCAGGTGCTCAACCAAGACACCAAAGTTTCAATAAAGATCTCAGTAAAACGATGATGATGATGATGATGATGATGATGATGATGATGATGATGATGATGATGATGGTGGTAGTGGTGGTGGTGGTGGGACTAACAATGACGATGATGACTGGAAATGCTTGTTAGATTTCATTAGCTATGAAATCAAAACAGAATTACAGAAGGCTGAAATATACAGTCGGAAACATTGGAGAAAGGTTGCAAAAGTACAAGCACTCAGCCCAAACCCCTTAGGTATGGTTTTAACCAAACAGGCGATCTTAGTGAAACGGGAACCAGTTATGTTTTGCACTGAAACGCTTGGTTTCCTTTCAAGGTTGTAATAAACTCAGTCACTCACCAGGGCATAAAATTAACTCAGTGTAATGATTCTGAGGAAGACATCGCACAGGAATAGGCCTGTCACTCAAGTTAATTGCAGTGAAGAATAGAAGGAATAAAGACAAGCGAAGTCGTTCCTGGCATTCATTTGTGGAAGATTTAAGTGCGTTAAGGCGAAGAGCTCTCAAGTGAGAGACCTGACAAACAACAGCACCTGGCTCTCCGGCTCCAGGCATGGTCATGATGCTGACTATTCCACCTCATAAAACATTCACGTTACAGAACTCACAACAGGTAACACCTTCTGACCTTGTATTCCACAGTGGATGAAAAGGATTGAGCTGAGTTAGAGCACTTATACGTAACTTGTTGTCTAGAAAGAAAGGAATGCGTTTGTCAATAGAGACCTTAAGACAGTTTTAAGTAACTGAAGGCACATATATGAGAGGTAAAACAGGATACAAAAAGACCCAGACAGCACTCAAGTTCAAAGTAATGTTAGAGGAAAGGACGGGAAAAACTACTGTCTTCTATCCGTATTAGCGGTTCAGTAATCTTAGAACTGAAGAAGGAACGTCAAGTTGAACCCAAGGAAACACTATCAGATCGGCTTAAATATCTTGACAACATCAGCGTTTAGTAAGGCCAAGATCATTATCGAGAAAGCAGCTTAACAAAGAAGTTAAGCATGAAAACAAGCAGTTACGATTAAAAATCTGAGAGAAGTCAGTACTTGGACGGGGGATAGAAGTTTAAAGGGGCTTACAAAGGTTGAACTTAGAAACCAGGTTGCGAAGGCCACAGTATTAAGAAGAGGAAACTCTTATAGAAAGGATGCGAGCATAGGCGGGCGGCAAAGAAAACTTGTTTTGTTTAGTAAATAAGAAAACGAGAAATTCGATCAAAGCGTAGATAGACCAATGTCAGGGTAGGAAACATTTGAGTCTGAGAAGGCTTCAAGGAAGAAGAAGCGTATACAAATGGGAAGACAATAACATAAAGAAATAGAACAGAGAAGAGACGAGAAGAAAGAGAATAGGACGGCTAAATGCTGTCAAAAGTAAAACCTTAAAGGCGGGAAAATCCGTGAAAGGGCTCAAGGTGTGTACAAGAAAGCTAAGGAGAAATTTGATAAAGGTTTGACCAGGCATTGATTAGACGTCGTAGTAGAGATGAGCTCCAACATTAAGAGAAAGTTGAAGTGAAAAGCAAAGCTGAAGACCACATGTAGCACCAGATCCACGTCACAGATACATGCAGAGACCACAGCACGAGTAACCTGGGGCATGTACGAATACATCCGATGTAGCAGCCTGCGTCCTTTTTTGCTTGTTTCTTTTCCCTGGTCAGTTAATATGTTTGCTGGTTTTCTGCTCTTCTGCAGTATTTTTCCCATAATCACAATCCTTTCGAAGGGCTTTCTGTCTTCCTTGTGATTTTGTGTTCCAACTCCCAGGTTTTTCCTTGTTCAAAGCGATCTTTACAAACCATTGCTCTCCATTTCCTAAATAGCTAGTCACTAAAAGAGTACGCGACCAGTCCATGGGAAGCAAGGTGTCCCATGAACCCCCGCACCACTCTGTTTAATTATGAACTCGGCTAAAATTAAAATTAGGTTAAGATTGAATCTTCTGATGTTCCCTGCGTCTTCGTGTTTCTTCTGCTGAATCTTCTCACGAGGATGGCTCCTTAGATTTTCCTTGCCTTCAATGTTCTTGTTGTGTCCTCCTGAAATTGTCTTGATTTCTATGGCTTAGCTGCAACTTCAACGTACCGTTTTTTCTTGCCAGGATTCTTGATCTGTAAGGAATTTTCCCTACGTGTAACCTGGGCCCGCGACCGACCCATGGGACGCGTGATATCCCATGAATCCCCGCTCTACCCATCTCTTACTGGACTTAAAATTATGTTGATTATTATGGGAAGTATCAAATATCGCCAAAGTCTTCTTTTTCTTCCTGTCAGCGCTTCTTGCTTTGTTGTATCCTTTCTTGCTCTCTTAACAGGTCTTCACTGCTAGTTGCCGTCTACAGATGCAACCGGAATTTTTGGTCATTTATACACAGCTTCCATTGTCACGTTCTTGCTGATATTCTTGATCTTGTTTTCTGACCCAGTTTTAGAGCCTACATACCAAATTACATCAACTGAATCAATAAAAGGCAAACAGCGCGCGACCAGCCCATGGAATAAGAAGTATTCCATGAACCCTCGCACCACTGTTGCAAAATTTTAACATGGAAACTGACTTTCTTTCAAAGTTAAACTTGTAAATTCCAGGACAAACTGCTTGGCTTCTTCCGACACTCTTGCTCTCCTTTTATCTCCAGAGATGTCTTCTTTTAGTCATCCATGTTTTTTACCATTCTTCCTTTTTGACTTTTTTCTTCCTGTTTCTGATGCCTTTCAGCGCGTTCTTCTTTCTTTTTTATTTATCAAGTAGAGTAACAGACGATATCGAGACTCACGAGAGCGTCTCCGTAGCAAAGACAACAGAAATCTCCTTGAGCCCTTCAGAGAAAACAGACCAAAAGGTGAACAGAGCAAAAGAAAAATAGCTAGGGTAAACTAAGCTCAAAGTCAACAGTTTCTTTCACCCCCTCCTCGTCCTCTTTTCTTCTCCTCCTCCTCCTCCTCCTCCTCCTCCTCCTCCTCCTCCTCCTCCTCCTCCTCCTTCTTCTTCTTCTTCTTCTTCTTCTTCTTCTTCTTCTTCTTCTTCTTCTTCTTCTTCAGAACACTCTCTTCAGTTCCCTGATTTTGTTCATCGTAGTTCGGTTTCTTTTCTATTTGACCCGAGTCTTGTGATCCTCAGTTTTGTCGAGCAGATCTAACTAATTAAATAGGCACGGTCAGCTTACTGGATGCTAGTCATCCCAAGAACTACTACACCTCAAAAATCATGTAAATAATCCTTAAAATAGTTTAACATTCTAACGTATTAATTAACGTATGTTAACAGTTATTTATACCAGGTACGCGACCAGCCCATGTGATGTTAGACATCACATGAACTCCCGCGTCTAATCTATTACTTAATGTTAATGATCGTTTGTATTTATTGCTGTTTTACCCACCCACCCCACCCTAAAGTAACCCAACATCCCACCCCACGGAGAAGAAAACGATTGAGCAACCTTAATAAGAAACATTTTCTACGATATTTTTATTTGACCAACAAAAATGCGTGCGATATATGTTCTTAAGTGGTTAAGTTGTTTAGCAAGACAGAAGTGGAAAGAAAGCTATGAGCCTATCGTAACAGGAAAGCTATCAGCCTATCATAACAGGAAAGCTATCAACCTATCGTAACAGGAAAGCTATCAGCCTACAGTTTAAGATCGAAATTCATTATTGGTGCTATGAAAGCCGCGTCTTCAAAAGAGAAAAACAGAATCGAAAAAATATCACGGAAAAAAGTCGCAATTAAAATGTATCACTGGAAAGACAGAAGCGGACACGAATGATCGATTACAAGAGAGGACAGAAAACTACAAGCCTATAGTATCTGTGGCAAAAACTAGATGTTCACGAGAAATAAAAGCGACACGAGAAAAACAGCCGATACGAATTATCAGCTATAAGAGAAGAAACACCTACTACACCAGATCGGAACGGAATTTCCGTGATGAAACTGATTATTCATAGAAAAAAAGCAAATCGAAATGGACCTCATGGAAAAAAATTTCGACGAGCCATACTGAACTGCGTATCGAAGTCGTTGGCAGTGGTGCATGCATGTCGAGGTGACAGAATTCGACCACCTGACGAGCCATAAACTGCGTTTCGCAGTTATTGGCAGTGGTGCATGCATGTCGAAGTGAATTCAACCTCATGACGAGCCATAAACTGCGCATCGCAGTTATTGGCAGTGGTGCATAAATGTCGAAGTGAATTCGACCACATGCTATTTTTGTAAATAATGCTTAAACGTTGAAGATTGCGATTTAAGGCATATCTCACGAAACACTATCAAACTGAAGCTACCTTCAAGTCAAGAAGATAATGCGACGTCTAAAGGTGCCTCATAAAATATACTTCACTTAAGCATAAAATTAATCCCATTTACTTCCCAACACTTGGCATTCAAACCAGTTAGGCAGGGTACTAATTGGCTTGAAGAGCCCAGTGAACAGCGTTTAAGCATATGCAATCTGAATGGACCCAGGCTGGCTCGCCTCAGTTGCAGAGAGAATTCTGCTACTGAGCTGAGGCCACTGACACTTGCAGAAGTCGGAAAAACGCGCCGACGGTTAAACAACGGCAAAGCTGATAATGGAGGAAGCAAGAAAACAAAGAAAACTCGATTAAAAAGCCATTTAATCCTAAATGCCAATCTCTTGAAAAGCGAGAAGAGTCAAATCCGAAAGCCAATCAGTCGAAATGCCAATCAACCAAATCTATGTCCACAAAACCCAATTGCGAATCATACGGACGGTTCTGGCAAGAAGTTAAAAAGTCGAAAAAGTCGAAGAGCAGGACCATTTGTGGATCAGTAGCTGAAAAAAAAATATAGTCGGAAAACATATTGCGATCGAAGACGGTGGACGCATTATAAACGTCGCAAAAAAGGAGCTGGGTTCCATTCAGAGCTAACTTAATATATTATTACCCCCCTTAACTAACCCTACCCCAGTGAAAAACAAGTCTGAAAGGGTACGATACCCAGACCATAAAAGGTCTTCGACGGACTCTGTCTCTGTCTTGCTACTTGAAGTTTCCATTCATGCATCAGATAGTTCATTGGTGTCCATAGAGAAATTGTACCAAATTGAAGAATCGATGTAGGTTGTCCATAGCAGGGACAATTTCATGTGAAGAATCAATTATTTTCCTGAAAACAAAACAAAGGAGGAGTTTAGATACATGACTGTTTGTATAAATTTCGCAAATGGTACTGAGTTTGTTTAGAGAATGATGAAGCGCCTTAAAGTTCGATTAAAAATTGCTTAAAGAAACTTAAATTTGAGTAACATGAAATATCATATGTTTGTTAAACAGTAGATGATGAATTTCAATGGAAGACTACCACAATTTAATGTATGTACGAAACTAAAGCAGATGAGAGGAGAAAGCCTGAAAAAATATCCTTCACTGCTCGAGTTCCTCGAACGGGTTTGAATCGCTCCCAAGACTGTATTTTTTTTTTTTTTTGTTTTCAGACTTTGGTTTCGCAAGTGCTCAAAGAAATTCAGATAGCCTTCAAATCTTCCCTGTCCGGTGACTTGCGGTGGTGTGACAAGGATTCCTAACTTGATGTATTTTTGGATCCTGAAAGCTAACAGTCTTTTCTAAACTTCAAAAGTCAGAATTTGTTTTCTCAAATCCAAACAAACATGTTTGTCACCTTGAATGGTAACTTGCACCCTACGCTACTTTTGTTCAAAATCAAGACCATCTATCAAAACAACATAATTTTCCTTCAAAAATAGCAAACTACAAAGTGTTAAAAAGAGAGTTATTTCTGGCTCTATAATTATAAATGTTATGTTTGCGATGTAAATAGTTTTGTTTTTCCCGCAAAATGAAACTTTGAAAGGTTTCGCGCTGGTTCAACGAAGCGCACGAATTATTGCAGTTTCAGGCAACAATTATTAAAGGAGAGAAAATAAATTCCACTCTTGCCACTCTTATTTGATAAAATTAAGTTGAAAGTAACCTCACCTTAGCTTTTTTGTGTCAATAGTTGTTGTCAGACTGTCAGTTTGCCATGAATTCTCACCCGGCGAGTTTCCACGCGTAAAGCTGTGATCTTCAAAGAAATAACATTTTGCGTCGTTTTTGCAACTTTTAACGCTTCAATCGTAGCCTTGGAGGTTGGAGCTTTCTTCTTGGTCATATAAAACGCTGCGAAAAGTAAATAAAAACAAATTTGATGCGAGTACTAACATTAAAAAAGCCCTGAAACTTAACTGCAAACGCCAGCCTGTACATCAGTTGAAAGTGCAAACTGTTTGTTGATAATTTCTTACCTCGCAATGCGAAAACAGTCTCCAAAGTTTACTTTCCGTCTTCCCACTGTGCATATATGATTCTTGTTACTGTTAAGAGATATTTTAGCTCAAAACTCGGAGAAGAAAACAAAAATATACTCGGCTCTCGTTGTAGTGCGGATGTGTGAACTCATTGCTTGAATATTTTGAACAAGGTGAAAAAAGTTGAACAAAAAGGGCGCGAATTTTGCAGGCTAGCTTGACGGCTCCCGGAATGAAGCTTAATCTGGTTCTTCTGATTGGCTGGCTGGAAAAAATAACGAATTCTATTGGCTGAATGGTGACACCTATCATTCATCACAGGATTTACAGTCACCTGGGAACTAGAAGTTGTTGATACGCGTTATCGATAGACCCTTGTCAGTCGGCGGCCATGTTGAGTCTCATGAGAATAAAAAGCTTTGTTTTTGCACCCAACGAGAACATTAAAGTAAAACAATTAAATTCTTGCCTCTGTGCTACAGATCGTTTTCTTCCATTTAAAGACATGTTTTTGTAAGCCGATACAGATTGATGCTTTATATAGCTGAAAATTTCAGGTTTGTCAGTTGCAGACTGGCTTTTTAGGAAACGGGATTTTATTTCCCAAATTTTAATTTTAATACTAGTTTTTGCCGCCAGCTGATTAGATCTTTCACAGATCCTGCTTATACTTGCAGCATTTTTGTTGTGCATTCTGTTGATTCTCGGTTTGGTCTCTGTCATGTCACTGCCATGTTAAGTTTCCTACGCAGTCCGATCAGCCTTGCAGAAATTTGAGTGACCTTTTTTCACATTTTTAACGACACATTCACTCCTTCGATAACGAAAGGAATTACCGTAAAGTTCCGATAGTAACGACCCTTCGAAAGTAACGACCCCCCGAAAGTAACGTCAAAACTTTGTGGCTTCTAATAAATCCCGAGTAGTAAAGTAACCAACCCCCCCACCCCCCCGAAAGTAGCGAGTCCCCCAAAAAGTAGCGAGGCCATGCAAGTTTTTTTTTAATTACGTTATACAAATACCGAATGCTTTTATTGTTTTCCAATCCATAGTCAAATTTTTAATGTACTTCGTGCATGGACAAATTGATCACGATAAGACACTTTACAACAATGAAAACCTTAAGCCATCATTCGTCCTTGACATCAGTTCACTGATGGCGTAATGTGAAAACTAACTGGTAGAATTTTCGTATTAATTAACAACAGGAGCGTTTCTTCAAATGAAAATTGAAAACTCTATATATACTGCAGTATAAAACGCATTGGTGTGTCATGGAGCAAAAGCACTGAGTTTATCTTTCCTCCCCTGAGTCAGCCGAGAAGAATTCGATTCTACATCGGCTGATTCATTCATGTGGTAGTCCGGTAGACCATTGATGTTTATTTCACTGTCCCTGCTACCAAAAATGGGTAGTGCAAATGGTCCTAATTCTGTCTGTTGTTTGAGCTCTGCGCGAATCATATAATTTTTCATTTCGGAGAAAAGAGCAAGCGCTAGCTTGCTTCATGGTGTTTGTTCCCCGAAAATAACGACTCCCCAAAAGTAACGACTCTCCGAAAGTAACGAGCCCCAAACGCTGCTAATTCCGAAAGTAACGAGGGTCGCTACTATCGGAACTTTACGGTAGTTTACCAACTTTAGGAATTCGACTGAAATTTTGAGCTAGCATTTTGCCGAAGAGAACTTTAGATTTTCTTAGCGGCTAAATCCGAATTTCTGAGCGACGAGCAAGGCCTTCCGAACAAACATCCACCGAAATAAACTGTTGAGTACCCTTAACTGATAATGACTGGATAAACATGATGATGGAAATTTAATCGACCAGGTATTTTGGAATGTTGTAAATTTTTCTTCATGAAATTGAGGGAAAACATAAACAATTATTATAATTATCATTCGTTCATTTATTTATTTATTATTTTTTATTTATTTATTTATTTATTTTTTTTGCCAAAGCAACTTTCTGTTGTTATTTGTTTGTCCTGTCCTGGTCCTGTCATCCCGCCCTCCTCTAATCCGCTGCGTTGTTGTGGTACGAGTCCACTACAGTCGTATACACTCTTTCAGAACTTACACCACTGAAAGGTGGACACGCTCCTAAAGCGTACACCATCAAGTTAGCTGGTCCCGTGCAAATATCTCTTGTACCTGAGCTCCTGAAGGCGTAC
>NW_028145638.1:2735000-2765000 GCF_977016875.1 Pavona decussata
CTATTTTATAATTAGATATATACTTATAATGTCATGAGATGCTTATCAGAGGCAATCTTTACCATTTCAGATCCACTGAAGGATTTGTATTTCAGTTCAGGGTTAAGCAGCTTCGAAATGGCGGTTATTCTGGAGTTGATTTTTAAAATGGTCCTTAAAATGCGGTGAGGGTAAAAGGCGGCATGAGTTTGCGGAATGGCATGTGGCATGACCTGCAGCATGGCATAATTATGCGAAATAGGATACTTGCGGAATGACTTAAACAAATAAATTAACTGCAGAGCGCGTCCTGTTTTCGCGCCAATTTTATATTTTATATGTTGTGGACTCCAAGCTGAATATTTAAATACAACTAGACAACAGAAAGAGGATTAGAAAATACAAGGCTGCGATAAAACATGTCTGATTGCTGGTTAGGAAGAAGTGAGGGTAAAGAAATCTATGAATTTTCGCAGTCAAGGGACTTTGAGTAAATTTAAGTTTCATGTTCGCTTTTCGCCTTGTGACTTCCATGTAATTGACAAGTTCAACTTGCGCACGAAAACATGTAAGGTGAGAAAAAAAAGAACCTATTTTTGCATGAGTTTATTACAAATTTTTTATTCGTTACAATAATTAACTGTTAAATGTTCAGAGCGTCTAATAAAACTATTCTCGGACAAAGCGAAGGCCAAACGCAAATTAAGTTCAACAACAGTTTTATTAAAGAATAGCGAGGAAACTTTCCAGCTTCTCCTAATAAAAGCTTACCTGGTTTGACAGCGAGCTGGAATAACTTACAAATGCAATTTCCAAAAGCAACAAAATTTGTTAGACATTGCATCGACGGATATTTACCCCCTTAAATTCAAAAATTGGCTATATATATTTTGGGATTTGAGACGTATATTAACATGATGAAGGGGACATGTTTTCCAGAAATGGCGACTCACCATCTGCGAACGATCGCACACGTCCGAGAATAGGGACAACCTGCCGAGCCAGTAGGCCCCTCAACGTCTACAATATTTTTCAAAATTACGGAGAAACCTCAGGCGGTCAATCAGCCAATCTTTAGGACGTGTTTAGATATTAAAGGAGGGAACTATATACTAGGAAATTCCCAGCTTGCTCCCGCCCTTCTAAAGTAATTTATTGTGATAAATGCAAAAAGTGTCCGAGAATAGGCTCAATAGGCACATGTACTCATGTTCCTTGAATGTGAGAGCAATAAACAATATTTATCGATTCCTTCACCCTCACTTCTTCCTAACCATCGATCAGACATGTTCTATCCCAGCTGCAGTCTTGTATTTTTTAATCAGCCCATCTGTTGCATTTTCCGCAACATCGAAAAAGCTTGGCGCCCAAAAAACGCACTCTTTAGTTAATTTATTTGTTTAAGTCATTCCGCAAGTATCCTATTTCGCATAATTATGCCATGCCGCAGGTCATGCCACATGTCATTCCGCAAACTCATGCCTCCTTTTACGCTCACAGGTTATAATGTTTTGTGTTGGTTTACCCTTTATTGTTTTCTCGCGTATTCTGCAACATCATGATAAAGCTGCAAGGTTTGCATAAATGGACAAAAAGGCTTTCTAACAACTGAATACTTGTATGTGACTCACTGAATATATTTAATACAAACATTTACGTCCAGATTCCACTTAAAACTGCTTTCTTTTCTTGTATTTAAAACTCATTTTTACACTCACTTGTAACAGTGCTGCGCCACAGTTTGATTTTGCACGTACACTGTGCATTTGCACGATACAGGGTACTTAACCTTCGCAAATTACGACATTTAAAAAAAAACAGTCTAGAAGATTAAGTTCTGCGAATGCTTCAATTAAGAAAACTCTGGAAGGGGGGACCCTTCTGAATTTTTGGTGGGTGTGTTCAGCTCAGGCCAAGTTCCGTTTACAATCAAACCGCGCAATTCGTCGTGTTATATCTGATGAATTCTTGTTAAAAGCCAAACACTATTGTACGCATATAGTCAAGCACTCATTTCCATCTTCGTTGTTATCGATTGTTAGTCTAATCCTTTCTGTGCGTATTCGAGCAAGTGCTGGATTAATTGAAGTACATAAATTTAGCTCAAAGGATTCAAAAACCAAACGCTTTCACACTATCTATTGTTCATCTGCAGTGAGTAAAGTGCCTGTTTATGAAACATGTTCAGAAAATTCTAACAACACGGCACACGGGACGGCACAGCACGGCAATAGCGATAAAATGCGGTTGAGCTGGCATGTTTTTAGAAATTAAACCATCAAATTGATATCTTGTTTCCCAATGAACCTATTTTGCCTTGTGCTCAAGACACTGTCCAACTCTAGTTCATATACACTTTCACTGAAACTCGTGTATGAATCAAACGTGCGAGCACTTGCAAAATGGGCGCGAAAACAGGACGCGCTCTTCAGTTAATTTATTTCTTAGTAACTCATTCCACATACATCATATCTCGCCTAATTATGCAAATTCATTTCTCCTTTTATCCTCACCACGCCGCTGGTCGATATCTTCCAGTCGAGTGACCACAACAGTGCTGAAGAACTACTCAACACAAACACCACGCAAAATAAAAGTCGACTGTCGTTTCGTTTTTCTCTTTTTGCAGCACCAATCACCATGAAGTTGATTTGCTTCTTCCCAACGCTGATTTGCGCTGTCGTCGTGACAGGTGGGAATAAATTAACGAGAAACTTGTAGAATAATTATGATGAGTTAATCAATGAACATCTAATCAGCGATAGACAGCGAGCGAGAAAAACAAGAGAGCGCGTGTGAAAATCGCCAGCCGCGTAAGCGCGCGATTCGTGTATCCACGCGGCATGTTCTCGCTTGTTCTTCTTGCTTGTCTACCCTTTCGGGAAATTGATCGTGGTTTTCAATTCAGTCTGTTTTGCCATTGTAACTGTTTCTCAGCTTTATTACCTTTAATTATAAATTATATTAAATATATACATATATGTATATATGTTTTTTTTTTATTTAAGGCAGTGGAGATGTGTGCTGCGAAGACGGAAAGCTCTGGCTGAAGGCAGATAACGGCAAATATCTGTGTAGAAAAACAATGGTCTTCGAAGACGACGACGAAGGAGGCGATGGATCAGGTGGAGTCTATACAGCCCAAGCTATTGTGCCAGAAGGATCGACACGACAGGCGTCCTGTGAGTTTTTGGTCAACAATCGGGCCGATGGTATTATCTTGCTGCAAGCAAACAACAGCAATTACCTGTGCAGAGAAAAGCATGATCCTTATTTTCAACCTATTGAGGCTAGGTATTCGACGCCACGGAAATCGTGTCATTTTAAAGTCCATAATCAGCCAGATGGCAAAGTTGTATTGCAGGCAGACAACGGAAAGTTTCTGAGCCGCGTTTATCGTGTTAACGACGATTTCAGTGTTAATTTAATTGAGGCTTATAAAGATAATATTGACGTGTCTTGCAAATTCAGCTTTGAACAGGAGTAGAAAGGACACTGAGACCTGTGCTCCGGCTAAGAGATTGCTTTAGCTTTTTTTCTTGTAAGGGACATGTGTTTCAGGATATGTCGGTGAAATAAAAACACAACAATCGGTGCAGAAAAAAACTCTTTTCTCAATTGCAGTGCTAGCGAGGACTTTCTGAGTCTCAATCTCGTACCCAGAGTCTTCGTTATCCAGCTCGTTTCTTTAAGCATGCGCAGTAAGTAACAAAGGCTCGAGGTACGAGTTGCCGTTATACGCATGCGTTGATTTCCCACTCCCCCCTCCCCCACCCCAACAAGGCTTAAAACAGCGAAATCTTCTTCATCAGTTTTTTTGCAGATAACAAGGAAGTGTTAATTATATATTGTAGACATAATAGCTAAGAATTAATAACATGCGGAAGCTTTACGTTGTTCATAATTAGCTATCATTTCTACAATTTATGATTAACACTTCCTTGTTATCTGCTTTATATATCGTCAAAAAATTTTAAACATCCTTGAACTGACGAGGGATACCGAAGTATCCGAAACACGTCTTCTAAACTCAAACGCTGCGTCGTAGTTTTGAAATGTTTAATATTACTATAACTGGTCAACAGAGACCTGGTGCACGAAGCATAATACACGGGGATTTGTGCCTTAATAGTGTTATTTTACAACATGGGAGACAATCGCAGTCTATTTGCCAGCAAAATAGTGTGAACCGGTCGAGGCATGAGCGATTTGATATGGTTTGATTTGGTATGTTGTCATGACATTTGTTCCCCCTTTCCCCCTCCTCCAACACGCATCCCTTGTCATAAACACTTTCCACTGTTAATGCACTATTTACTTTTCATGATAACTTCATAACTGAACTTGAAACGGATGACTTCCAAGTAACTCCCCCTATCGTACTCCCTTTTGCCCTGAAGAGTCAACTTTGTGAACCAGGTTTCTTTGCTCACCGCAATCTCTAGATATCGATACAGTGATGCCGGAAAATCAATTTAAAATGGACTTCCTTGTTTTCGTGGTTCCAACTGACCTCTGATAGCTGTAGCAGTATCTCAGGAAGCAGCTTTTCGTCGGTTTCAGTTATTGCATTCTGCACATATTTTGCCTTATACCTTTAAGCGCCTTATAACATCAGCACTCTCATGTTGATCTCTGACTTTCGACACATTTTTCGCAGCTAATGTTTTTGATTGAGGGATGGATGGTCGGATCGATCAATTTTTTTTAAATTGGTAATTGGCCACCGTAAAGAGATAAAAAAAAAAAACGAGCTCCTTTTTGAGTTCGAACCACTTAAAGCTAAAATTAGGTGTCTTTTTAACAGAACATACCGTTGCTATGGTAACCTATTATGTCAAGAAAATGACCATTAATTGTTTGCCAGTGATTAGACATTTGGTTTTGATAGCATTATTGTGGTATCAACCGATAAAAAGTGGTGGTATTGGTCCGTCAAAGTATAAGTGACTAGTAGTGCTGAAAACTGTTTTGAGCCACTTTATATTGCTGACTAAGGATGCAGATACTTCACAGGTTCAAGGACGTGACTGGAAATAGCCGCGCAAACTTATTTGGTCGCATCTCGAAAGACACCCCATCCAAGCGCAGGTGTGTTTTTTGTTGGAGCTGTAGTCACTGTATATAGTTAAACTGATTTTGCGCGTTCGAGAGCGGTCTGTAAGCGGGGTCCGGATGGAATGCTTAGCCAATCAAGTGCAATGATTTAAGATTCCGGACCGCTGAGAAGCTTTTGTAGTCAGAAAACATAATGCCCGTTACTTTTCTTACTGTTTTAGTTTCTCACGGTTTTTAGCGTTCATACGTGCTTCACGCTTACAGATTCTACACCTCAGTCTCCATGTCAACCGTTCATTAAAGGGGCACTGTCATGGCAATTTCTCCGCTGTATTGTGGACAAACTGCTCAAATGTCTGACAAAGAAGCTTTACTCTAACACAAAATTTCTCTTAGAGCACTAGGAGAAAATTATTGATTAATTTCTTCAAGGAAGAACAAACTCGAATCAGTTTTTAGCGATTTCTCGAGGACGCACTTAAAGTTGCGATCCATTCCCATTCAAGCCATCCACAGCCAAAAATAATTCATATTGTTTAATCCGTGCACTGCTAGGGTAATTTTTCACAAAGCTGGACTTTATATTAATGTATCCATCGCTGCATATATGGTTTTGGTTATTCAAAGTTACACTAAAAGTAGGTGGCATTGCCCAAGAGCTGTTTAAACCTTAAACGTGCCCGATTTACATTACAAGTTGATCACGAGGTCACAAGAACAAAGGGAAATGGAAAAAAAAAAAGATGAAGCTTGTTTTTTTAATTATCTTCACAACTAGTACCATATGCAGTACATTTTACTTTGTAATGTGTGGACTACGGAGATGATAAATTTTAAACGGCATGTTGACATAGGGGTTAAACGTAGGATTAATGTCACATTCAACCATCAAAGCTACACTCCAGATTAAGACCCTCTCTTTGTCAGTCCAGCTATTTTGAATTAGCGAATCTACAAAACGTGGGAGCTTTTGAAAATGGAGTGACAGCTTTTAAGGGGCTGTAAGGCCTATATTTAGAAATCACTTTAAAAAGATAAAAGAAATATATTGTAGTTAAAGGAAACGTCAAAATCATGACTCAGTTTGTTTACCCGGCGTGACTTGGTAAAATTATTCCACTAGTGTTTTTCAAAAACGCAAATAATTTGTCATCAGTGCCTTTGGCTACGGATAGCCAAGATGGAAATCACGGAAACAACTTGACAAAGTTGGATAGATTTTTCAAGTTCTGCCCGCATTTCGAGGAGAAATTGGTAGAAACTGATTGTACGTGGTTTGCGGTGGTTCTGCATTTGAAGAAAAACACTTGAATTGATACAGCCATCCTCGTTGTGCTCCGAGAACTTTCCTTACACGAGAAAAATTACTTAACAATTATTAAGTATTGGACAAAAAATTATGCAAATCTCCAAGAAGGCACCTTTTATGACCCATAGCAAAACAACATGATCTCAAAGTCCTTAGTCTTTAACTTTCCTTTGAAGAGGAAGCGCTACAATTAACAATATTCAGTTTGCAGAAACATCCAGAATGGCAGCCGTCAATGCAACTTTCCTTCATAAAATTGGAGCATCGGGTGAAAATAATTTCCAAAAGAAAAACATCCTAATAAACTAACTTTTGATTTTCCAAAGTATTAGAAATAACCAACACAACATATTATAAGAAATTTTCGTGACAACAGGATTTCTCGATTTTGCAAGGCAAGAGAAGACAATATCTTGCAACAGCAGATTTTCGCGAACTGTGTAATTGTAGAAGCCTTATATCTCATAATAAGCGACTTTATTTGGGGGATAAAGTTTTCAAGATTTTAAACTAAAAACATCGCGAAGAACGTGTAAGTTTACTATCGCGATTCCTGTTAGATGGCTTGCTGACCGGATAACCTTCAGACCTTCATAAGCGTGGGTGGTCTAATGTTGTTTACAAAATCATGCAAAACCATTTTTTTTTTTTTATTTCGAGAGAGAGTGAGAGAAAATTATACATCCCTTTTGAGTTACAGAAAGTCAAAATTACACCTTCTATCGAAAAATGTTCGTCACTGTTGAGATCTTGCTTACTATGGGGATGTTTCACAGTAGAAAGCTTTTGTTAGGGTACCAAATATATGTAGAAGACATCTTTGTTCGCTTGTCACTTGATTTTTCGCGTAGGCGTTCTGATACTTCATGAAAGCTTATGAAGCCAGATTGGATCGGAGTCCTTCTCATGCCACAAACGCATGCTACGACAAACTGAAATATTTATGTCCATTGTATCGAAGACCATACTGGATGAGTTCTCCCTCACGGCAACCCATTTTACCAGATTTCAGTAAAGTTGCGAATGAAACATGGTATAGAGCGTATTCCGTGTCTTTATTCAAACTCTCAGTTGGGATTCACAAGGGAGCAGGCGCCTTTTAACTCATGTCTCGCTGAAACACGTACACGTAAATCAAAACTTGCCTCGTAAGAGGTAAAAACCCCTGCAATACTATCATTCCTCACCATTCATTCATAAAACTCACAGTTCTTGCAGCTTTTTTTAAAACCTTCGGAATTTGTATCATGAGAGTTCACCTAGCTCTTATAAGGGCACTTCGCGTGGAACCGCCTTTTAATTCCGTTGAATCCGTTTGACGGCACTAAATAATCAACTAGCACTTCTATTTTTGTCAAACTCGTGCTCTGAGGCAACTGAACATAATGTGCCCATACCGGTCCTTCCTAGGCGATGACCAAACTCGTTTGTGCACTGATGTATTCTGTGACAATCGATTTATTGCACTCCATCTCACACCACCTTCTGTCAACTTCCAGTATTAGATCCGAAGTAGACTCGGGCAAGCATATTACGCGAATACGCATAAACTAGGCAAAGCATTTCCAAGGCCCATGTCGATGTCGGAAACGACAGTGACGCAAGTATTATTTTAAAACGTCAACTTTTAAAGAGGAACAAACAATCTTTAGCCTTGCCTTGTTTCTATTGGGGATCACTGCGACATTTATAGGAATCAGCGTAAGGGACTGGCAAGGAAGCTAGGAACTGACTTTTTGCCGCATGGTTGGCCTGTGCTTATCACTGCAGTGACATTTATAAGAATCCAGTGAGGCCGAGGAAACCTTTTGCCGGATAACAACCCTGTTTCTATACCCGGTTTATGCTTGCTTCAAACCCCGTCGTTGGCAACGAGAAACACGTTTCAAAAGTATCAGTGAAAGCAAAAACTTCAAACATCACTACCGGTCTGCACTTCAGTGTTGCTGGCCAAAAGAGTTTTTATAATCATTTCTTCTCGTTGTACATGTGAATACCTCTTTTGCAAAAAATTCATGTACCCTGATAAGTTATTCACAATCGAAATTATAATAAAACACGAGATTTTCCTTACAATTCTGTCTTAATTCTACTGATAAATAGCTCTTTAAATAATTGTTGTCCATGACGACTAACTGAAGCCAACTGCACTGACAAATCGCAAGGTTGTTCCGTGATTAATCACGAGTCATCCGTGTAAACCAGTTTCATTCGCAACAATTTATAGGTCTTTACGCTTGAGACTCTCTTATCTGTTATCCACCCTTTATCGCGTAAAATCGCACTTATTTTGACATTTCAATATGATGGCTTTTATCAGGGTTTTATCTAAATATTTGACTCATTTTGGCAAAAGAAATAAAGGAGCCATGTTTACATTTGAATATTACGAGCTATCACGTTTAACACATCGACGTCTGCTCACATATTATTTTAAAAATTTTCCCGTGTTTATCACCGAGCGAACGTCGTCCTTGTAATATTGTTTTCATTTAACACGCAATAATTCTCGCAGGATTTACAATTAAGGCTTCAGTTGGCTTTATAAAGAAATTACTGTCACTTAAAATTCTGTGCACGGATTCACTCACTCGACAATTTTCGTAATAAACGCAACGATTTATTTTGTCGAAATGATCACAAACATACGTGGTCCATCAATACATTCTTGTCTTTCAGATGAGTTGCCCCAGTGAAGACGTGAAACAATATAAATAGAGGCAGATTTTGATTAACCGTTGCGAACATTTCAGGAACCTTCAATTGTTGAGAATAACATTACAAGTCCATTCCTTGGGTTTTCGCCACGCTATATAGTGGACTATTCAGTTCAGAAGAGGTTTTAATACCGAAAATGACCGCATATTCAACCACGATCGCTTGTTGGTACTGGAAGAAAAGTAAATGGTCGGTCTAGGGCACTTAAAACACACTGACAATTTCGAACTGGTGATCCGAACGAAAAGCAGACGCCTTGCTTTCCTGAACACAAAGACGTCGACCAGTTTAGAGTTTATCAGATCATGTTCTGCCCTGACGATTCGAATTGTAAGGACTCAATTCGATATTCCGGCCATTGAACAAACTGCGCCAAAATTTTACCAATAAAACACACGATATGACAAGTACATGCAAACTATAATATTTATTGTAACCTTTACAATGTTATTTTTCTCTCTCTCTGTACATAATTTCAACTCAATGGCCGCTTTAGGCCTACATATGGAGCCCACAGATGAAGGCAGGTTATTTTAATTTACTCGCCAACTGAAATATTCAATAACAAAAAACGTAGCGAATAATGGATAGATGACTTATCTGAGAACTGCATGAAAATAGGGGATTAAGGGCATTCTAGAAATAACTAAACAGTCCTCAATTTACATTTCGGTATCGCATCATGAATGACGCTCTATTACTTTGCGCTAAGTTCGCTGGTTTATAGTCAATGTTGGAAATTTACCAATATTCTAGAGCGATCTTCACAAGGCTCTTATTCATCGACTTTTTATAAACATATATGTCGCCTTCGCAGTGTTACATTCAATAGCGACATTTTTGTTTTGCTTTCAGAATCAGTGTTTTTATATCAGTAGTGTTTTCTAGCTGTACCGAGTTTTCTTTAAGCCAATATCGGCGCCGAGAACACTCGAGTTTGGTCACAGTTCGAATCCGTCGTAATTATCTTTCTTTATCAACAGCGGGACACAATTTTAATACTGGTTTTGTCACATATCTGCAACTTAAACAGTCCCTTAGCCTGGAGCAAGTCACGACTAAAATAAAACTCGATTTGACCGGACTTTGACCAACTAGCTCGCGTTGTTCAAGACGCAGACGAAGGCATGTTATGAAAAGGCGACCCTTTGTCTTTGATTACCGTGCAGATGAGATCCTTGTCTTACTATAGCAAGATCTAATTGGAACTACGAACGAAATTTTCAACAACTGAAAGCCAACGCAACCGCCAAACGATACCGCGATTGTAAGCTACAACGTGACGAGTCCATTTCGGGCTTTTCACGCAATGTCAATTGATCTTATGAAGATCTCGCAAATTTTTGTGTCTTCCACTCTCAATCAAACTGAAAGCTTCGTCAAAAAGTAAAACCGCTCTCTTCTACGAAGGCGCTTAAACCCAAGCTAGGCATCTTTCAGACACTGTTCAGAGGGCATAACGTCAGCTGTAACGTTAGTGAATACTATTGACAATAACCTCGTCTCTGTTTTTAAACATTGACCCAAACGGCCGAAGTTCTCTCACAGGTACAGGAAGCCGGATAGACCTCGAAGTTTTCTCATTTTTACCGTTGCCGAAAGAAACCTTTATCGGTTAGACACTCTTTGACGGTGACAGTAACAAAGTTAGATGTTACATCAGTGATGAAGATCTGATCTATCAGGGGTTTTCGCCAACACTTACTGCTATCATGAGCGGGCAAATGACGCTCTTCAGAACTCGGACAAGGGCAACAAGGGGGTGACGACACCGTCATCTCAGAAACTAACGTCTCTCCATTTCTCCGAGCTTTATTTGGCAACGGGTTGCTTCCAAACGATGTGTCGTAGCCATTGACGGTTGAAAAAGCTTGATTCTCGCTCCCGTTGCTGCGAAACAAGCTTTTCCCAGACGCAAACACGTTTTCGTGTGTGCTCTTGCCTATATCCAGGACTGGGCAAGTTTTGATAAGTTTCTCTCCGTAGTTCACTGTTTTTTGTTTCAACTCTCCGTTTGTGCAAGTTTTAGACCCGTTAAAGCCTTCACGGCGTGTCTGAGAGGCAGACATTTGGATTTCGTGTTGTGCTGACTCGAGATAAACCTTATCAGGCGCTTTGACGGTCTCGCGGACTTGACAAGCTTTTCCGGATGTGCTTGTGCACCTCCCGGGTGAAGCATATTCCTGACCCGCGTTTAATCCTTCCGAATTGATCTTTAATTTCGTCTCCTGAGGACTATGAACGCCGTTGGGGAAATCCTCTCTTCTTTCGCTCGATACCAACATTTGCGGCAGATCCAAGCTTGAAACCTTGGGCTGTTTTTCTGAGTAGCTTCTCGCCTCAACGGTTCTCGTGAGTGGTGTCATTTTGTGGTTTGCCAAAGGTCTTCCCTCCACAAAGCCATCATCCAGGCCTGAGAAATTGTACTCGGCGCCGACGGCTTCCAAGTTTGGACCTGGGCCATTGCCGTTGATCTCAACTTCGTTTGTAGAAGCATCGTCTCCTCCAAAACTAGAATCACTGCTTTCACTTTCGTGGCTGTTACGACCATCCTCGTCTTCAACGCCATCCCAGTTGAATGCATTCGAGTCGTTTGATGCAAAATGGGGACTCTGCAATTATATACAAATAACGCACAAATAAATAGGACTTTACGCGCAACTGTGACAAGGGAAATTTAGCTAAACTTGGCCGTGATATCAATTAAGAAAAATTTTTGACGATCATAATGTTTCGTCAGATAAATGTTTGTGTTATTTACTTGCAATATCTCTTCATTAGAAACATCAAAATACGAACCGTTTCAATTCTGGGCTTTTTAGCAGTAGTTGCAATTCCTCTCTGCCAACGTGAGCGCTTTCCTCTTCGTCTTCGGCTGAAATTTCAAACGAGACAGATTGACAACTGAGCACGACAATGGCAAGAGAACTTTTATACAGTATAATTAAATGGAAAACTCCAAAATTACGACATACGTATTTTAACGCTTTGAAATTTACCTGTTTTCGTAGGCCAAAAGCAGTCGACCGTCAAGTATATTATCGGCCGGTTCCCAGGTGTTGTGTCTGTAAAATCGATAACATATTCTAATCAACCTAAAGCGGCAAAATAATTTTCCCTTCGACGAAAAATTGCACTTACTTCGGTGACCAACCTTTCCACTTCACCAAATACTCGATCTTTCCCTGTCAAAGACACGGAGAGAAATTCACATTTAGGAAGCACTTCGCAAGCAAAACACTGCCACAGCGATAACAAGCTCGACAAGCGAATAATCTTACTTTTCGCGTTCGCTTCTTTAGGATACATTCGGCGGCGAAAATGCCGTCAACTGGCGGTGCATTGTCGTTATTTTCAAGCGCGCCTGTGTCAGCCATATCTTCATACACGTTCATCGTCTAGCTCGGCTGGAAATTCAATATTTACTTGGCCCGAGGGAATTCGAATTTCATTCATTGTCTATCCCGTAATATTAACCAAAACAAAAACCGGATTACGTCATTTGGCGGGGGACTAGAAAACCGGCTGTTGGTTCGCTTTTATCACTTCCTTGGTGTAATTTTTCTGTAATTGGCCTTTTGCACTCTGTTCAAAGGCGTCCAATTATTCGGTGTAAATAAACACCCCGCAAGGAAAATAGCGATTTGGGTTGAAGATTTTCTTCCAACCTTCGCCAACGCATTCACTGTGTCTGGGTGACGTCACAGACGCAAGTTCAAACAAGATGAAACTTCGCCTTTTCTTCTTTATGAAATACTTTACGTCACTTACACGTCGGAGCTAAAAGCGTGGTTTAAGCAACTGAGATATGAGATTAAAATAGATGAAAACAGCAACGTTGCAAATACTGATTCAACGGCTGACACAGCAAATTTTCAAGTTGACTCAACCCCCCAGTTTTAGCTGAACAATGCAAATTTGACATATTACCAGTTGGACCTGTACTCGTACGTGCAACTTTTAGTTTCGAGTAACTATTTCCGATTTTTCTAGGAACATATTATTGCAGAAGCGAAGAAGATGTGCGATTGTTGTGTTATTAAAAATATATATAGTATACATGGCAATTCGCAATTTCTTTTTCTGAACGGTATGACGACCGTACGCCACAAAAAGATAACTTTACTATAAAAACTTCCGTGCACTCATGATGCCGGTCATGAAGATTAATAAAATAAAAAAAAAACCGTGTACATACAAAAGTTCAATGGTCATTTTTCATGTTTGGAAGGCCACAACTCAGCAAGAAACTGAGGAATTGAACGTGGAAATTTTGGCGAAAACCTTAATATGTCGTTTTCCTGTTTTGCTGTTACTGGTCTGCCGAGTTGTATTTAGTGCTTAAAAAGATTATAGCAGAACGGAACTCACCCGATTCTCAGAGGTTTTGTACAAGCTGCTATTCCTAAATTCCTACCTGGCATTTGTTCAATCGTCGAGACCCAAAACGACGTTTTCATCAGTCTCGATCCCAAAAACAAGCCATTGTTGCTATGTTCAGTATGTTACCACTGGAAAGGTTGACAGAGGCGAAACTTCCCGACCAAGGAAACTATAGTTTCCATGACATTTCAATCGGAATACATGCGGTAGATAACACCGGTTTGACCTTACGATGGAGCAGATATTTACCTCGAAAATATCTGTTCTCCCGCCTCGTACATATGACAACCAACACTGGCATCGCTTTATGAAATTTTTGCCGGCGATTATTTAACAGTACATGACAAAAACTGACTTATCTTTTTTACCAATCTTCTAAAAGAAAACTTGGCAAGGGAGGTCGTGTTTTACAAAATATAGCAGAGGAAGGAAATAAGCTCCAAAATCTATCACAGTAAAAGAATACCTGTCAAGTTATTTTAAGCTCCTTGAAAGACCAAAATAAGCGCTTTTGTTGAATTCTCATCCATTTGTGACTATCAAGACCCCCTATCAAGAAACCAAAATTTTAAAAAAATGGCAAGAGGTTTCATTCTCGAATGAAACTTTGCTCGGATCGTTGAACTGAAATGGTTAATCATTTATTTTCTCTTATTTTATTTATTTATTTAGTTGTTTACATATTTGCTGGTTGTTTGGTTTATCCTTATGAAAGCCTGCTTAGTAATGCGTTTCACTGCCAGCTAACTGAAGCGTATTGAAGACGTGTTTTATCACAAAATAAGACTTCCATGATCGCTGAACAGATCTTTCAGTCTTAACTGCATGGTGTTGACTTGTTCCACGAAGCACCGAATGTCTTCAACAACAAATATTCCTCGCCCGGGACGAGGTGTACCTCTTTTCAGATAAGCTACGTAGGTATGGCTTTTACGCTGTTGGTTTTAGTATGTGCCGTGGTAGATTATGAAGTACTGGTCTGAACTAGATGAGTCCAAGAGTATGTATTCATTGCTAGCGTTAACGTTTGAGGCTCGAAAATGATAGAGATTACAGTAAAAGAGTCTGCGTTACCGTCCGAAAGAGGTTCCAGGTTTCAAGCTTTACCAACCCACCGATGCATTTTCACCTACCCAGTAAATTTTATTTTGAAACCCCCATGTTTCATAACTAAGAACGACGACTTTATCAACACTACAGACAAGCACGAAGTGAAACACACGAAAATTTTTCACTATCGATCACGATGCGTGAAAAGATCAGAGGCACCCAAAGTTTCATTTCGGTGGAAATCTGTTCAGGAGGCCTTACCGTTATTTCCTCAGAAATATAACGCATGTAGATGTAAAGGAAATCTGAAGTTTTCTCCAGAAAAATGTTAGCCCAAGATTTCGTAATACTGAAAAACTAATTCCTTTCGTTTTCGAAGGAGTAAAATATGTCGTTCAACGTGAAAGAAAGGTCAGCTAGCATTTTTGTAAAGCTAAGAACATCTTGTAAATTCGGGAAATGAAATTCCATTTCCTAAAACTTCCTGTACTGACTTTTAAAGATTTTCAGCTGAAAACATCTAAACAGATCAAACTATATTAAGTTATACAAATATGTCTTTAAAAAGACACAGAACGATCGGGGAACAGGAGATAATATTTTTAGTATTTTGCTTAAATGTTCTCGTTGGGTGCTTCTGAAATATAGATTTTTCTCTCGATTTAATCTTTGTCAGTGTTAAAAGAGATCGAGGAAGTCCACTGCTTCCCAATGCTTCGTATCTGGACCCTCCAAACTAAGGCTATACTACACAATATTCTGCCATTTGCCCTTAAAACTTTTATTAATCAGTCAATTCATATTATTTGAATTCCTCTCCAGATATTTAAGGCTGTCGGCTGTGAATCGAGTTGCGCAAACAATCTATTCTAGGCGAAGGGAAGGTGGCGCACGTACTGCAATCACGAGATAAATCTACGAGGCCAAGGTTATCAGTCGATCAATGTACTGAAAGTTATCAGTGAAGGGTCAAAGAAAAAGTGAAAGTTTAAATCGAAACGACTAGGAGAAATTTTTTCCCATACTATAGCTCATCTTCTTGGCAGTATATTGAAAACTTCATGCAGAGTCATCATGACAACTCCAATCCAGATAGCTATGGGGATGAATTAAATATACTCGCCGACAATAGTTGCTATATTTGTTAAACGTGCTTCTCTTTGAAGATTTCCTCGCTTTTGTTATTAAATTCAACCCACGTCTCAAAAAGATAAAGTAAAGTTGCCCACACTCTTCATTAAACGTTCGAATCAACGAAACGTATTTCTTGTATACTGACATAGAACATAAAATTAAATTTCAACTCGAACAGACGGCAAAAAATCGCCCTCAGAATTTTTATCCATATCGAATAATTTTAGAGAATTCTTCATATTCCTTGTTTAATAATTTGTCGATGGTAGCTAAATTTAACTTGGAAAGTTTTAAAAAAAGGAGTTAAAACAAAACGTGCCGCCAAAGTTACTATACAATGCCTTTTATGGTAACGTGGGGAAATCTAATTTCCTATGACAGCAACAACGAGATATAAATAGACAACTAAATAATTAGCGCTATTCCAAAGTTCACTTGGCAACGACGGTATAAATCCTATTTATTAATTTTAGGAAAAAATATATTGCCAGGAAGCCAAAATGTATCGAACCTGTGCTCAAATTAATTACCCACTGGCCAGCGAGTTCTTTTTACTCCACAATATTAAACGCAAACAGTGACAACGGACTTTCCTTTCATCAAAAAAGTTTTTTTGCCGGAATTTGATCAGGTGGCCAATTTGGCCATATAACATCGGGAAAAACGTGACATGAAGCACGACAGATATACGGGAATCTGGTGGATGGGGTATAATTTCCGTCATAAATGATTTCTAAAAGACGCTAATTCTTGGTCTCCAAACAACAGCTGTCACAGAGGAAGACGATGTTGCCATATTTCCAAATTAAGTCGACTTTCATTAAATTTCTGCGTGGGCTTAGTTGTCGCCATTTTCCTCATCATAAAAAGGTTCAAAATTTATAAAATTAAACTCACGAATCGACGTTTGCTAGCGGAGTCACAAATACCACTTTTCATCACGAGCTGGCTTCCACTTTGAAAAATAATACTTTAATACGACGCGAAATACCAGCAGTGTTTGTGTAAGGGAAAACTCAAAATCACTTGTTCTTGAGTAGGAACTTAGAAAACGTTAAAACACAAGGGGTCTACCTAAGATGGGCCTGGAGTTTTGATTGGATCAGTTGAGATCAGTGGGAAGCGCATGTAAACACGTTTTTCGTTTTTGCATATACACTTTCAGTTGTCGTAATTAAACTCTGTAAAATTCCTTGGAATGTCAGAAAGTGAAATCAGTGTTTTACCTGTGATCAGAATTTCCCGATTTTTTCAGAAATCGGTTATTTTAGATCAGATTTAGTTTATTTATTTACTTTGCTTTTTATTCTTTTGCTCCATTTCCAAAACCGCTGATTTTTTCGAAAAAGGTCATACGAGTGTGATTAGGTTATTACTGCATAAGTTTTCACCTGACAATAAAACTGTCACATTTTGGACATAAATTGAATATTTATACTTTTCGATCATTTTACCGTTATTCTTCGAACATCGCGAAGGTTAAACCAGCCAATAGAGCCGGCAATTTTCGCCAACACTAAGCTTACAAAAATGGAAAGCACAGTTAGGCAATCAGCTCTCTCCTTTTCTAAAGTAATTGTCAGTAACTTTTGCTGTATATAAACTGAAAAGGTTTTACCGACAAAATATTTGAAACACGCGACTTGAGCGCGCGTTCTCATCAAGCTAAAAGACCTGAGTCCTTCTTAGCGAAATGTATTTTTAATGCCACGTGTTTTGAGTTATCTAAGGCATCGATTCGTGCCACGTTCGTTATCCCCAATTCAACATGGCGGCCGGTTAAAAGTGCACTGAAAATGGCTTTAGGTTCTAACGACAGAAACAGACCGTTGTTCAAATTCAGCTCATATTTATCCCCTTTATAAAGGTCGATCAGTGCATTCAAGTATGAAATTTGAAAGTAGATTTAAAAAAATAAGAAACAGAAAATACTTTCCCCGGATGTCATAAATTAATTTTATCACTATTTTATGCCGGTGCAGGTGCATGACTTCTGCCGTGTCGAATTTTAATTCAGTTACGATCGACACGGCAGAAGTTCGACGTCCGCTGAATCGTTCGTCAAATTTTTGCCCGCAAGTCCGACAGGTTGTGTCGCATTACCCAAAAAAAGTGAGGCACCGATTCAAAAACGTCGAATTTCTGCCGTGTCGAATCCGGCAAATGCGTACATGTGTATTAGTTTCATGCCAAAGTTTCAACACGGCGTCCTGGCAAAGACCCAATTTGTTCGAAGTGCAATTATATCCGGCGTCTGAATCAACAGTCGAAATATTACCGAATTTCTAACGAGTTCAGTTAAATTTACTAAATTCGATACGGGCCTTAACCGAAGCAAGCCCGACCTAAACCTATACCGTAAACTGAACTGGAATACTTAGAGCGGTTGTTAAAAGTCATATTTAACACGAGTGCTTTAAGGTAGCAGTTATAAGTAAGTTTTCTTCTCAACGTTGATAGAGATATTTTCATCAACTGAACTAGCTGCGTTGTTCATTTTCACCAGCGTTTTCTCTCGATTTTAGCTGTGATCTCCATCCTCCCATTATATATAACGTAATGTTAATCAATAATTCTTTTTCTACGATCTAAGTCTACTTTTCTAAATTTTTTTTTCGATTCATTTTATTAAAAGTTCGTAAAATTATTGCTATATGTTTTCCATTTTTGCCTTATGAGCAGTGTGAGTTATAATAACAGCAACTCCAGTTCAAAAAATCAAGTTTTTTTTCACACCATTTCCAACTATTTATAAGAGAAGCAAGGAAGTATTACAAGTATTAAACGTTAGGAGATAAATATCCTGCTTGATCAGTTAGAAAACGCTGCTGCAGAACTGCTAAGTAAATGTATGCATGCGTTAAGTCCGAGTTGCGTCCATGAAAGACCAAAAAATAAGAAATAAGGAACAGCGAGACCTAAACTTTTTTCATATTTTAATTTTTCCATTATTTATATTGCGGAGGAGGAGTTGTCGATTTCCTGCGTGGAGGCAATAAGACTGATAGGAAACTGGCACAATGACACTGACAATGAGTCTTTTTAAGTTCACTGTTATCTATGTGTAGACTATAGATATATACGTAGAATGTCGGTACAACATCAGTCTACTGACCGGCCGGTCAAACTGAACCTGTTTGTCGATTCCGTCAGTTAAGATGTTAATTTTAAAAGACAGGAAGGTAATACCAATAACATCCGAGTGGGTGCTCAGCAAACCAGGGTGGCGACGACGGAGGCAACAGAAAATTACAATCACGAGTGAACCTGCCTCTCGCGGATTTTCTGCCTAGCTTTTGCTGTTATTGTTTGTGAAAGTTTTTCACATGAATCTATTCCAATTGAGTAAATGAAAAGGAATCGGTCTTTGACAGGCAGGACAGGAGTCAACTATAATCGTGGACATTCCCTCCACGGCAACTGAGGAGTTAGAGCAGTACAGCCACTTAGATTCTCATGCGCCATGTTATTAGTTCATAGAACTTCCCAGTCTATTTCCTGGTTAACTCCAAAACATATTCAGACATGAAAAAGAAAATTACTCCTCCTAAAAATAAGGCTAACGTTTGTCAAATGAGAATAAACGGAGGGTTTTAAAACCTTTGTACTGTACACCACAGATAGAACAGAAAGAAAGTTAACCGTCACTTGTCCACATATAGCAGAACTCCGGAGTAAAAAACGGTTTCTGTCCGGTCGTAGTATATATGTGCTTATACCGCGTTATACATTGAAACCATTGTAAGGTAAATCCCTCTTTCATCTCTCTATCATAACATTCTGGACAGCTTACATTCTGCATACATTCTGTTGCATACAGATTGTTATGAGGTAGCTAGATTATTTTATGAAACCTGACAGACAAGGCCAAACGACCGGTACCAATCAAAAGGGGACTGTGTATATAACTTAAGCTAGGAACCTAAAACACTTGACTTGTCGGCAAGAGAGTTTAAACGGCTCCTTGAGAAAGCATAAGAGCTAAACAATATGTGTGGGAACGAGTGCTTGCTGGAAAAGATTTCTCATTATCTTTTCTGCTTTCTTTTTTATATTTATTTGTCACTTTTAAAACAGAAGCGACAAAAATAAGAAAAGAAAACGGATATTACAAAGAGAATCCTTTGCTAGGAGGTTGGCTATAAAATCCAGAGAAACTTTACACTGCCGTAGATGAGAGAGCATGAGAGTTTCACTGAGATCCGGAACCTTTTCAAATGGCGAAGTGAGAAATTTTTCATTTCCGTTTCACGGATTGTTAAAGGTTTATTGGAATAAAATAATATTTTTTAATCAGGGCTTAACGAAAGCGGCAATGACACTCGACCCAAATTCCGGTTGCAGATTATAAGCGTAATACAGCCTCTAATATCGCGCCATTTTTAGATCGTGGCAAAAAAGGGAAGACCACCAGTACACGAAGAAAACAATGGTGGCTTTTTTTTTTTACATTGAGTGTTTGTCTACAGTACAATAGTTCATTGTGCGATGTTTTTCTTGAGGGGGCTGGAAATACGACAAATAAAATAAAGGGAAGTTATATTATACTAAAGGGAACTGTTTTGCCACGTTGGGAGGTGTTTAACTAAATTAAAAACAACGGGAAACTCTTGCAAGCTGATTGAAGGAAGATCGAACATTTAAATCACTTCCTGAGAATAGTAAAGAGGAAAGGCAACTGAAGAGAATTAACTCAGAAGGGGGTAAAATGTCGTCTGAGTTTATCGTAAATTTTAATCTTAATACGTGAGCTAGACGGACTGAATTTTGTTATTGTCTGATCGATACTTAAATAACATGAAAAACTGTTTTGCTTCCTTCCTATACTTATCTCATAGAATTGAATTGTGAGAGGGCAAAGTTTTATCTTCACAACCATAAATTTTTACAGTTTTGCAAAAGCGTTCAACTTATTAGAAAAAATAAAGTAAGTAATAAACTTTAACAAAATTGAACGCTGATCTTCTCGTCGTTGTTGTTCTTGGAAAAAAAGGAACTTTACTTATACACGGCTAAATTTAAAGCTAACAGCTTGCGGAAGATTATGTTGCACCCACGGCTTGCTGTCCACAAGCAAGATTCGTAAAAGAATCGGCTCAACTGACAGGAGGCTGGGAACTGAGTTAACAATTTTAATACAGGAGTTGGATTGGGGACTTCAAGAGACAAAGTCAGAACGAACAACAAAACGATGCACCTAGATATCAGGGTCCAGTGAAAATAGAGCTAAGTTCTAAGTGGTGCAGGCCTGCTGCGTAGTGGGGAAGAGGATTTGAACCCGGAACAGGTCCGGCGCCATGATAACCACAGGCCCCTCGGCCTACCTCCAGTTACCTGTTTTCTTTGTTGTTGTTGTTGTTGTTTTTCCTTGTCTTTTTGTTTGTTTTCTTGTTATTTTAGTTGTTGGCTTTAATTGTTATTCAGTTGTTGTTCTTGTGCCGCTACTGCTCTTGTTGTTGTTGTTGTTGTTACCGTTGTTGTTCCAATAATTTATCTTTTCTTGTAACCTAAGTGTTCGGTGACATATTTCTTTCCTTGCTACCCTTCTCGATTAGCACCTTGCTACTTGCGAGCAGTGTATAAATGCAGTAGAATTAATGTTAAATATTACAAAAACTAGCCAGAGTGAGCATATGTCGTTTCGCGATCTCCCCGCCAGGATACAGTACTCGTACCCACAGTGCAAGTAAGCAAATGAGTAATTTATAACACGGAGAGTGCTGGCGCGATCTCCCGAGCCAGAGGCTCATGATAAAGTGCTTGATAATAATCCAGGACGAATTAAAATTTGAAAACGTTGGTTTTGAGGAGAGGGGAAAACCGGAGTACCCGGAGAAAAACCTCAAGAACAGCAAGAACGAGGACCAACAACAAACTTAACCCACATATGACGCGCGGAAATCGAACCCGGACCACATTGGTGGAAGGCGATTGCTCCCACCACTACGACATCCCTGCTCCCCCATCCGTTTTAAAGTTCCCCCGGCAAACTTCCAGCATCTATTTAGAGAGAGACAGTGGTATATTTTGACCTAAAAAATACAACACCAGAGGACACTGACAATTTAAAAATCTTATCAAGGTAACTGATAAAGCATGTGAAACGATTAGTATGCTATTTTTATCCCAACGTTACATCTTTTCAACATCAGATATCGAAGAGAAAAAAAAAAAAAAAATCGCGGTTGTTTAATTTCTCATGTGGCTATTAAAAACACGCGTTTTCAAAGTTGTCATTCGGAAATCCGTTTTCCTGACTGTCTTAAGAAAACACAGCTAATAATGACAGCGATGACTGAAAACTTTACTGTTAATTATCTTTTGAGTTTTGAACACATTATTGCAATTAGCACTCGTTTTTTTAGCCTCTGACGGTTGTGAATATATCTATTCTAGTTTTCCATTTGCGAAATGGCGATAACACAACACGTTTATTTTTAATGACAAAGGGAATTAAAAGCTTTTGAGCGACAGGTGAAAGGAGAAGTGGAGATAACGAATTCGAAGCACGTTCGACACGAAACCGAATTTTCACATTGCAATAAATATTTAAAACTTTATTGAAGTGTAAATTGGGTCTTAATTTTTAACAGAAATGCAAAATTTTAACTGTTTGGTATTTACGGCGAAGAACCTGAAAAAGGTTGATGTCATGTCTGTTTATGAGCACACTTCTGTAGTATTGCGGTGACTTAAAAAGGTTTCACTTCTATTGAAAGGTTCCGAGTTTTCTTATGATCTTCATGATTAATTTGCGACTAAAATAGCCGTAGCTCTAACAGTGGCAATTCAAAATATCCTTTTTTAGCTAATGAAAGCGCAGGACACCGTCACTCGGAGCCGACCACTTTGGCGCGAAGGACACCGTGGAAAGAGACAGGAATTTGTCAAGTTGCGCGAAGAGGCCCCTGATATTAAGAGCTACTTCAATTCTAACAGCAAATGCGCTGAAGTAACTCTCTTGACAATAATGATGAAGCGGTAAACGGAAATTTCGTTAATAATAATGAAGCTATACTGTTTAACATCACTTGGAAAGATTTATGTAGTGAAAAACAGTATCGTTTGAGTGCATGAGAAGGCTTTTGAAGTGTTGCGAGTGATTTCAATAAAAAGGCCGGTCTTTTTGATGGAAGGATTTGCAGCAGAATTCATTGAGGTTACAGAGATTTACAGAGAATAGAAAACAATCCTTTTAAATCCGAGCTTCGTATAGATTTGCAACGGTAAGGATAAACTGAATGGCAGTTAAAAATATAAGATTTTGGTTTATGAAAACATAGCAAAACGTCAAAGCTTCAGAGCTCAGTGATATTCGCCTGTGATGTCTTAGTATTGGCGCGAAAGAGGAGACGAATAAGAGCCCTGTTGCCGACAAGTTTGATGGCCAATATTTTGAGTAGAGCACTGAACCATCTTGAGAGTTTTCATAAGGTTTCTAGCTATCTACAGATTAAGCATGAAGTGAGTTTTGTATTTATGAAAAGTCAGTTTCTAATGAAAAAATTAAGTTTTGTTATCACGAATGACCAACAATGATGAATAAACCAGTGACTTCTCAAAGATAATCTTCTTTAGTAGAGCACTTCATTTCATCAGTTTGTAAATGTTGAAAATGTTAAACGTTTGAAGTCAAGAACCACTGAAGAGAACGTCATGTTCTCTTAAATGAACTTACACTCAACAATTATTTGCCGACTTGGAGGCGCCGGCTGCCGAAGTGAATGAATATTTTAGTATGCACTAAAACAATGGATAGCAAGCTCTCCTGTCATTTTTATTTCCGAAAGCAAATTTTAAACCTAAAGAAACTGAGTCAAAGTCGACACTGAAGGGCAGAAATATTTTGCCGGGAGAAAGTTTTATCGATTAGTCATTAACCTGGAATCAAGGCCTGTGTAGGCCTAATCGTATAATGCAATTTCCTGTGTTTTGATAGGCTCAGCGTTCGTGGGATACTCTCAGCCATTGTTAATTCAGTATACCAAGCTCGAGAAATAGCGGCCATAAGATCGTCTTCTGCTCTTTCACTAGGCAAGATCTAGCAATAGTTGTCAGTTGTTTTTAACTCGGGTGAACAATTTCCCATTAGCATTTGTTGGATAATGGATGATTATAGACTACTCGGCGCCTTTTTGGTTATCTATCATTTCACATTCAACGCGTGGTCGTGGAATAATTGTTCATTAGCCAATTAGAGCGCGAGGTCAACACTGGCCTGGTATATACTTAAGGGTCGTTTACATGACAGGCAAATAAAAAATGGTTCAGGCCTGTTAAAAATTTTTATTTTTAAAAATTTTATTAGCCTATTACAGACACCAAGGAGACAGGAGCAAGTGTCCGTATTATAGAGGTGTCCATTTTAGAGAAGTAGGCTTTGTATGGATTTCGGTCTCAGGGACCAAGTGAACTGTCCGTATTATAGAGGTGTCTGTAACTAGAGGTTCCACTGTCGCTAATTTTGTTTTTTTAATTCCAAATTAATTCGGGCTAGACAAACTTTCAGACGTGGGTTAACCTTTTGTCTCGATTTGTCCCATAATTTACACAATACATTTACATCCCGCCAAATTTGATCAACCGTAATTTCATTCGTAGCCGCGGTTTTTTAAAATATTATCACTGTTTGCTGTAGTTTGGGTATGTTTCCTTGGTTTTTAAAACCACACGACAGATAGATAACTGTAAAACACCTCCTTTATTTCACATCTGGAAAACCACCAACATTGCATTTAGAACAAGGTGTGCTGACCCGCATTGGGCGAGAAGCATATCAGATACGGCACGTTTGTGTCACAAAGTGTCCTTAAATGTTGCCTTTGGGGAAGAAAAATATGCGTTCGTCTCGTGTCTCAATTAAAGGTGCCAAACTGTTGTCATATGATCAAATAATCATGTGCGAAATTTTTCACCCATTGTCAACTGCATGGTAATATGACACACCAAAATGGTCCAAAATCGTTTCAATTTGTCCTTTTCGAGTGTTGGTTTCGTCGAAACTGGAGAAAAATCTGCAAATCGCCTTCGTACGTGATAAAATGTTGAGTTAATCCTGCAGTGAATGACATTCACGAGTGAGTGTCAAATATTTGATATTCGGCTACCACTTGTCCGCATGTAATTGTTCTTAGCTTATTGGGCGTTCGACTCAACTGACAGTTTCAGGAACACCCAACATGAGATAATTTAAGCCAACTACTTAAAATGAAGTTCCCTGTTTCGTCAAATTGTTTGATGGCATATCTAAAGGCATAGTTTTGTAAGCTTACTCAGTATAATCTCAGCTGATATTCTTGAACTAGCTGAAACTTCACGTCGCAGAAATGACGTTTTAATAGAGAAAGGAAATAATCTTATTCAGCGAATTTCCGAGATGCTGTTGGCTTTCTGAAAATGCTACAATTAACTGGCCTTATTTTGTAGGTGAACCGACACATTTTCCTCTCCGAAAACAAAAGGATTAGTTTTCCAGATATTTCGAAAGTTTGAGATCACTGCCGGTTTCGCTGAAGCCTGAAACTCGTAGTTTTTTTTTAGATCTTTTTAGCCCAATTTAATCCGAATTTCTCGGAGGTGGTTAAGAGCCTCACGAACAGGATATCCCACTGGGACGAATTTTTGGGTGCCCGCGATACACATGTATTTTAGAACTACAAGAAACGTATATGATGGCACTCGGAAATCACTGCTTTAAAAGATGCTTTAACTTAAACCGGTCTGAAATGATAGGTTTTCGTTTTCGGTTTTCTAAAACCATCTAAACGTACTGTAGCAGGTGTATAACATCTTATGCGGTTTAATAGCAGTTGTAAAGCTATCCTGCATAGCTCGGATTCATCCGTTCAAGATAATGTTAACTATAAACAATTGCCTCGCCCTACGGCCTCAAAGCAGACAGAGCATAATGGGTCCACATGTATGATTGAGAAAAGTTAAAAGTATAAGTTACAAGGCATTTACGACCTAAAGTTACGACTACAAAACAGGGCTAAGATCCTTGAATTATTTTGCAGCGAATACTTGGGACTCGCTTGAAGAAATTATTCGCTCCTTGCAGGATCAAACATTGAAGTTCACGAGATCAGTTTATCGCCTCAGTTTTCTTCAACCTGATTCATTTCAGTCTAGTTTTTATCACGGTCAATTACTGTTTTAAATTCAGTTTAATTATATACTTTCATTCAGTGTAATATTTCACTCATTTATGTTTCGATTTTTATCTTAATTTGTTAAGCCTAAAATCACCTGTGAACTAGCTGTTAAGCTAAGAGTAGATCCTCTATAAATGAAGTCTGTCTATGTCACTTGCAATTGTGTAAGCCAGTATTCAGCTTGATTTCAATCACGTTCAACTGATTTCTTCACGTTTTAAACCACGTTTAATCACGTTAAACGTGAATCACTCGCTTGAAGAAATTATTCGCTCCTTGCAGGATCAAACATTGAAGTTCACGAGATCAGTTTATCGCCTCAGTTTTCTTCAACCTGATTCATTTCAGTCTAGTTTTTATCACGGTCAATTACTGTTTTAAATTCAGTTTAATTATATACTTTCATTCAGTGTAATATTTCACTCATTTATGTTTCGATTTTTATCTTAATTTGTTAAGCCTAAAATCACCTGTGAACTAGCTGTTAAGCTAAGAGTAGATCCTCTATAAATGAAGTCTGTCTATGTCACTTGCAATTGTGTAAGCCAGTATTCAGCTTGATTTCAATCACGTTCAACTGATTTCTTCACGTTTTAAACCACGTTTAATCACGTTAAACGTGAATCACGTTTAATTGACTTCAAATTTTACCGGAACAAAAATTGTGAACAATCGATATACCTTGACTGTAAGTTTTACGGTCCCGTTCAAATGACTGTGCTTGCGCATTAAGTTTCTTTACAGTCAGTACAGTCAGCAACTTTTCAGCAACTTTGACCGAGAACCCGTTTCTTTACAGTCAAACGAACTACTCAGAAGTACATTATCAACTGAACATGTTCGTAAAAACACTTTGTTAGTTAAGCTTGGAACATTGACTATAATCAACTTGTTTGCTCAGAGTCTTGCTTGACTTATTAAATCCGTGAGGGGGAAAGAGAATGGGGCTGTCAGTCGGCTATCAATCAGAACTGAGAATTGGAGCTGAAAGAGATATCGTGGCTAGAGCTGAAAAACAGGAAAAATCAATTTCTATTTTGCCATCAGTTGAGACAAATCAACACAATAAGAATTTAATAACAATCAAAGCTAGAGGCTTGCCAAGTTATAAAAAGCTTTTAAATTTCTCTTGCCACAATTTTGTAGAAAGAAAGAAAAAAGAAAGATAGGAAGGAAGGAAGGAAGGAAGGAAGGAAGGAAGGAAGGAAGGAAGGAAGGAAGGAAGGAAGGAAAGAAGGAAGGAAGGAAGGAAGGAAGGAAGGAAGGAAGGAAGGAAGGAAGGAAGGAAGGAAGGAAGGAAGGAAGGAAGGAAGAGAGAAACAAGGAAAAGAAAAGAAAAAGACGCTGAAAGTGCAATAACATTTCCACCCTACCCCTGTGCAAGAATTATGGCAAACGTGTCTTATCTATCGCGATTCCACTTTTTAAAAATGCTTTAAAATACTTGGGTCTCCTTGACTTGTTTACAGTTTTTGTTTTTATGCAAAAATTTCATCAAACAAACCCCTAATATAAAAGAACAATTTCTCTTATCTTGTCTTCATACCGTCTCTTACAAAAGTACTGGGAAGAAGTTTTAATACCTCAGGGGTTGAATAAGCATTTATTACAAGGAGAAATTTGATGCTGATCACTGTTAGGGCTTAAAGGGTTAATATATATGTCAGTGAATCATAGAAAAAATTGTTAAAAATTTATACTTGCGTACGTGTCAGCATTTTGTTTTTACTCTATCAAAACATCATGTTTTGACCACCGGCGTAAGCTCGACTCGTCATGAGGATTATCAAAGGAAACGGCTTTCACTCTTGAATTGACATCTTGAGACAATTAATGACCGCAAAGCTCAACTCATTAGCGAAGATCTATGGTTTTCACTATTAATATTCCATCGGAAGTTAGGCTAAGTAGGGTTATTTTGGAAAAAAAAAAAAAAAAGCAAAGGTCGCGACTTGAAAGATGTTTTAATGTAAACGTAATTTTAGCATGCAGTGCATTCCTTTTGGCAGAAAAGAAAAAAAAGTGATGATCTAGACGTTTAAATGTGGATCGAAAACTAAAAGAATTCACTACAGAAACTGAATAAAACGTGAACAGGCCATAGCTGAAGAAGAACAGGTTTACAAATGAATGGCTTAAAAATCCGTTTACCCCTAGGGTAAAAATCTGTCTCCGAATTCGGCGGCCAATTAATCATTCGGATTAGCGATGCCGCTTAGATATCGTCCCGGGCCTTCTTTTCGTTGGAACCCCCTACGGCTATTAATATCAGTTTTTCTGTTACTTTTCTCGTTAGCTTGTCCCATGAACTTTCGGACTTCTTTATTTTTGAAATCGGACATAAAGCAATCGTGAGCTTTTGAAGGAAAAATCACAATCTTCATTCAGGGTCAGTGACAAAACGAAAACTCACTTGCAATAACACGGTGGAACCTCCTCTCGCGGACAACATCCCCCGTAAGCGTACCCCAAACTGGGTAACCGGTGATTTCTCCACTAAAATTTTACATTATACTGGCTCTTGTAAGCGGAAGCAAACACCTCCGTCAAGTTCCGAAGGAGCTAAAATATAACCGGGCACCCTTAAAGAGAAATGTCACTGGGGTCTGGTATCATCTCAGAAACCCCAAACGTTTTTTTATTAACAGAATCCTAAAAATAATGGTCCATTTTTGCGATTAATTACCACCAACGTGAGTGTACTAAAACTATCGATGAGTGTCTCTGGCCACAGATGGATTGGGTCGGAATGGATGGCGACTTCCTACGTTTTTTCGAGTTCTCGTAATTTCGGTTCCAAAAGATGGTAGAACAGATCATGAGTTGTACTTTGCTAGAGTTACTTGTTTCTCTCGGTGTTGTAGGATAATTTTGGAAGTAAGCTAAGGTGTTGTTGCACCATTTTTACCAAAGAAGACAAACTCTCCTCGTACATGAACTTCAGTTTCACGGCAGTTAAGGACGGTGCCTACTTTTGTTACTGCGCAAACGTTCTGCGTATCTGGAGATACTCAGGTTTCCTATGGGTGGTGCTTACTAAAACAGAGATATTTTTGCGTGGTTTAAAACTAAGCAGAGAAAGTAGAACTCAGCAAGTGCTCTTGGTATCCAAAATGAAAATTGGTGGTAACCATGCATTTTTCAGAGATAATAAAACTTCGGTTTGGAAAAAAAAACGCCATACATTGCTTTATATTTTACGGCTTTTTAGATGCGTTGTTACCCCCAATTTTCTTTTTGGATTCCAATAGCCCTTCCTAAGATCTTCTTTTCCCGCATAGTCATAAACTGTGCAAAAATACTACAGTATTAATTAGTCGGCACCGTCCTTAAACTGATTGTTGCCTCTGTTGAGCAATCGAGAGTCAGTCACTGATTTCTACGACAGTGAAGCACTGTGAAATTCCCTCCTACAAGTCAATATGACATTTTGAGAGACCTGCGGGCCCTGGTACCCGATAGTTTTTATTGGGGTTTAAAACTGTTAGGCAATAAAGCAATAAAGGTTCGACTCCTGATAGGAGCACTCAGATTTTTTTCCGAGTATGCCTGTGTCATTTACGGATTAATACATAATTCTTAATGAAGATATTCTTCCAAAGGCTTCCAAAAGGCTGGCCATTTCAATTAAATTGAAAGTGCCCTTGATCTTTTCTTTACCATTAGCTTTTAAAGAGAGTTTTAAATAACAAGCAAGATGAAATGCTCGGTTAACTTTTAATCAAGGATAAGTGTTAATCGGCTTTCAAAGAGCCTTGCCTGGAGGATCAACGAACATCACACTCAGCGCAGACATTCATTAACGGCCTTTATTTTTTTGCATCTTTCAGTAAGTGTGATATTCTTGTGCTTTACAAACCGCAGTAGCTAATTGCATTTACAAAAATTAACTTACTTAAGCTGAGAAAGCACCCTTTTAATTAAAAATAGTCTTAATCGAGCTTTTAAAACTATTTATAGAGGCACCGACTGTTACTGACTGAGCTGAGAGGTCGGTAAGCTATTTGAAAGATTACGAGCGGGCGTATAAAAATACTTATCAGTTAGTATGACAAGTGATTTACAATTCGGATATAGCAAAAAATAAAAACCAGCTCATAAATTTGGGCAGAAGTTCAAACGGCCTCAGGTCCCGATCTAAACGTTATTTTTGTACGACTCTCTGTTGCTTCAACAATGAACGTACTACGTTCGAACTTTTAGCACCCGATGTTA
>NW_028145638.1:2770000-2782500 GCF_977016875.1 Pavona decussata
CGGAAAAAATGACTCCAATCCGGCTCGAGTGGCTCAAACAGAGTTATGCTTTCTAATTATGGAGTTCATGTTACTCCAGTGCGATTGTATTCAGTAAATGAATCCTTCGTGCACCATCAAGATTAAACTTAATTCCATTTCAGGAGTTGCTTTCAGTAACTCTTCGAAAATTACTGTGTTGTCGCGTCGCCAAGCCACGTCGGCCTGCCAGTCTTTGTTTTAACTTCTTTATAACTTGTTTAAAATAACAAGAGAAAACGAATCACACTCTCGTTAAACGAAAGCTCAGTTTTGAGCCAAAGATAAAAAACAACAGGTGACTTAATTTGGTCGACCATTTATTCTAAACAGCTCTTGTGTCGGACATAATACATAACGTCGGTACGATAAGACACAACACTCCTCTTTCTATTCAAATTCTCATGGACACTCTAGTGTCAGATTGTTTAGCCTACTATAGTTATCTAAGCTCAGATCAAACCTGAACTGGTTAATAAGCAGACAATGCGGACGATAAATCAGCATTTGACTTCATTCTTCCACAGTAGAAATGGCGAATCCAGAGTGGTTCAACGTGGAGAGGAGTCAAGAGTATTGGGGGAACTGGGGGAGGGGGGAGGAAGGGGGGGGGGGGGGTTAAATTGTTCCTAACAAATCCGGTCCTTTGTGCTTGTTTTTGACGGAGATGAATTGGGAGCTACTAACTCCCTTCCTAAACTGATCCGCCAATGGCTTATAATAAGCACGCTAACAAAATCAGTGACATGACGACTTATACAAACTACTGACACTGTACTGAGCTGTTCTAATTTATAAATCTGTTTTCCTGGTCTCCCCATCTTCCTTCATTTAATAGAAAGTACCTTACAGCTTCTTACTGTAAAATTAAATCCGTCAAGCTGTCTTACTCCTCTTCTGTGGAATCAAGTTTCTGTAAAAACGCCTTCAACTGTTTGAACGCGTTGCCTGTTTCAACTGGGCGAGGCTCGTCTTCTTCGTCATTTTCTTCCTTTCCTTTATGATCAATCTCGTCTTCTTCTTTCGACGTCTCTTCCAAGAGTCGCTTTATTTCGTAAATAGCAACCGCATCTCCGAGAGCTGCCTTCGAAGGCAAAGGAGGGGCCTTTTCGTCCGCTTGCTCGTTCTCGCCTTCTGAGATCATTGATAGACCACGTAGACTGTGATTTTGCTTTCTAGTTATCTTCGGGACTGTGCTGTAAAGAGCAGATACATCAGCGGCATCTTCCCGCTTTTCTACGTTCGTGAACGTTTGCGGAGCTGTAGCTTTCCCTTGAGTTGGTCCTGGAACCAAATCATAAAGCCCTGCGTCGTTCTCCTCTGAGCATTTCTTTGGAGAGTGCACCATTTCATATGTAGGAGGAGCGGATTTAGACGGCGGCCTTGATCCAACTAACTCGTACATCTCAGCATCACCATCTTTTCTAGATGGTCTTGGTAACGATGCAGCACCGACAAAGCTGTACTCGCCGGGGTCTTGAGGAGCACCGGGTGCTTGTACACACGAGTAAAGGCCATCGGCCGTATCGTCCTCGTCAAAGCTTTGATCGGAACTGAGGCTGCGTGGAGTCCGGTTTCTGACTTCTTCATACTGTGAGTCGCTGGAATCTTGAGAGCTGGAATCGTGCCATTAAGGAAACACACAAGATAAGTGTTTCAGTAAGCCTTGAAGTTATTTCAGTTACTTATATCTTTATTTCTGGCTGATTAGATCTTTCACAGATCCTGTGTATACTAGCAGCATTATATTTTGGACCGTAGATCTTTTCAGATCCGATGTGCGGTATATATATTTACATGTAACATGGTCTTGTCCCATGTATTCACTGAAGGATAGTTTTGTCTATCCTCAATCAGCTTATCGCGACAGTGGCATGTATTTCAGATTCTTTGTTCATTGTTCATAGTTACGCGCTATGACGTTGGCAAACGTCTGTATTTGGGCTCAACCGGAGACATTACCACGTGCATTTAGTAGACAACTGACCTCGCGTTGGTTGGACATTTTACTTCCTGCTGCTACACCGTGCTGACGAGAGCCAACCAGCTCGAAACAGCTGTCGACGGTTGTATTTTTGACTATCGGTTTGGTCTCTACCATGTCGCTGTCGTGTTAAAGGGGAAGTATCATGAGGTTTTTGATATCTTTTGTTAAAAATTATGAAATAAGACCTTAAATCACCTGCCAAATAATTCTAGAATGACGAGAGGAACGAAATCAATTCAATTCTTGAAAGAAACAACTTGTGATCTGTTCTAGCGCATTTTGGAAACAAAAATACAAGAACTTGAAAAACATTAGCCTAATATTTTTCAAGATTCAATCCAAACCGGCCTACTCTGTCTCTGGCCAGAGGCACTAATCGACAGGTTTATTGCAGTGGGGTGATAATTTTTAACAAACTTGACAATTACTTCGTTGTTTCTGCTGACAGTCAAACATTGTTGGGTTTTGAAATGACAGCAAATTTTCGTGATACTTCCCCTTTAAGTTTTCTACGCAGTCAGATCAGCCTTGCAGTTCTTTTAGCTACTTTTCAGTGTTTGGCAATAACCCATTTTACAGTTGTGTACTTAGTGACCTGGCCTTTGAGTGGAAGCGAGGCTGAAGTTGACACTGTTTCGATACAAACCTCTCTACCTTAATATGAAACATCATGTTGTTCTTATGCTATCAAGTTTGCATATACATGTGAAAACTACTGAGGTTTGTATCAAAACGAAGTCAACTCAAGCCTCGCTTGTACTCAAAGACCACATCACTAAGCACCCAATAGGTCTTATCACGGTTTTCGACGCCATTTTGACGAGTAGGCAAACACGTCTGAAATAACAGTGTTTGTATGGAAATCCGATGTCAAATAATTTTCATAAAACATCGGTTCTGAAAAATTCATGAATTGGAAACTTTTGGCACTAGGAAAAGGATTTTAAGGAAAAAATTGGAGGGATGTAGCTGTGACAGAAAGCGTCCAGTCGTGTTTTGAACTTTCCATACATTTGTCTGTATTTTTTTCCCGCGATCTATTTTTAGTAGCAGTTCACGGCTGGTTTGCTATACAGACAAAACCGAGATAAGACCTATTGTATAATGGGCGATTGCTCAGCCACATTCTCTCTGAATCCAGATTATGGTATGATTATGGTATATTCCCTTTTATTAAAAACTGAATCATTGTATAATGCAATTCGAGGGATTTGATTGGCTTAGCGGCCATGGTATATGAGCTATTATACCATGGCCGAGATATGGCGACCATTAAATTTTCTGCTGGTTATTCCTGCACAACGAAATCAGTAGGATCTAGCAATATTTCTTGATTGTTTTTAATAAAACAATTATTCCACTTGCGCTTATTGGATATGAGATGATTATAGCCAACTCGGCGCTACGCGCCTCGTTGGCTATCTATCATCTCATATCCAACGCGCGCTCGTGGAATAATTGTTAATTGCCGTATTCAAAATACGCGACCAGTTCCCCTTCACTTTTACACGGGAGCTACGCACTAAAAGAGACTGAAAGACGGATTCATGTAGCCTCGTCCCGAATCTCCCTCATGTCCCTTGGTGCGCAATAAAATGTGACGTCGGCGGTTGAGCTAAGGCCTGAGAACGAGGCTGGGGTTCGTGTACTTACTTCCTGTAGCTACATAGGGAGGGTTTAATTTACGATGTCCAACATCCTAAGAACACATCAGAGACAATATACACTACGGCGATTTCTTACCTCAATCTGTTGTTGCGTTTCTCAAAAGACTTCAGTTGCATGGCTTGCCTCAGCACACTCACCCAATCAGTGAGTAACTCGGGCGTGGGAGCCGACTGAAAAGTTAAGATCCTAGATCAATTTGTAATGGTTTTACCGAGGTCCTGAATATGGGAACACTACCAATCGTTGTTTTACTATTCTTCATTTCTTCTTTTGTTAGGTCCTTAATTGATAACAGTGGATTAAACCAAGTGAACAGAGAAGTTCAACTCTTTCTCTTATTATCTCTTTCCTGCATGTTCTCTTGCGTCTTCCCATACCTACTATGTACCTATTCGCCTATTAACCCCAATTCATCCCCTCTTCTCTCTTTTGTATGTACGTATACTCAATCAATCGATCTCTTAAAAAGGTTTCCAGTGTGGAAGCTTTTGGAAACGGAACTTTGCAAACTGAACGAGTCTATTTGGACAGCGCGAAAATGAAAAGTTTAAAGACGCATATTGAAAACGAAAACTTTTCTGGACTCTTCGTTTTCTCGTACATAGTTCGCACAAACAGGTTTCGTAAACCAACTGACTTTTGAAGGCAGCCTCCAAAGTGGAATATTTTGAAACACATCCGTCTGGACAGGGATCTAACTGTTTAGTTCACAATGCAATCCACCATACACTCTCATACACTCTCTCCAATAAAAACGGTTTCTTTATTCATGTACCCTTCATTCCCGCATAAAGCTTCCTCAGTCAACGCTTAAGTCATGCAAAAAAGATTTCACAACATTTCACTTTTTTGACAGTTTCTTTATTCCTGTATCGCTTTCACTCGTAGTCAGAAAATTCACTTCATAACTTACAAACGTGTACGTCCTGTTCCTGGTCAGTATCTGGAAGCCATTGTTCACCATTTTGACTGGATTAACCGCCTTGACCTAACGGACAAGGAAAAAGTTCAAATCCCTCTGCAGTACAACATAATAAACAGTTCCACATAAGTACTGTTCAATGGCTTTCATTTGAATGGTCGCACTTTAGGATTCAATTCCTTGTCTACAGACTCAAGGGTTAAAACCACCGTCTATACAGGAACCCAATCTAATAAGCAGCACTACGGTAAAGTACTGCTCAGCAGTTTTCATTTGATTAGTCTCACATACGAGAACGTGACGGAACCAACATCACAGGGCCCCTCTCATAGCACTACCAAATACTTGCTGAAAAATTAGAACTCGGTAAGGAAATGGTTTAACTGAAACCCACGACACCTAAGCTTTATACTGTCCTGTAGTTAACTGCCTTAGCTGAATTTGAAGAAATTAACCGACACTACCTACCATTCAAACGGAAAACGAAAACAAATGCCGGACCGACTTGTGCAGCGCCAAATGCTACAAATTCGGCCTTATACGCCTACTGGCGCGCGGAGATTTGATGATGATGATATGCCACAAATAAATGCTAACGCGACATGCTAAATCCTGACCACTGAACAAAATCAGATTCAGTGGCTCAGATGGATTCGAGATGCCGTACTGGGCCGAGTTGTTCAAAGAGCGGATAACGTTATCCGGTGGATTTTTATCCCGCTTGATAGCGACTTATCTACTCCTTAAACAACCAGAGGCTGCTCAAAAACGTTCTTGACGGAATCAAAGTTTAGTAACTACATGTATGATGCTTGACAAAAATTGGACTCGGGAGAGAAAGGATGAAAAAGATGGACTGTGTCATTGTAAGCGGCTTTATGTACCTACAAGTCCATATATCTCATCCCTAGATAAAAAATCCCTTTGTGGTTAACATACATGCAGGTGAGGTTCAATCATGTTACGATATTACTTTAAGTAATCAGAATTTAGAATTTAAAGATTATAAAATCGACGCTGTTAAAAGAGTTTCAACCGACGTTTCGGTAATGCTGCCTTCTTCAGGGTACAAAACTGGTTGAAACTCTTTTAACAGCGTCGATTTTATAATCATTAAATTCTCAAACGGTAATTCTTTGCCGAGAGACTACAACAATTATCCCAAGGAATCAACTTGATTTGTAACGAAAGATATGTATACCTGGCTAAAATCGATGGCTCCGAGGTAATTCTCTTCCTGTGAAAAGAAGCGACGAAATGCGTTATAAAGGAATTTTAGATCTAGCCATAATGCTATATATGCAAACACAGGGACAAACACAAATTACTCTGGCTAACTTCATTGCTCTTTTCGATTGTTGTATTGCTGTACGATTTGGCCTAACTGAGCGCGGCAAATGATTAGTATAGCTGTTAACCGTTCGATTGTTCATTGAATCTTCAACTGTATAACGGTAATGCATCAGTCAATTCCAACAGTGCCCACCCCCCCCCCCCCCAACACCCTCGGGTATTAGCAAATGCCCCACGGTGGGGACAAACGATCTGGTCAAATGCCCAACGGTGCCATTAAAAAGGACGTTGACTTCTTCGTTTCTGGGCTTACCTCTATCTCAATGAAAGCTTCTTCACGACAAACTACAGTCAACTCCCTTTATTGCGAACACCCTCGGGACCGCGAGTTAGTGTCCTTAATCCGTAAAAGCGGGAATTTATTTCAGCCAAACGTCTGTAATTTATTTTTGCCGGGGATTTAACTGCTGTCCGTATTATGGGGGTGTCCGTAATAGCGGGGTGTCCGCAAGCCGGCGAGAGTTAACTGTAACTTGCTAGTCTCGTCTTATTTCTCTGTATTGTTACCCGTTCTATCTGTGGATCCACCATCTCATTTATGTCCTCCCTAGACGTAGTTAACCGAGTTTTTATTGTCTTTGCTGATGAACTTATCATTAAAACGGAGCGTCAGCGCTGTTAGATGAAAATCACGAGGCCTTCAAATGCCCGTGGGTTAACTAACGCCCGCTACCCGGGATGGGCAATGTTGAAAAATGCCCCCCTCTCCGCTAAAGCCCGGGGGATATGAGCACTGCTGGAATTCGGTGACTGATGCATAATGCGCTGAGAGTGACTTGCATTCACACAGTGTTGCGGATTAAAGGTGATGTTACATGGAACAAGATGAAATAATTTTAACGATTGATGCGTTAAAAGTTTTCATCATAGGACGCACACAATTTTTTAACAAAGCAACTGGTACAGCAACACATCGAAAAGATTTTTATCTGCCGTCAAAACTTTGCACCGCATTGCGGCAACATTGAAATGCTGCGTTACAAGTTGCGCGCACGCCGCCCTGTTGCGTTAAACACGCGTTAGCCCTGACTAAACGGCGCAGAGTTACAACTAAAAGTTTTGCCCAAACTTGCGTTTACCTGTGCCGGTATCTTTTTGGTTAAAGAATTCAGTCACTTCATACGTTTATATTATAAGAGGTAAAATTTAATATTAACAGCGATAAATGTATCTGATTTGTGATTTGACAAGACTGAGAAATGCGACGTTTGGAAACGCATCAAAGTGACGAGGGTGATCGTCGGAGATTTTGAAAAGAACCCCTAAAAGGTGTCAGAATTCTGTTTTGTGGGCGTGGTCCGAACAATTTTTTACCCCGAAGAGGTACCAAATCAGTTGACTGACTTTCTCTCATATTTTTCGGCTCAATATGCTAAAAGGTACCGCCATACCTCTAACGGAAGTAAGTCATTTTAGATTTTAGCACCCCAAGGGGAACCAAACCACAAATTTTAACCCCTAAAAGGTACGACGATCACCCCCGTCACTTTTATATGGTACTCTCCCCCTCCCCGATCATATGTAGGGTTTTCTCGGCTTTCCACTAACACCAGTCGACATGCGATACAAAAGTCAGTTTGAAAGGTCGCTAAATCTAGCTCGACACTGTATGTGTGAAGGATTTAGCCATTGGCTAGAGGGAAAAAAATGAGTTTTTGCGACTTACCGTTTTCTCGGGAGCCTTGAAGTATTTTAAGTCTTGCCCATCTAAGGTAAACCATCTTTTTCTGAATCCCTGCAACGAAAACAAAACAGTGAAAACATACAGAACTTATTTATTAGATTTGAAAGTTTTAAACTCTATCTAACGAACATTTCGGAGTGAATTGTTACCTGTCATCTTGCATTGCAGAGTACCAGAGGGCTTTCATGGTTTAATTTCCAAGGCTTCCAGGGGTGGATCCAGGATTTCGTGATGGGGGAAGGGAGGGGGGTTTGGGGAGTGGGGGTGGGGGTTCAGGCAAGGTGGTCCATATGGGGGTCAGTGTGGATGCACAGTCTTATATCAGTTCTAGATTGTAAAATGAGGCATTTATCACGTTTTGAACTTCTCATAGTGAGGTTTGAAACCCCGCCTCAATTACCTTCCCTTCTTCTAAAGATGCATCTTAAATTATGTATGTAAGTATGTAAATCATTTAGCCTGGTTGTCAGACAGTTCTCTGAGGTTTTCAAATTTGTTCTCAATCTCTCAAGTGACCTCAGACTGTCATTCACAACTCATTAAATAACCTGAAATCTGCATCATGATGAAGGAAACTATGTGCATTTTTTTAATTATTTAAAACCCGGTAATATCAACCAAATTGTACACAAATACCGTATAATAATATTTATAGTACAATTTATTTTTTGAATTTTCTGTGCTCCAACAATAATTAGTTCATTTGCATAATATTCTAGGGAAGTTTATGTAATTGACTATACACATAGGGCAGAGGGGGGTGGGGTGGGGAATTGTGTCTAAAAGTGATAGATGAATTCCATATTCCTTTAGGAAGTTGTTTGGAAAGCACAGTCATGAATATCTAACCGATATTATCACAACCACCAGTCTTAGATGCTTGTTGTACCACATTCCAAGCCCTAATAGCATGCATAAGTCATGGTTACAACAAGTACCCCTCTCAATTCCTGAGAGGTCTAACTCATTCTTTATTACTATGACTATTATATTGATAGAAGATTATAATCAACACACTCTGATAAAAAATGTCCTTTAACCACATTCTGGGCTTCATATTTGTGCCTAAAATTTGAACCTAGCCATGATATTTTGATTAGCAAGTTTAAAAATAGACTCAAATAGAGAAACATTTAGCATACATGTGTGTCTAATATCTAATGATATAGGATAGATTCACTCCTGAAATAGTTTTAGAACTGATAACAACAACAACAATAACAACAACTCTATAGATGCACCAATAAGCTTGCTTCATGCCAGTTAGATACCAGAGGTTATACCTTTAATTATTGCTTTGAAGGTTTGATTTGATAAAAGAAACAAATACTTATAAATATGTTTAATTACACCAAAGGAGGATCACCTTATGTAATTAAGCAAGTTGCAACATACACATAATCATCAGAATCTAAATAAATTTCATAATTATAGCTGTCGATATGTTGCATTTATACCACAAGATCATGAGTTCAAGTCTGGAATCTGTAAGGATTTTGTATTTGCCCTTTCATGTACAGTATTTATGCAAAAAGCTGAAATATGTAATATCCTTCCGAAATGGTGATCATTATATGGCTATACTACAGCCAGCAGTAAACATATAACATTTCTTCATGTACAGAATGATTGATCACTGTCTTATCAGTGATCTCTCTCTAGTCCCTACCCCGACAAGTGCCACATCCGAACCCTCAACAGACAAGTTGTTCCTACCCTGTATATTATGGTTCTGTTTAGACCAGTCAGTGGGGAAAGTACAGGTGTTCAGAACAACTAGAACAGGATGGTCTGAAATGACTAGATTCCCCTGTTCTTGAAATGTGGTCTTCCTGTTTCCTGAAATAGATAGCTCTTTCCTTGTTTTTTTCCCGTTCAATACAGTAGAAATTGGAACCCTTAGGGGAGGGGGCGGAGAATACTCAAAAGAGAAAAGGCAATAAATAAACATTTTCGGATTCTTTGGTGTAAAGAAGAAACGATGTACGAATGCTACATTTTCCAGAAGTTAAAAATCTTCTTAGTAAGGCCATTAAAATAAAGATCAGAACTAAAGATAAATCAAATATCGCTGCATGTTTCAGCCGACGGCTAAACCAAATCTTATATCGCTACAGCGAGTGGGCCGGTTTCGATTCAGTATCCCAAATCGCTTCTCGCCTTGTAATCAACTGTTAGGTAATATTCGATAAAGAAGTAGATACCTTACTTTAGAAGATCAAGCCGCCAACTGCTGTGAACAATACGTAATCTTTTCATTTGTTGCTCACAATAATAATATCTTTGCTAGCGGTGCACAAATATGGTGATACGGAGCATATGTCAGACATTTTCACTTCATTTTTTCTTCGATCTCTCGATAAACCAAGCAAATCTAGCACAAAATGCCGTTAGTTGCTTTCGTAGAATGCACAGCCTCTGTAATAATTTGATAACTTCTCGTTTGGTTTTCTAAAACACCGCAATACATCCCAATATCATGAGTGTACATTTATTATTAAAATCCACACGTACCTCAAAGAATCTTTTCCCAGCCTTGTCAAGAACTCCTTCGAAATGAAGTCGTGTTTCGGCCGAAGTAGACATATTGTTTGTCAGATTTTCTTCACTTAGGGCTTAATCATCTAGTCTTTTGCTCCGAATTTCAGATCCCTGGCGAAGTTGTTTTCACATGCAGAGAAGTTTCAAAACAAACTCCCTGACCCGGAACTGCAACTGAGCACGAACTCTGTGGGAACTGTATTCGTGTTTTTACCGAAGGTTTACGAAGATTTTCCGAAGATTGCCGGAGCTACGTGGCCTTGCCGAAATCGGCCGGCGAGGATGCGCACTTCACTTGTTCTGAACAGTCACAAAGAGGAGGGAAAATTTAGTTGTCGGAATGGGAGGTTCGGACAGTAAACTAAATTTTAGAAAGGCTGTCGTTCAGCTGACGACGAAAAAGACGGTAAGTCAAGTTGTTGTGACTTCTTTTGCGGCGAATTCGTCGAGTTCTGTCTCGCAAGGCAGTGCAAAATGGCCATTGCACCTGATCGGTACTTGCTTGGCCCGGTCACTCATGGTCAACCGTCTGTTTTTTCAGGCAGTAGAAGCAACGGACGACACGTTTTGGGATCAGTTTTGGTCCGAGTCGTCGGCGAATATAAGCGACGTCTTTACTTTGATTCCAGCTTCAGAAATCAGGGCTTTACGGGACGAAAATCCGTCAAACTTGGCGACGCTCTGTTACAAGGTGGGCAAGAATTTTGATTCCTCTCCGTGTCTTTGGTATAGAAGTTAAGATGAATCACAAATGTTTTGACACTTAAACGTGGTGTTTCGACGTTGTAGATTTGCCATTCCCTTCTTTGATTTCCCTTTTGGTGAAATATTGATAATTGTTTTTGTCCTGGGCAACAATACAACTCTAGAGGCCATGTTTTCGTAAATTATTTGGATAATAGCTCAATAATAAACTGCACTGCCATATTTTTTGTATTTGATCTGATTGACCACGACATGCACAACAAGAATTACTCTCCCGTTGAGACATGCTATGTCATAAAGGATCATTTTTCAAGGAAATGAAATATTATGTACATAATGATTTTTATTTCCAGCCGGACGGGTCATATGAATGCTATATTTGTTGACCTTCGTCAACTCGTTTTAGAAAGGCGCTGGAAAACATTTAATATCGCAAATAATAGGTATCTTTCTGGTATAAATAATTTCTTTGATATCTGAGAAAATTAACAAACTGAAGTACTGTCACCACTAAGTTTTTAGTTTGTAGAGATATTTTCAAATCTCCTCTTATCTCAACTGAATATTTTACCACTGATCTTTTTTCCCATAAATAATTCACATGTTACAATGTTAAAAGTATAATTGATTTTCTTTTTAATTTTCAAAGTCGATTCGAATTTTTTTCGATAATGCTTTTGTTCATGATTACATCATAATTTTTGTTTTGGCTTGTAGCTTAAAAATCTGACTGTCTCAACAAGACACTTAACATTAATGTTTTTTTTCTGGGTCACAAAATTTATTATTTTTAGAAGTGGGCTCTAATATAGCTAACATACAAATTACTGAATCTTATTGTTAAATCCTTCCCTTCTAATGAGCACTTGATTGAGCTATAACTCTAATTGCCAAACTGACAACAGTTTCGTTCAGCCAATATCGTGCATCATTTTGTATACCAATATGCTTACAGCAGGATGGCCGAGGAAAGGACAGCAAAATGCGCCTTGAGACCAGCTTTCTGTTGATTATAAATGCACTTTGATACAAGTTCTAACCTACCGTATGTTGTTTTTAGATATCATTTGCTAATTCTCACAGTTGATTTTCTATGATTTGCTTGCACAAGTTTCTCAGTTCACAACCAAGTTTAGCCACACGACTGGAAGACACTTCAACAATTACTTTTCTGATCCACTAAGGTTCATTTTAATATTTTATTAATGTATTGTGTCTGTTCTGAAGTTTGTGCATATTTAAGAGATTATAAATACCACTGACTGTAGTAGTAGTTTTACACTCCGTTAATATGACAGTAGTTTTATTGTGGTATAATAATTATTATTATTATATCTCTCAGTTGGTACACACAGTGTGATTGGTCAATTTTGCCGGCTATATTTCACTGTATAGCCTGCTAGATTTGAAAGTTTCCTTTCGTGCGTGCTCGATTAACCTCAGAGATGTAATAAATACCTTATAAACCTTATTTTCTCAGTCCGTACTGTAAGTTATGGATCCTTGTTTTTCCCCGTTGATTTATGGCCTGTGCGCTCTGCGCTTGGGCCATAAGTCAACGACAAAAAACTTGGTCCATAACTTACAGTACAGAACTTGAACTCGGTTAGTAAGAGGTATTT